>NC_092724.1:101041139-101380434 GCF_047496885.1 Scyliorhinus torazame
TCTGACTTACTATAAGGATAAATGCGTGTTTAGCACCGACCGTCCAGCCATTCTAGGATACGTAGTGCGAAGTGGAGTCATAGGCCCCGACCCTGAGCACATGTGCCCCCTCTTGGAGTTCCCTCTCCCTCATTGCCCCAAGGCCCTAATGCGCTGCCTCGGCTTCTTCAGCTATTATGCACAGTGAGTCCCCAACTACGCAGACAAGGCTCGATCCCTGATCCAGTCCACAACCTTCCCCCTGTCGACGGAGGCCCGCCAGGCCTTCTGCCGCATCAAAGTAGGCATTGCAAAAGCCACGATGCGCGCCATCGACGTGTCCCTCCCCTTCCAGGTCGAGAGCGATGCGTCCGACGTAGCTCTGGCGGCCACCCTCAACCAAGCGGGCAGGCCCGTGGCTTTCTTCTCCCGCACCCTCCATGCTTCCGAAATTCGCCACTCCTCGGTCGAAAAGGAGGCCCAGGTCATAGTAGAAGCTGTGCGACACTGGAGGCATTACCTGGCCAGCAGGAGATTCACTTTTCTCACGGACCAACGGTCGGTTGCCTTCATGTTCGATAATGCACAGCGGGGCAAGATTAAGAACGGTGGAGGATAGAACTCTCCACCTACAATTACGAGATCTTGTACCGTCCCGGGAAGCTGAACGAGCCTCCTGATGCCCTGTCCCGCGGCACTTGTGACACCGCACAAGTGGCCCGCCTCCGATCCCTCCACGAGGACCTCTGCCACCTGGGTGTCACTCGTTTCTTTCATTTTATCAAGACCCACAACCTACCCTACTCCATCGAGGAGGTCAGGACAGTCACCAGGGACTGCCAAATCTGCGCGGAGTGCAAACCGCACTTCTACCACTCAGAGAGGGTGCACCTGATAAAGGCTTCCCATCCCTTTGAACGCCTCAGCATGGATTTCAAAGGCCCCCTCCTCTCCACCGACCGCAACACGTACTTCCTGAACGTGATTACGGTTCCCATTCGCCATCCCCTACCCCGACATGACCATAACCACCGTCATCAAGGCCCTCCAGGGTATCTTTACACTGTTCGGTTTCCCCGCATACATTCACAGTGATAGGGGGTCCTCCTTTATGAGTGACGAACTGCGTCAATTCCTGCTCATCAAAGGCATCGCCTCGAGCAGGACAAGTTACAACCCCTGGGGAAACGGGCAGGTAGAGAGGGAGAACGGAACATAGAACATAGAACATAGAAAATACAGCACAGAACAGGCCCTTCGGCCCACGATGTTGTGCCGAACATTTGTCCTAGATTAATCATAGATTATCATTGAATTTACAGTGCAGAAGGAGGCCATTCGGCCCCCTGAGTCTGCACCGGCTCTTGGAAAGAGCACCCTACCCAAACTCAACACCTCCATCCAACACCAAGGGCAATTTTGGACACTAAGGGCAATTTATCATGGCCAATCCACCTAACCTGCACATCTTTGGACTGTGGTAGGAAACCGGAGCACCCGGAGGAAACCCACGCAGACACGGGGAGGACGTGCAGACTCCGCACAGACAATGACCCAAGCCGGAATCGAACCTGGGACCATGGAGCTGTGAAGCAATTGTGCTATCCACAATGCTACTGTGCTGCCATTAAGAACAAATAAATCTACACTATATCATTTTACCGTAATCCATGTACCTATCCAATAGCTGCTTGAAGGTCCCTAATGTTTCCGACTCAACTACTTCCACAGGCAGTGCATTCCATGCCCCCACTACTGTCTGGGTAAAGAACCTACCTCTGATATCCCTCCTATATCTTCCACCTTTCACCTTAAATTTATGTCCCCTTGTAATGGTTTGTTCCACCCGGGGAAAAAGTCTCTGACTGTCTACTCTATCTATTCCCCTGATCATCTTATAAACCTCTATCAAGTCGCCCCTCATCCTTCTCCGTTCTAATGAGAAAAGGCCTAGCACCCTCAACCTTTCCTCGTAAGACCTACTCTCCATTCCAGGCAACATCCTGGTAAATCTTCTTTGCACCTTTTCCAAAGCTTCCACATCCTTCCTAAAATGAGGTGACCAGAACTGTACACAGTACTCCAAATGTGGCCTTACCAAAGCTTTGTACAGCTGCATCATCACCTCACGGCTCTTAAATTCAATCCCTCTATTAATGAACGCGAGCACACCATAGGCCTTCTTCACAGCTCTATCCACTTGAGTGGCAACTTTCAAAGATGTATGAACATAGACCCCAAGATCTCTCTGCTCCTCCACATTGCCAAGAACTCTACCGTTAACCCTGTATTCCGCATTCATATTTGTCCTTCCAAAATGGACAACCTCACACTTTTCAGGGTTAAACTCCATCTGCCACTTCTCAGCCCAGCTCTGCATCCTATCTATGTCTCTTTGCAGCCGACAACAGCCCTCCTTACTATCCACAACTCCACCAATCTTCGTATCGTCTGCAAATTTACTGACCCACCCTTCAACTCCCTCATCCAAGTCATTAATGAAAATCACAAACAGCAGAGGACCCAGAACTGATCCCGCGGTACGCCACTGGTAACTGGGATCCAGGCTGAATATTTGCCATCCACCACCACTTTCTGACATCTATCGGTTAGCCAGTTCATTATCCAACTGGCCAAATTTCCCACTATCCCATGCCTCCTTACTTTCTGCAGAAGCCTACCATGGGGAACCTTATCAAATGCCTTACTAAAATCCATGTACACTACATCCACGGCTTTACCTTCATCCACATGCTTGGTCACCTCCTCAAAGAATTCAATAAGATTTGTAAGGCAAGACCTACCCCTCACAAATCCGTGCTGACTATCCCTAATCAAGCAGTGTCTTTCCAGATGCTCAGAAATCCTATCGTTCAGTACCCTTTCCATTACTTTGCCTACCACCGAAGTAAGACTAACTGGCCTGTAATTCCCAGGATTATCCCTAGTCCCTTTTTTGAACAGGGGCACGACATTCGCCACTCTCCAATCCCCTGGTACCACCCCTGTTGACAGTGAGGACGAAAATATCATTGCCAACGGCTCTGCAATTTCATCTCTTGCTTCCCATAGAATCCTTGGATATATCCCGTCAGGCCCGGGGGACTTGTCTATCCTCAAGTTTTTCAACATGCCCAACACATCTTCCTTCCTAACAAGTATTTCCTCGAGCTTACCAGTCTGTTTCACACTGTCCTCTCCAACAATATCGCCCCTCTCATTTGTAAATACAGAAGAAACGTACTCGTTCAAGACCTCTCCTATCTCTTCGGACTCAATACACAATCTCCCGCTACTGTCCTTGATCGGACCTACCCTCGCTCTAGTCATTCTCATATTTCTCACATATGTGTAAAAGGCCTTGGGGTTTTCCTTGATCCTACCCGCCAAAGATTGTTCATGCCCTCTCTTAGCTCTCCGAATCCCTTTCTTCAGTTCCCTCCTGGCTATCTTGTATCCCTCCAATGCCCTGTCTGAACCTTGTTTCCTCAGCCTTACATAAGTCTCCTTTTTCCTCTTAACAAGACATTCAACCTCTCTTGTCAACCATGGTTCCCTCACTCGACCATCTCTTCCCTGCCTGACAGGGACATACATATCAAGGACACGTAGTACCTGTTCCTTGAACAAGTTCCACATTTCACTTGTGTCCTTCCCTGACAGCCTATGTTCCCAATTTATGCACTGCAAATCTTGTCTGACAACATCGTATTTACCCTTCCCCCAATTGTAAACCTTGCCCTGTTGCACGCACCTATCCCTCTCCATTACTAAAGTGAAAGTCACAGAATTGTGGTCACTATCTCCAAAATGCTCCCCCACTAACAAATCTATCACTTGCCCTGGTTCATTACCAAGTACTAAATCCAATATTGCCCCTCCTCTGGTCGGACAATCTACATACTGTGTTAGAAAAGCTTCCGGGACACACTGCACAAACACCACCCCATCCAAACTATTTGATCTAAAGAGTTTCCACTCAATATTTGGGAAGTTAAAGTCGCCCATGACTCCTACCCTATGACTTCTGCACCTTTCCAAAATCTGTTTCCCAATCTGTTCCTCCACATCTCTGCTACTATTGGGGGGCCTATAGAAAACTCCTAACAAGGTGACTGCTCCTTTCCTTTTTCTGACTTCAACCCATACTACCTCATTAGGGTGATACTCCTCGAACTGCCTTTCTGCAGCTGTTATATTATCTCTAATTAACAATGCCACCCCCCCACCTCTTTTACCACCCTCCCTAATCTTATTGAAACATCTATAACCAGGGACCTCCAACAACCATTTCTGCCCCTCTTCTATCCAAGTTTCCGTGATGGCCACCTCATCGTAGTCCCAAGTACCGATCCATGCCTTAAGTTCACCCACCTTATTCCTGATGCTTCTTGCGTTGAAGTATGCACACTTCAACCCATCTCCATGCCTGCAAGTACTCTCTTTTGTCAGTGTTCCCTTCCCCACTGCCTCGTTACATGCTTTGGCATCCTGAATATCGGCTACCTTAGTTGCTGGACTACAAATCCGGTTCCCATTCCCCTGCCAAATTAGTTTAAACCCTCCCGAAGAGTACTAGAAAACCTCCCTCCCAGGATATTGGTGCCCCTCTGGTTCAGATGCAACCCGTCCTGCTTGTACAGGTCCCACCTTCCCCAGAATGCGCTCCAATTATCCAAATACCTGAAGCCCTCCCTCCTACACCATTCCTGCATTCCAGAACGGTCTGGAATACGGTCCTGCTGGCCCTACGGTCCAGGAATCTCCCACTCTCCGGCTAGCAGGAAGTCCTCCCGGTGGCCCTTCACTCCATCCGGTCGCTGCTCTGTACTACCACAAATCAGACACCTCATGACCGTCTCCTTGTTTTCCCCAGGAAGTCCTCCTCTGGGACCTCGCTCCCAACCTGGCTAGCGACTCCCGGACCCATCCTGCTTCGGAGACATGTGAGGGCGCACAAGTCGGACCCGCTGGTCGAGAGGGTCCACCTGCTGCACGCCAACCCCCAGTACGCCTATGTAGCGTTCCCCGACGGCCGCCAAGACACGGTCTCCCTTTGGGACCTGGTGCCCGCAGGAACCCCATGCGCAACCGCACCAGTGTCCCCACCCCCACCCTCCCCGCAGCACCTGACCGGAGGGTCAGTACTCCCGCCCCCCCTGCCTAGGCCCGAACAAGCACCAACGCCCCCTACAGGCGCCCCCCCCCGCCCACTTTTCACCCCAACAGCGCCGTCTAGGGGTGACGAAGCTGCCTGGGAGGACGACACCACGTTCCCGGAGTCGCAACCGCCTGGACCCCCATCAGGATCACCGCCGAAGCCCAGGCGTTCCAAAAGGACGACCAGGCCACCCGATCGACTGATTGCTGCACCATGAACACTTTGCTATTACTCTCGACATCACGGCACCTCCATACCTGGTTCTACCATGCGAAAGGCGACATTAACGCTGGTCATCACCCCGCCGGGCTCTTTTTTAACAGGGGGTGAATGTGGTAATACCAGGTATTGCGGTACCTGAGAGGTGGATGACCATTGGCTAGACCCAGGAGTCTACCATTGGCTGATGTACATAGCTCCGCCCTGAGAGGTGGAGTATAAGAACCGATGCCATCCCAGCAGCCTTCACTTTCTGTATCGAAGCTGCTGGGGAACAGTTCAAGCAGACTAAAGCCTATTAGTTATGACTCACCTTGTCTCGAGAGTAATTGATTGCGCATCACTGTGAAAAGCCCCTAGTCGCCACATTCTGGTGCCTGTTCGGGGAGGCTGGTACGGGAATATTGACACCAAAGTCCATGTTTCACATTTTTATGGAGTGTCCGAGGTTGCAATCTCTATTTCATTATTTGAGAAAGTTGTCCCTCAACTTCCGCTTGCACTCCTGATTTTTGGCCACCCTGTGGGGAGGGGAGCAGGCAAATCGGGAGACTTCCTCATAGACTGCTTCTATGTTTAGCCATGTGGGTATGCACTGATAGGTCATGGTGGTTGCTTAGCTCAACCTCCTGCCTTTTCCATGTCTACATCCACACACTGGTGTTTCTGGAGAGGAAACAAACACTGTCTATTCGTACTCTTGAGGCCTTCCCCGACTAATGGACACTGAGCTGGATTGAGATCACTGCTGGGGATGTTACTTTTTAAATTAAATTGATTATTAAGATTTCATGGAAGGTTTTTGTTTTTTGGTCCAGTTTGTGGGGCTTCTTTCAAAAGGGGCACTTAGCTCCTAGTGTTCTGATGACAGAAATTGGGCCTGAATGAGCTCTACCTATACTTATGCTCCACTTCTCCAGTTCCACCCTTAATACATGAGAGAAGCTATCCCCTATGGACAAGCCCTCCGGATACACAGGATCTGCTCAGACGAGGAGGAGTGTAACAGACATCTACAGACGCTGAAAGATGCCCTCGTATGAACGGAAGATGGCACTCGATTCATCGATCGACAGTTCCAATGTGCCATAGCAAAAAACCGCACCGTCCTCCTCAGAAGACAAACACGGGACACAACCGACAGAGTACCCTTCGTCGTCCAGTACTTACCCGGAGCGGAGAAACTACGACATCTTCTTCGCAGCCTTCAACACGTCATGGATGAAGACAAACATCTTGCCAAGGTCATTCCCACACCCCCACTACTTGCCTTCAAACAACCCCGCAACCTGAAACAAACCATTGTTGGCAGCAAACTACCCAGTCTTCAGAACAGCGACCACGACACCACACAACCCTGCCATGGCAATCTCTACAAGACGTGCCAGATCATTGACATGGGTACCACCATTTCACGTGAGAACACCACCCACCAGGTACGTGGTACATACTCGTGCGACTCGGCCTACGTTGTCTACCTCATACGCTGCAGGAAAGGATGTCCTGAAGCGTGGTACATTGGCGGGACCATGCAGTTGCTGCAACAATGGATGAACAGACATCGCGCGACAATCGGCAGGCAGGAATGTTCCCTTCCAGTCGGGGAACACTTCAGCAGTCAAGGGCATTCAGCCTCTGATCTTCGGGTAAGCGTTCTCCAAGGCGGCCTTCAGGAAGTGCGACAACGCAGAATCACCGAGCAGAAACCTATAGCCAAGTTCCGCACAGATGAGTACGGCCTCAACCGGGACCTTGGATTCATGTCACATTACATTCACCCCCCACTATCTGGCCTGGGCTTGCGAAATCCTACTAACTGTCCTGGCTTGAGACAATTCACACTTCTTTAACCTGTGATTATCCCTTTCTCCAGTTGCTCCATCTGGATTTGTAGACTTAATTACCTGCAAAGACTCGCATTCAAAGTATATTATTGCATCTTTGACTTTGTCTCTATAAATGTTTCTGGAACCCACCTCTTCATTCACCTGAGGAAGGAGCAGTGCTCCGAAAGCTAGTGATTTGAAACAAACCTGTTGGACTTTAACCTGGTGTTGTAAGACTTCTTACTGTACCTATACTTAACCAAAAAACCTATTAAACTGATCAAGGAGACCCTGTTGTTTTTACAACAATACAAGAGAAGACACCACCAAAAAATAGCTATCACCAGTCATCTGATATATGGTTGTAAGTTTGACACTTTTCTGGAATGTTCCTGCATGGATTGCACTGCAGGCCTGCCCTGATACATTGCATGACATTTCATACCTGGGGTTGCCAAGGTCCACTTCAAACAGGGACTCTTGAAAAATGGCATTAAAAGGTGTCAAGATTATGGGAACCGCTGACCAGTCAGATACTCAACAAACAAGTAAATCCCCTGTAAAGGAAAAATAACTATCTTCTGTCAGTTTGTACTAACTTGACATGAATCAAAAATGTATGAAATCTAAGATCAAAATGCAATGAACTGTTTCACAAAAATGACCGCAAGACATGTTAATCAAATTCCTTCTTGGAACATACAGACAGGAGGTTTAAGAATTGATTTTTCCAAATCAGAAAGAGAAAGAAAAGCCAACTGGGAACACTGCTGGAGGGGGCAGGAAGAAATCTTTCTTTCTCTGTCCCTCTGAAGCTAGAATTGACTCCAGCGATGTGTAGTTACCTGAACTTCAATTCAACTCCTAGATTTCAAAGTAAACCAGCTAACCTTAAATGGCCATAACATTCAGCAATCTATACCTCAGGGGGAAGCAAAGGACTGAATTGTGCACTCTTTTAACTCTTATTTGCACTTTAACTTTTCTTCTTCTGAGATCTGTGTGCATGTGGCATTGTGTCTTTTATTATTTTTCACTCGGGCTGAATAACAAATAAGATTACATTTTCTATGACTCAAGAACACCTGGTTTGATGGTCCCTTTTTGAAAAGTAAAGACATTTGAATTAGAAAAGGCATTTACCTGGAAAATATATTTTAAAACCTTTGTTGCCCCCAATCGAAGGGGTTGAATAAAATCATAGAATTGACAATGCAAAATGAGGTCATTCAGCCCATCGAGTCTGCACTGGCCCTTGGAAAGAGCCCCCTACCCAATCCCAAACCTCCACCCAATCCCCGTAACCCAGTAACCCCACTTTTTTGGACACTGAGGGAAATTTACCATGGCCAATCCACCTAACCTGCACATCTTTGGACAGTGGGAGGAAGCCGGAGCACCCGGAGGAAACCCACGCAGACACGGGGAGAACGTGCAGACTCCACACAGGCAGTGACCCAACTGGGAATTGACTGTGGGACTCTGGAGCTGTGAAGCAACTGTGCTAACCACTGTGCTGCCAAGCTGCCCCACCCGATTGTCACATTAGTTATTGGCAACAATCTGATTGGATCAAAGGAGGTAAAATAGCTGCAAACTGAAACTATGGTTGTTGCATCATGAGGTGTATGCTGGTATTGTGTAACTCCATAAATATGTATAAAAAATATTTTAAAATGAAAAATATAACGAAACTAAGGTCTTAAATCTAACAAAGGAAACTATTAAGGTTTGGGGGCAAGTTGGCTGTGGTAAATTGTGAAACCACATTAAAAGATATGAATGGAGACAGGCAATGGCTACTACTTAAATAACATGGTCCACAAATTCATTTAAGGCACAAAAACCAGCAGGAAAAGTATCCAATCATGGCTGACACAAGAAGTTAAGGATTGTGTGTGGCCCTTGAAACTCCTCTATGCAGCCCGCGGAGGCAGTTTTCAATATGTTGGTCAAATAGGTCAGTTTGAATGCAAGGTTCTGCATGGAGCTACTCCTCCAATCACAAGCGGCTTCTTTCCCATGTTTGTTGCTGATAGACTGACTAGTGAGCCTATCAGCAGCAAAAATGAGAGAAAAAGAACTTGTGATTCGAGAAGCAGCAAACACTAGTGGTGGTAAGTTTAGGACCTGGGAGCCCAAAGGCTGGGGAGCAATGCCCAGGGAGCTGAGATGCCGGGACACAATGCCCAGGGATCGGAGGTGCTGGGGAGCGGGGCCCAGGGGGCGGAGGTGCCAGTGAGTATGGTCCAGACATCCGGCGTGGGACCCATGTGGGAACTTTGTTACATCAGGGGTGAGAGGCGTGGAAAATCGGAAAACGTAAACTCATCGGCAAGAACCTATTTCCTGACTCTCATAACATTTTGGGCCTGTGTCGAAGTTTAGTCTGAGGGCTAGCGCAGGCTCAAAATCACCCCCTGATGCACTATCAATTACGACGGGACGAGAGTAGAGAGTAATCGAGGCTTTATTAAGCAGAGATGTGTTGCCTCCTGCAGCTGCGACCGAAATGGCAGCA
Source organism: Scyliorhinus torazame (assembly GCF_047496885.1). Taxonomy (NCBI): domain Eukaryota; kingdom Metazoa; phylum Chordata; class Chondrichthyes; order Carcharhiniformes; family Scyliorhinidae; genus Scyliorhinus; species Scyliorhinus torazame. The sequence continues at coordinate 101,050,846 of NC_092724.1, forward strand.
GCTCGGTGAGCACACACATTTATACTCCACCTACTGGGCGGAGCCAGCAGGCAGGGATCTACCCCCGTACCCCCTGGGTGACAGAGACCCAGAGTCGGGCGGGAGTCGGTCCACTTGTGCGCTGGCACATATACCTTGGGATAGGGCATCGAGGGGATCGTTGAGCTTACCAGGGTGATACAAAATCTTGTAATTGTAGGTGGAGAGCTCGATCCTCCACCTAAAAATGTTGTCATTTTTGATCTTGCCCCGCTGTGTGTTATTGAACATGAAGGCAACCGATCGTTAGTCAGTGAGGAGAGTGAATCTCCTGCCAGCCAGGTAATGCCTCCAATGCCACACAGCTTCTACAATGGCTTGGGCCTCCTTTTCGACAGAGGAGTGCTGAATTTCGGAGGCATGGAGGGTGTGGGAAAAGAATGCCATGGGTCCGCCTGCCTGGTTGAGGATGGCGGCCAGAGCGACGTCTGATGCATCGCTCTCGACCTGAAAGGGGAGGGTCTCGTCGACCGCATGCATCACGGCCTTGGCGATGTCAGCCTTGATACGGTTGAAGGCCGAGTGGGCCTCAGCCGTCAGGGGGAAACTGTGGAGTGGATGAGTGGGCGGGCCTTGTCCACATAGTTAGGGACCCACTGGCCAGAATAGGAGAAGAACCCCAAGCATCGTTTGAGGGCCTTGGGGCAGTGGGGGAGGGGGAGTTCCATGAGGGGGCACATGAGGTCGGGGTCGGGCCCTAGAACTCCAATTTTACAACTTAGCCAAGGATGGCTAAGCAGTTGATGCACGATCAATTACACAAAGACGAGAGTTGGATGCAATCGAGGCTTCACTACACTAAGATGTGTAACCTCCTACAGCAGCTGACGAAATGGTTGTTGTACGAGGAGGACACATATTTATACTCCGCCTACTGGGCGGAGCCAGCAGGCAGGGAACTACCCCCGTATCTGTAGTACAGGGCATTACCACAAAGCACCTAATGTGGGGTAAACAAGATGGCGGTGCCTGATGATCCTGGGGAGGACAAGATGGTGGCACCCACGGGCCGCACGTGGTGGGGGTCAAAAAAGATGGCGGCGCCCACGGGCCGCACGTGGTCCGTGGAGGGGAAGATGGCGGAGCCCACTGGCCGTACGTGGTTGGGGGGTCGGAACAATAGCGGCGACTGCGTGGGCCTTGCACACTGCAGCAAAGTGGTCCTTCTTGCCGCAGACTTTGCAAAGGGCGCTCCGGGCCGGGCAGCGTTGTCGGGGGTGTTTTGGCTGCCCACAGAAATAACATTTGGGGTCCCCGGGATTGGTTGGCTGGCCCGTGGCACAAGTGTGGGGTTGGCTGAGTGGGGTCCCCAATGGGGCGGCCGTTTGCGGAGTCCACGATGCGTAGGAGGGGTGGGCCGCGCGGCCGGGGCTGTAGGCCTGAATGTTGCACAAAGCGACCGTCAGCGAAAGCGCTAGCTTTTTGGTTGCCGCGAGGTCGAGCGTGGCCCCTTCTAAGAGGCGCTGGCGGATGTAATCCGACCCTATCCCCGTAACAAAAGCGTCTCTCATGAGCCAGTTTGATTGTTTCGGGCCGTGACGGCTTGACAGTCACAGTCTCTGACTAGGGGAATTAGAGCACGCCAGAAATCATCCACTGACTCACCAGGAAGCTGACTACGAGTGGAGCGTGTTAGTCCGCTGAGCGTAGTTTTCCTTCAGTAGCGCCATGGCGTCTTCGTAGGCCGGCACGTCCTGGGTAAGTGGAAAGACGTTGGAGCTCAGCCGCGTGTGGAGGATCTGAATCTTCTGAGCTTCCAGAATTGGGTCTGGTGCAGACCCGATGTAAGCTTCGAAACAGGCTAGCCAATATTCAAAGTCCTTTTTGGCGTTGCCTGATTGCGGATCCAGCTGCAGGCGATCCGGCTTGTTGTGGAGGTCCATCTTCTGAAAACTTCTGTAATAAATTGATGCACGATCAATTGCACAAAGACGAAAGTTGGATGCAATCAAGGCTTTATTACACTGAGATGTGTGGCCTCCTACAGCAGCTCCCGAAATGGCTGCTGTACGAGGAGCACACATATTTATACTCCACCTACTGGGCGGAGCCAGCAGGCAGGGAACTACTCCCGTACCTGTAGTACAGGGCCTTACCACAAAGCACCTAATATATACATCAGTGGTGGTTAGCACAGCGGTTGGTGCTGAACACGCACTTCTCCTTGTTGTACGTGAGGTTCAGGAATTTGGCGGTGTGGAGAAATTTGAAAAGGTTTGCGTCGTGGTCCTGCTGGTCATGGCCGCAGATGGTGACGTTATTTAGGTATGGGAAGGTGGCCCGCAGTCCGTACCGGTCAACCATTTGGTTCATCTCCCGTTGGAAGACCGAGACCCCATTTGTGAAGCCGAAAGGAACCCTAAGGAAGTGGTAAAGGCGACCGTCTGCTTCGAACGCAGTGTATTGGCGGTCCGTCTTGCGGATGGGGAACTTGTGGAAGGCAGATTTTAGGTCCACTGTAGAGAAGACCCGGTACTGTGCAATCTGATTAACCATATCAGATATTCGTGGGAGGGGGTACGCGTCGAGCTGCGTGTACCGATTGATGGTCTGACAACCATCCTGTGTTTCTCCCCAGTCTTTACAACTGCCACTTGGGCTCTCCAGGGGCTGTTGCTGGCCTCAATGATGCCTTCCCGCAGTAGCCGCTGGACCTCCGACCTGATGAAGGTCCTGTCCTGGGCACTGTACCATCTGCTCCTGGTGGCGACGGGTTTGCAAACAGGAAAGGTGGGTCGACCTTAAGGGTCATGAGGCCGCATACGGTGAGGGGTGGTAGGGGTCCGCCGAATTTTAGAGTTAGACTTTGTAGGTTGCACTGGAAGTCCAGGCCGAGTAGCAAGGCAGCGCAGAGGTTGGAGAGGACGTAGAGCCAGAAGTTGCTGAACTCTATGCGCTGGACGGTGAGGGTGGCGATGCAGTACCCCCGGATTTCCACGTAGTGGGATCTGGAGGCCAGGGAGATTCCCTGGGTAATGGGGTGTACCACGAGGGAGCAGCGCCTTACCGTAGAGGGGTGGATAAAGCTCTCCGTGCTCCCGGAGTCGAGAAAGCAAGGTGTCTTGTGGCCATCGACTTTCACCGTCGTCGTCGCGGTTGTGAGGTTGTGCGGCCGGGACTGGTCGAGCGTGATGGGGGCGAGCTGCGGCTGGTGTTGGTGGGCCCCGGGCTGGTTGGCGGCGGTGGCGGGCGATGAGCGGCCAGATGAGGTGCCCGACAAGCAGGGGTGCTGAGGCGCCATCCAAAATGGCGGCGAAGATGGTGGCGCCCACGGGGCGCACATGGCGGGTGGCATTAAAGATGGCGGCCCTCACGGGCTGCACAAGGTCTGATGGGAGGAAGATGGCGGCGCCCACGGGTCGAACGTGGGGGGTGCAGGAACAATGGGCCTGGATACAGCGGCGATCGACCGGGCCTGGCACACCACAGCAAAATGTCTCTTCTTCCCGCAGGTCTTGCAGATTGCACTCCGCGCCTGGCAGCGCTGCCAGGGGTGCTTTGTCTGCCCGCAGAAATAGCACCTGGGCCCCCCTGAGTTGGCTGGGGGCGGCCGCTGGTGGGGCCCACGATATCCATGAGGGGGGCACCGTGCGGTCGGGGCGTACAATTGTACATTACGGGAGGCTACCGTTAGTGAGGTCGCGAGTTGCTTGGTCACCGCGAGGTCGAGCGTATTCCCTTCTAAGGGGCGCTGGCGGATGTACGCCGACCCATGCCCATAACGAAAGTGTCCCTGATTACGAGTCCAGTATGTTCAATGGTCGAAACTGCCTGGCAATCGCAGTTCCTCGCCAGGATGTGCAGGGCACGCCCAAAATTGTCCAATGACTCACCGGGGAGTTGTTGCCGTGTGGACAGGAGGTGCCTGGCATAGAGTTTGTTGATCGGCCGGATGTAGTTCCCTTTCAGAAACACCATGGCCTCCGTGTAGTTGGGCACATCCCGGATAAGGGGGAAAATATCGGAGCTCAACCGTGTGTACAAGATCTGGAGTTTCTGTGCTTCTGAGGGTTGTTCTGTCGCTGATCCGATGTAGGCTTCTAAGCAAGCTATCCAATGGTCGAAGGCCGACCTGGCATGGTCTGCTTGAGGGTGCAGCTGTAGGCAATCTGGCTTGATGCGTAGTTCCATCGCTGTAATATCTCTGCTTAATAAATTGATGCACTATCAATTACGACGAGACGAGAGTAGAGAGTAATTGAGGCTTTATTAAGCAGAGATGTGTTGCCTCCTGCAGCTGCTACTGAAATGGCAGCAGCTCGGTGAGCACACACATTTATACTCCACCTACTGGGCGGAGCTAGCAGGCAGGGATCTACCCCGTAGTACGGGAGCCTTACCGTATTACCTCTAATACACGTATTATACAAACAGTGGTGACTACCACACCCCCATCATGTGAAAAAGATGTGAAGTTATCCACTTTGGTCGGAAAAATTGAAATGCAGAGTATTTCTTAAATGGTGAGAAATTGAGAAGTGTTGACATCCACAGAGACCTAGCTGTCCTTGTTCATGATTCAACGCAGCTTCAACAGCAATTAAGAAGGCAAATGGTATGATCGCCTTTATTGCAAAAGGATTTTAATACAAGAGTAAAGAAGTCTTGCTGCAGTTGTACAAAGCCTTGGTGAGATCGCACTTGGAGTATTGTGTACAGTTTTGTTATCATTCCCTCAGGAAGGATGTACTTGCCATAGAGGAAGTACGAAGTAGGTTCACCAAACTGATTTCTGGGGTGGCGGGATTGTCCTATGAGGCGGGATTGCGAATACTGGACTTGTGTTCTCTCGAGTTCAGAAGAACGGGAGGTGATCTCATGAAATTATTACAGGGTTCAACAGGGTCGATGCAGGAAGGATGTTTTCCCTGGCGAGGGTGGGTCTAGAACTAAGGGGCACAGTCTCAGAGTAGGTGGTAAACCATTTAGGACTGAGATGAAGAGGAATGGCTTTAGTCAGGGGCTGATGAATCTTTGGAATTTGTTATGTACTAAAGAATAAATCCCTGCTGGTGGAATGCCACATGATCTATAGTGACGTCAGCAAAGTGTTTGTGTGGGCTTCAGTTCTCCATCTTAGTAGTGTATGAACAATGGGCGTCATTCTCCGCCGGCGGGAGTCTCCGTTCCGCCGGCGCCCGGGGGTTTCCCGACAGCGTGGGGCTGCCCCACAATGGGAAACCCCATTGACCGGCCGGTGTTACGGAGACTCCCGCCGGCCGGTCGGGGCAGAAATGTGGCGGGGCGGGTTGGAGAATTTCGCCCAATATCTCTGAGTAAACCTCGCAGCGTGTTTGTAAGAAATCCAGGTACGTGTCACCTCCATACCTTTTCTCTTTGCGACACATTGTGAATATAACCAAATTCTTTACTCCAAATGGCTGTGGAGGCTCAGTCATTGAATATTTTCAAGACAGAGATTGATATATTTATGGATGGTAAAGATATTCAGGGATATGAGGATAGAGTGGTCAGATGGCGTTAAATAGAAGATCAGCCGTGATCTACTTGAAAGGAGGGCAGAGACAATTGGCCAAAATGTCCCCCTGTCCCCATTTCCTATGAAACATAAATATAAAAAATATATAAAAGATTGGCTCCAGTTCTAACCTTCACCAACTGGCTTGCTGACTTAAATGTCGAAATACAGCACACACCTGTTTGTCGACTAAGTATGCTGAATCATGTTCCATTGTTCAAGCTCTACTCCATAATTGAATCGGCTGAGTTCCCGCTGGTCAGTGAACAGGGGGTTAAAGTTTTGCTGCGGAGTTTTGACGTGCCGACACCTCCATTTTTCTAGGCAAACTGAACAGTAGACTGGTAAAACAAATCAGCCCGATGTCTCTCTTTAACATCACACTTGTGCAGAAAATAAATCGTGGCCTGATGGATATTGTACTGGACTGGAAGCCTGCAGATTCTGGGCAGGAATCCATGGAATATCAGTTGACATTTTTGACTGATTGTCCAAAGTATTAGGAAAAGTTTATTTTGGATACAGGCTGTAATAGTGTACACATGCAGTAGTCAAATGTATAAATTGGAACTTGATGTACAGTTTCAATTTTAAAATTAGCTACAATATTAGTTCAGTCCTTTGAAATATAAGTCAAATTCATGTAGATTTATTTCTAAGGAGAGCTGATCCAAGCATAACAACTGAGTACAAATTTGGACTTGGATGTTAGCCCTCTGAGCTTTAGTATTAACTTAGGAACATAGGAACAGGAGTCGGCTATCAAACTTACTTTGCCATTCAGTTCGATCATGGCTGATCATGTACCTCAACGCTACTTTCCCACACTATCTCAATATCTCTGGATGCCATTCATCTCCAGAAATTTGTCGATTTCTGTCTTGAGCATGCTCAATGATTAGTCTTCCACAGCCTCCTGGAGTAAAGAATTCCAAAGATTCACCACCTTCTGAGTGAAGACATTCCTCCTCATCTCATTCTTAAGGCCGACTCCTTATCCTGAGATTTTGTCCCCTGTTTTCAAACTCATCAACCGGACTGAAAGAATTTTGTAAGTTTCACTGAGGTCACTCTTTGAAGCTTTGAGAGATACAGATGTAGTCCCCTCAATTTTAATAACTTCTGTCCGTAACAATAGCCCCATCCTCTATCTGGCAAAAGGTTCTGGAAGTGTAGGATGGTGTACTGGTGTTTATGGGGGGTGGGGGGTGGCTGTCGGAGAGATAAGTTGGACCAACCACTGCCTCTGCTGGAGCACTGTGCAAGCAAAGTGGCCTACAGTGAATCCTGAATTCCCAAACTCTGGGATGCTGACCGGAACCTGTTCTTCTTTGCTCACCTAAACCTCTTCAGCATCTCCTGCACGCCAATGGTAGGGACAATTTCGAAATTTTCTATTCCTTTGTGGTTCATCTTATGTCGCTCGTACTCCACTGTTGCACAAAGCCTTGAATGTCTTTTCTTTCGTGGTTTTGCATTGATTTCATATTGTGTCTGCCTGTGTCCCCCTTCCACAATATTACTACACGGTAACAATGTCTTGAAGCACATTTAACAAGTCATTCTACGTTTTACCCTCCATGTGTGCTCATTGTTTGTGTTCCTACATTCTTTCCCTCTTTCCCATTCTTCATATAAGCTGTCCACCTGTACTAGGGTGCATTTTGCAGTCAGGAGAAACGTTGCTCGCTGCTGACCTCAAAGAAAGCCTCCCACCTCTCTCGCATGGATTTCCCTCTTCCCCAATGGGATTTTTTTCTTTATTCTTTTTCATGGAATGTGGGCATCACTGGCAAGGCGAGCATCTGTTGCCCATCCCAAATTGCCCTTGAACTGGGCGGCTTGCGAGGGGGTTAAGAGTCAAACACATTGCTGTGGATCTGGAGTCACATGTTGACCAGACCAGTAAAGAACGGCAGGTTTCCTTTCTGTGATAACCCTCACGAGGACCATGAGGGGCCACTCATTGTTCTCCCCTTGGGGTCGTGGAGTATGAGTTCCCATGGGAATGGGCAGAGGCCCGTCCAGCTGGGACTCGTTTTCGAGTCCTTCAAATACATTCGGGATTGGGAGTTCTGTTAGTCCTGAGCTGGGACACGAGCCGTGGGTGCAGCTTTACCTTTGAGTTTAAAATAAAATTGGTTACCTTTCATCTTTTGATTTTCAAATTGAGTCTCCTGGATTATTACACTTCCCTTAAGGACATTACTGAACCAGATGTGTTTTCACAACAAAAGTCATCATCACTAATACTGAGACTAGCTTTATATTCCAGATATATTAATTGAATTTAAATTCCACCAGCTGCTGTGCTGGGATTTGAACCCATGTTGCCAAATATTAGGCTGGGCCTCTGGATTACCAGCCAGTGACAGTCCCACTGCACCATCATCAGCTGTTAAAATCTGGCATCATATGGATCTCCAGTCATTCAGCAGTACTGATGTTCTCAAGCAGGGCGTGCAGCCAATCTTAAAGATAAAAACAGAAAGCTAAAAGCATATTTTCCTTGATTTTCAATTTAATATTTCAGACAGTAAAATAAATGAATAATGAATGGATTAAGATAGAATTTGTAATATCATAAACAAACTTGTTTTACGAATATGTAGAATTTTTACCATAAGGACATTCCAAAAATATTAAAATAGCTTTTCAATAATTTTGAAGATAGTACATTGTCAAAGCCCAAGTTACGCCTCCTTCAATATTTTCTCAGGTTTCTACAGGGAGACTCACATTATAAAATGGAAAGTTTTCATCAATTCACCGATTGCTTCAGGGTTGCAGTTAGTGGGGCCTGAACAGCATCCTCTGAATCACTGGCGGCACTGGGAGAACTGCCGTTCAAAGTGGTGGGAGATAGTTTCCATTATTTAGGGATCTAGGTGGCACGGGACGGGGGGCTGTTACATAAGCTAAACTTAACCCGGTTAGTGGAACAAATGAAAGAGGACTTCCGAAGGTGGGATATGCTCCCGTTATCACTGACGAGGAGGATATAGACAGTGAAAATGGCGGTGCTCCCGAGATTTCTGTTTGTTTTTCAATGCCTCCCCATCTTTATCCTAAAGGCCTTTTTCAAGCGGGTAAATAAGGTGATCTCCGGTTTTGTTTGGGCGGGTAAAATCCCGCGAGTGAAGAAGGTGATGCTGGAGCGTGGCCGGGGGGAGGGTGGGTTGGCGCTGCCAAACTTTAGCAACTATTACTGGGCGGCAATTATAGCCATGATTAGGAAGTGGGTAGTGGGGGAAGAGTCGGTGTGGGAGCGAGTAGAGGCAGCATCTTGTCAGGACACGGGTTTAGGGGCATTGATCACGGCACCTCTGCCGTTCTCACCGGCCCGGTACTTCACAAGCCTGGTGGTAGTGGTGTCTCTGAGAGTCTGGGGGCTGTGGAGGAAACATGTGAGAGCGGAGGCAACATCGGTTTGGGCTCCAATCTGTAGCAACCATCGGCTTGCTCCAGGGAGACTAGATAGAGGGTTTCGGGGATGGCAGAGAGCAGGGATGGGTGATTTGTTTATAGGTGGGAGTTTCCCCGGTTTGAGGGAGTTAGAGAAGAAGTTTGAATTGACGGGAGGGAATGGGTTTAGGTATCTTCAGATTCAGACTTCTTGCGAAGGCAGGTTCCAACCTTCCCTCTCCTACCGCCACGTGGGATAAAAGATAGGGTAATTTATAGAGTATGGGTGGGAGTGGGGAAGGTCTCAGATATCTATAAAGAACTCATGGAGTCAGAGGAAATGCAGACAGAGGAGCTAAAGCACAAATGGGGGGAGGAGTTAGGGGGAGAGATAGAGGCAGGTCACTGAGCGGATGCGTTAAGCAGGGTCAACATGTCCACATCATGTGCCAGGCTCAGCCTGATACAATTTAAGGTCATTCACCGGGTACACATGATGGTGGCCCGGATGAGCAAGTTTATTGGGATAGAAGACAGGTGTGCAAGGTGCACGGGAGGGCCAGCGAACCATGTCCACTTATATTGGGCATGCCCGAAGCTTAGGGGATTCTGGCAGGGGTTTTCAAACATCATGTCCACGGTGTTAAAAACAAGGGTGGCACCAAGTCCAGAGGTGGCGATTTTCGGAGTGTCAGAAGACCTGGGAGTCCAGGGGGCAAGAGACGCTGCCGTCTCGGCCTTTTCCTCCCTCGTGGCCCGGAGACGGATACTGTTAGCATGGAGGGACTTGAAGCCCCCAAAGTCAGAGACCTGGGTCAATGACATGGCTGGCTTTCTCAGGCTTGAGGAAATCAAGTTCGCCCTAAGAGGGTCAATGCTAGGGTTCGTCTGGAGGTGGCAGCCGTTTGTCAACTTCTTTGGAGAAAATTAACTGTCAGCAGAGGTGGGGGGTGTTAGTCTAGATTACTGTTCTTGGAAGGTGGGGCCTGTGAGGGAGGTAAAGGATCTTTGCACTATGTTTATATTTGTTTGTATACGGTTTACTGTTACTGTTATAAAATCACAAATGCCTTCATCAAATATTTTACAAAAAGAATCACTGGCAGCCACTTCTGGCCGGACATTTACACTCACCCCACCCACAGGTTTTAAGGGGGAGAGGGTAGTGGGGGAGCATGAAAATACAAAGATGGCACTCCATACAGGATCCTGCATGCCCTGATCCGGACATGATGTTAAGGTGGGGCGGGCAAGGCATCAAGCAGAAAGCTTACCCTTGCCCATTAAGGCCCTTAAGTAGCTACTTAATGGCCAATTAAGGGCCTTTTCCTGCCGAGCCTCAATTTTCAGGTTGGCAGGCATCGATAATTCAAGGTGGGAACTAGAAAATTTTAACATTCTCGATCTTGGAGTGTGGGGATGGGGGGAGGGGGAGGTGGGTGTGCATCTTCACCTGAAACCCCCTTCTAACTGGCGACTCCAACCTCACGGACTGAATGACTGAATACCTTTGGACCTCCCTCCTCACCTCTGACCGATCGCCCAATAACCCAATCAATGCCATGTGATGATACGCATAAGCAATCATTTAAATAGTAATGTCTACAACCTACAACCAGCAGGTGGCAGTAGAGAACAAACATGTGACGCTGTCTCGAGGAGTCTGGAGATAGTCTTCGTAGGGGAGAGTCATATTTGTAGTAGTTCTTGGATAATTTATTATAGTTAATATTTTTGGATATGTTTCTCATGTTTATCTAACCCATGCATTTATTTAAAAATAAACATTTAACTAGTCGAGAACAAGACCTTCTCTTGTGCATTATTCCTACCGGCCAAGCACCTGAACATAACATTGTACCAGGATTGACGATCTAACATGGTTACAGGATTAAAAATCTAACATTGTAACAGAAGTGGCTCTGCAGATCTAAGAAGACCAGAGGCAAAGATAACCAAGAAGAAAGAAGAAAAATAATTTTCTACTAACCACATAGAGTAAATCTCTACGTAAATCTCACTCAACACACTATGAGGCATCGAAGTCCAGGATGCAAGGTCTGAAGACACTACACCAGCTTCGAGACACTGGTAATGTAGATGCAAATTGGTGAGCTTTTAAACAGCAATTCACACTCTCCGTAGCAGCTCTAAGTCTGCAAGCGCAGCCTGATGAATGGAGAATAGCGTTGCAGCATACTGTAGCAGGTCCACAGGCGATAGAAATCTTTAACACTTTCGTTTTTGATAATGAAGCTGATAAAAAACACTTTGATGAAGTCGGGAAACAGTTTGATCGACACTGCTCCGAAAAATATGAAACATTTTTTCGCATGTGTACACAGCAGACAGGGGAATTTTTCAACCGACTTGCGGTTGAAGGCTCAGACATGTAATTTTGCAACTTTGCAAGTGTCGATGATCCGCAAGCAAATCGTGTTCGGAACTAATAATGACAAATTTCGGGAGAGATTGTTGAGGGAGAATGAACTCCAGCTCGACGATGCCATTAAAATTTACCATGCCAACGATCTAGTTGCGCAGCAGATTTGCATTATAAACTTAAAGAGTTTTAGGGCGAAGTTCGGAGAGGCAACCAATGCCATTAGTGTTGTGACGCACCCGAAGGCAAAGCGTGATCCCAGCAGCGGTGGCCATTTTAAGCGACCGACCAAAACCACCATTTTATGCAAATGATGTGGCAACAATCATTTGCAAAGAAAATGTTCAGCATTTGGGAAAATCTGCTTCAAATGCAAAAACAAAAATCACTTTGCTAAACAATGCTTCTCAAATAAAAAATTGGAACTACCAAAACCAATCAACGTGGCTGATGAGATATATCTCGAAGACATATTCTTCATAGATATAGGGCGGGATACTCTGATTGCGACGCTGATATCGCGAGTCTGCTTACAGGGGGGCAGCTTTTGGCAGGCCAGGTCTGCGCACGGCCGGCGCCATGTTGCATGGCACAGCCACCGCAGGCCACCACCGTACGTACGCATGCGCAGCCACCGACCCGGCCATTCTCCAACCGTATCCACGGGTAAAGCTGGGGCCTTTATGCTGCGCAGCTGCTAGCCCCCCACTGGATGGAGGATCGGTGTGGGGGAGGTGACGATTTTATGGTCATAAGACCATATGGATCCTGTGGACAGAGCCGCAGGATCAGAGAATATAGCCCATGATTTCTAATGAAGGTAAGAATTATCACGGCATGCAAGCAGAAAAAGCTTTAAAGCAAATTTGCAGTAATGGTGATGCAAATACAAGTGTTCAAAGAGGTAACTCTCATGATTAATAAAACATTAATTAATGGTAAACTTGGCACGGGAGTGAGGGCCTGTCTTCTAAGTGTGTTGGGTATGCAAGAAATGAAAATTCAACCATACATTGTAAATAAAACAATACTGTTGAAGGTTTACAATGGCAAAAGAATTAATACTCTGGGTGAATGCGAGCTGGAAGTCAGTGTAAAGAACAAGGTTCATAAAGTGAAGTTTTCTATTGTAGAGGCTGAGCGTGTATCATACTGGGAGAGGAAGCATGTGAATCACTCAAGTTAGTTAAAAGAGTCTGCAGTGCAGACTATGCTGTAACTACGCAAAGTACATGAGTGGATTCAATCCTGAAAGAATTTCATGAAATATTTCAAGGATTTGGCACTTTACCATTCCCTTTTCGAATCCAGTTAAAAGAGAATGCACAACCAGTCATACACGCACCAAGGCAAGTACCAGCTCCATTAAAGGAAGAACTAAAATATCAGCTAGAGAGAGTGACAAATCTGGGGGTGATCAAATGAATTGAAGAACCAAGGGATTGGGTGAACCACATGGCTGCGTTAAGAAAAGAAATAACGACCTGAGAATCTATATGGATCCCAAAGATGTCAATTCAAACATCAAGAGAGAGCATTATCTTATTCCAAAGAGAGAACAAATTACGTGTGAGATGTCAGGAGTGACATGTGTTAGCAAACTAGATGCATCACAGGTTTTTTGGCAACTCAAGTTGGATGAGGGAAGCACAAACCTGTGCACCATTAACACTCTATTCGGGTGATACTGTTTTCTCAGAATATCATTTGGTATTTTTCAGCATCTGAAATTTTCCATAGGACAATGGAACACGTCATTGAAGAAATTCCAGGCGTCAGAGTGTACGTCGACAATATTATCGTTTGGGGCTCAACAAGAGAAGAACCTGACGAAAGACTTATCAAAGTGCTGAGAAACATCAAAAAGAATGTTTGAAGTTGAATAAAACCAAATGCCAGTTTGGTGTCGACAATATCACATTCTTGGGAGATAAACTTTCTACAAAAGGTATACAACCTGACCAAGAGAGGGTAAAGGAAAACTTGAACATCCCACGTCCTACAGACAAAATAAGAGTCCTCAGGATGCTAGGTATGATAAATTGTGTAGCAGAAACTACATGCTTGAGAGAAATCATCAATAAAGACACAATTTTCCAGTAGTCTAACAGACATGAGCATGAATGGCAAGCATTACAGGAAGCATTGACAACAGCTCCAGTGTTTGTTATATTACGATTTTGTAATATATATATTACTCTTTTTTGTCTAGCCGAGTTGTTAAAATATAGATGTACTCTTCCAGGTGATGACAAAAAAATTTAATAAGTAATATGAAATAAACTAGTGAGTTATTTTTACTTCAATACTGAACTAGTAATCAAACAAATAACTATAGATTAAACTATTAAATATGATAATGCCATATACTAAGATCTGTTAACTTCTTCTCCCTAGCTGTTTCCCTTCTGTACTCTCCACACTCCTAATACACTCTCCTCAGGAGTGGGGGAATCTTTTTATATGTCTTGGTAGTGTGGCATCTCGTGATCATTTGCCTGTATTTGCTTAACATTACTTGATCGTGTATTACTACATACAGATATCACTACAGTGCTGATATTTTTTGATTCTACAAAGTCAAAAATATCGACAGATGCGTCGAAAGATGGGTTGGGAGCAGTGTTATTGCAGCAAGACAATGATGAAAATTGACTTCCAATTGCATATGCCTCTAGGTCAATGACTGATACAGAGTGCAGATATACTCAAATAGAAAAAGAATGCTTGGCCTTAATAAATGCATTAGACAAATTCCATGACTACGTGTACGGCCTATCGACATTCTTAGTGGAAACTGACCACAGACCACTTGTGGCGATAGTAAAGAAAAATCTGAATGAGGATGACACCAAGGATACAATGTGTGATGATTAAGTTACAAAGGTACGATTTCAATCTCATCTACGCACCAGGTAATCATCTCATAGTAGCTGATGCACTATCTCATGCTATAGATATGAAAGAAGAGCAACATGTGGATAAGGATGTGCAAATCCACGTGAATCTTGGAACAGAATCCCTTCCTGTATCTGAAGAGAAGTCAAAATTAAGCAGAAGTGAATCCATCAAAGATGAAATATTACAGAAGATAATAAAATATCTCACTGAGAGATGGCCAAAGGATTCTGTTCCAAATATTATAACATTAGAGCAGAGCTAAGTGCAGCCAATGAATTTTTGCTTAGGCAAAATAGGATTGTGATGCCACAATCTTTACAGTCAATGATTCTAAAAAAGATTCATGACGGGCAATTAGGCATAGAGAAGTGTAAGCGAAGAGCCAGGGAAACAGTATATTGGCCAGGCATCAATCAAGACATTCAAGTCATGATAGAAAACTGTGCAACTTGTCAGAAGTTTCAGTACAAACAATGGAAAGAAACAATGCAAATGGGCGAAATAATTACAACTCAATGGCAGAAAGTGGGAATGGATTTGTTCTATCTGGCAGGAAAAGATACCTGTTAGTGATCGACGATTTCTCCAACGTTCCAGAAGTGGTACAACTAGCAAACGCATTAGCTAGGTTTGTAATCAAGCAGACCAAATACATTTTTGCTCGCCATGGAATACCTCAAATTGTCATGAGTGACAATGGCCCATGCTTTAGCAGTCATGAATGGACAGAGTTTGCACAAACCTATGGTTTCCAACATATTACTTCTAGTCCTCTGTATTCACAATCCAATGGGATGGCTGATAAAGGTGTTCACATTGTGAAGCAGTTACTCAAAAAGCTATGGATAGCCAGGAAGATCCATAGCTCACGTTACTTAGCTATAGAGTGGCATCATTAATTAATGGACCCTCACTGTCACAGTTATTGACGAATCGATAGCTCAGAACAACCTTGCCAGACATTCCAAAGGAACCAAAGAATCAAAACCTTGCGAGGAAACTCACATTTCAAAAAAGGAGGCAGAGGAGTTATTATGACACATCCACACGAAGACTACAACCATTACTAAAAGATGACCCAATCAGGATGGAAACGGATGGTTGAAGTGTGCTAAGGTACTGCAACAGTCAAGTCCTCTGTGATATATTATCATCACCGCAGACAGGACAGTTCGAAGGAGAAATAGGAGAGCTTTGCTGAAGGTTTAGCAACCCTTTGTTTTAGAATCACAGGATGATATTGAATGCAATCTCAGAACAACTGAACAAATGCTACTTCAGCATACATAAACAGAGCGAGCTGAAAGTGTACAGAACACGGAAACACAGCAGGAATCATGTTCAACAACAGCTGAAGATCAAGCAAACTCACAAGTTGAACCAATGCTTAGAAGGTCGACAAAACACAGAAGAAAGCTGGCCAGGTTGAATGTGTGATGGACTGTAAACATGTGAATACTCGGACTTCCGGTTGCGGCGATGCACTGCTAAGCCGCACGTTTCGGCAGCTCCCGCTCTAACGGACTTTTAGGCTCTTTTTGAGAGCCCCAACGGAAATTTTTTCAGACCAAACCCAGTATGGGGTGACGAAGTAAGGAGTCCCCCCTAGTGTGTATGGAAAAGATCGGTGGTAGTGGCCAGATTGCGAAGGATCCTCTGGAGCAGTGGCAGAGAAGAGAAGGAAGAAGCAAGATGGCGACGGATGGAGACCAGACGACATGGGGGCCGGATTAGACGGTGGTGGAGAAATTAAAGAAGGAGGTGCTGGTGCCAATGTTGTTGGCAATCGAAGGGCTAAAAGAAACGCAAAAGGCCCAGGCGATAAAGCTCCGTGAGGTGAAGGAGAAGGCAGCTGAGAACGAGGATGAGATTCTGGGCCTAGCGGTAAAAATGGAGACGCACGAGGCGCTACACAAGAGGTGTATCGAAAGACTCGAAGTCCTGGAGAACAGGTCGAGGAGAAAGAATCTCCGGATTCTGGGTCTCCCCGAGGGAGTGGAGGGATCTACCGTTAGGGCTTATGTGAGCACGGTGCTCCATTCGCTAATGGGAGCTGAGGCCCCCCCGGACCCCCTGGAGGTGGAAGGGGCTCACCGGGTCCTTGCGAGGAGACCCAAGGCTGGAGAACCACCAAGGGCGATAGTGGTGAGATTTCACCGCTTCACCGACAGAGAGGCCGTTTTGAGCTGGGCCAAGAAGATACGGAGTAGCAGTTGGGAGAATGCAGTGATACGAGTGTATCAGGACTGGAGTGTGGAGGTGGCGAGAAGGAGAGTGAGTTTTAATCGGGCCAAGGTGGCGCTTCACAAGTAGAAAGTAAAGTTTGGGATGCTGCAGCCGGCGCGATTATGGGTCACGCACCAAGATAGACACTACTATTTTGAAACGTTGGGAGAGGCATGGACCTTCATCCAAAAAGAGAAATTGGACCAGAACTGAGGGACTGATGCTGTGGGGGAGATGACGATGTTGATGTACAGAAATGTAAATTGGGGAATGGGAGGTTCACCGTAATGGGACGATAGATGGGGAGGGGAAAGGGAAGAGAAAAATCCCTTTTTTCTTTGACGGGGGGACACTGAGAAATGTGGGCGCCGGTGGAAAAAGGGACATAGGTGGGGGATGGGGAATGGGAACGGGGGCTGTAGGGGGAACTGCGCCATAGGGGGCGGGGCTGATTTAGGAAAGCGCGGGTTTTTTCCGACGATGGCGGGAAGATAGGCGCAAGGAGGATGAGAGTTCCACACACGGGGGGGTCAACGAGAGAGCGGGGGAAGCCGGGGTCAGTTGGAGTCAGCTGACTTTCGGAAGCATTATGGGGGGAGTAACCATGCTAGATGGGGATCTAGCGGGGGACGGGGGGAGGGGGGGATAACTGGGTTGCTGCTGCTGGGATCGAGAGGGAGCTGGCAAGGGAAGAGGTGGTCGGGACAGGAGTGCGCCGCCTGGGGGACTGGTGGGTGTGCGGGACCTGGACGTGGGACTGGCCTAGAGTAGGTGATGGCTGGTCGGCGGGCGGAGCGGGGTGGGGGGGGGGGGGGGGGTGGGGGGGGGGGGGGGTGGGGGGGCAGCCCCCCAATCCGGCTGATCACGTGGAATGTGAGAGGCCTAAATGGGCCGATTAAGAGGGCCCGAATGTTCACGCACTTAAAAGGACTGAAGGCAGACGTGGTCATATTCAGGAGACGCATCTGAAGGTGGCGGATCAGGTTAGGTTAAGGAAAGGATTGGTAGGACAGGTGTTCCACTCAGGGTTGGACGCGGAAAATAGAGGGGTGGCTATATTGGTGGGGAAACGGGTGTCGTTCGAGGCTAGGAATATAGTGGTGGACAACGGTGCTAGATATGGGATGGTGAGTGGTAGATTGCAGGGAATGGAGGTCGTGCTGGTAAATATATACGCCCCGAACTGGGATGATGCGGGATTTATGAAGCGGATGCTGGGACGTATCCCGGACCTGGAGGTAGGAAGCCTGGTAATGGGGGGGGATTTCAATACTGTGCTGGATCCAGGGTTAGATCGGTCTAGATCCAGGACCGGAAGAAGGCCGGCAGCGGCCAAGGTGCTCAGGGGGTTTATGGAGCAAATGGGGGGAGTGGATCCGTGGAGATTTGCTAGGCCGTTGGCCAAAGAGTTTTCCTTTTTCTCCCATGTTCATAAGGTTTACTCCCGGATAGATTTCTTTGTTTTGAGTAGGGCACTGATTTTGAGGGTGGAAGGAACAGAGTACTCGGCCATAGCCGTTTCAGATCATGCCCCGCACTGGGTGGATCTGGAACTTGGAGAGGAGAGGGAACAGCGCCCACTCTGGCGACTGGATGTGGGACTATTGGCGGATGAGGGAGTCTGTGGAAGGGTGCGGGGATGTATTGAAAGGTACCTGGAGGCCAATGATGATGGTGAGGTCCAGGTGGGGGTAGTATGGGAAGCGCTGAAGGCGGTGGTTAGGGGAGAGTTGATCTCCATTAGGGCTTACAAGGAGAAAAAAGAGGGCAAAGAAAGGGAGAGATTAGTGGGGGAGATTATGAGTGTGGATAAAAGATATGCGGAGGCCCCGGACGAAGGACTATATAGGGAGAGGCGAAGACTTCAGACGGAGTTTGACCTGCTGACCATAGGGAAGGCAGAGGCACAGTGGGGGAAGGCACAGGGGATGATATACGAATATGGGGAAAAGGCGAGTCGGCTGCTGGCCCACCAGCTTCGTAAGAGAATAGCGGCGAGGGAAATAGGGGGAGTTAGGGATGAAACGGGAACTACAGTGCGGAGTGCAGGGAAGGTAAATGAGGTGTTTGAGACCTTTTATGAGAGGCTATATAAGTCCCAACCCCCGGGGGGAAAAGAGGGGATGCAACAGTTTTTGGACCAACTAAGGTTCTCGAAGGTGGAGGAGCAGGAGGTGGCAGATCTGGGGGCGCCAATCGGGGTGGACGAGGTGACTAAAGGGCTGGGGAACATGCAGGCAGGGAAGGCCCCGGGACCAGACGGGTTCCCGGTGGAATTTCATACGAAGTACGTGAACTTGTTGGCCCCGCTGTTGGCAAGAACCTTTAACGAGGCCAGAGAAGGGGGGACTCTACCCCCAACAATGTCGGAGGCGACGATATCATTAATCCTGAAGCGAGATAAAGATCCGCTGCAATGCGGGTCATATAGGCCAATCTTGTTCCTGAATGTAGACGCCAAGTTGCTGGCAAAAGTGCTGGTGATGAGGATCGAGGGTTGTGTCCCGGGGGTGGTGCATGAAGACCAGACAGGGTTTGTAAAGGGGAGACAACTGAATGTTAACGTGCGATGGCTGTTGGGGGTGATAATGATGCCCCCAGTGGAGGGGGAGGCAGAGATAGTGGCAGCGATGGATGCAGAGAAGGCATTTGATAGGGTAGAGTGGGAGTATTTATGGGAGGTACTGAGGAGGTTTGGGTTCGGGGAGGTGTTTGTCAGTTGGGTTAAACTCCTCTATGGGGCCCCAGTGGCAAGTGTAGTCACAAATCGGCAGAGATCGGAGTACTTTCAGTTACATAGGGGAACAAGGCAGGGGTGCCCTCTGTCCCCATTACTGTTCGCGCTGGCAATTGAACCACTGGCCATAGCGTTGAGAGACTCTAAGAAATGGAGGGGGGTGGTTAGAGGGGGAGAGGAACACCGAGTGTCAATCTACGCAGATGACCTACTGCTGTATGTGGCGGATCCTGTGGAGGGGATGACAGAGGTCATGCAGATATTGAGGGAGTTTGGAGATTTTTCGGGATATAGGCTTAATATGGGGAAGAGTGAGCTTTTCGTAGTACACCCCGGGGATCAGGGAAGAGTGATAGACGGCCTGCCGTTAAGGAGAGCGGAAAGGATCTTCCGATATTTGGGGATTCAGGTAGCCAGGAGCTGGGGAACTTTACACAAACTCAATCTGACGCGGCTGGTGGAGCAGATGGAGGAGGATTTCAAGAGGTGGGATATGCTGCCGCTCTCATTGGCGGGCAGAGTGCAGGCGGTCAAGGTGATGGTCCTCCCAAGGTTTCTTTTTGTGTTTCAATGTCTCCCCATTTTGATCACTAAGGCCTTTTTTAAGAAAATAGATAGGATTGTTATGAGTTTCGTGTGGGCAGGGAAGACCCCGAGGGTAAGGAGGGGGTTCCTGCAGCGCAGCAGGGACAGAGGGGGACTGGCATTGCCGAATCTGGACGATTATTACTGGGCCGCCAATGTGGCGATGGTTCGCAAGTGGATGAGGGAGGGAGAGGGGGCGGCGTGGAAGAGGCTGGAGATGGCGTCCTGTAAAGGAATGAGCCTAAAGGCGCTGGTGACGGCGCCGTTACCGCTCTCCCCGAAAAGGTATACCACGAACCCAGTGGTGGCAGCAACCTTAAGGATCTGGGGGCAATGGAATGACATGGGGTGTGACGGGTGCCTCGGTGTGGTCCCCGATCAGGAACAACCATAGGTTTGTCCCAGGAAGGATGGACGGAGGGTTCCAGAGCTGGCATCAGGCAGGAATTAGGAGATTGAGAGATTTGTTTATCGACGGGACGTTTGCGAGCCTGGGAGCGCTGGAGGAAAAGTATGAGTTGCCCCCGGGGAATATCTTTAGATACATGCAAGTGAGGGCGTTTACGAGGCAACAGGTGAGGGAATTTCCGCTGCTCCGGACACAGGGGATCCAGGATAGAGTGATTTCGGGGGAATGGGTCGGAGAGGGCAGCAGTGTCCGAAATATATCAGGAGATGAGAGACGAGGGGGAGGCGCTGGTAGAGGAGCTGAAGGGAAAATGGGAAGAAGAGCTGGGGGAGGAGATTGAGGAGGGTTTGTGGGCTGATGCCCTAAGTAGGGTAAATTCTTCTTCCTCGTGTGCCAGGCTTAGCCTGATACAATTCAAGATTCTACACAGAGCACACATGACGGGAGCGAGGCTGAGCAGGTTCTTCGGGGTGGAGGACAGGTGCGGGAGGTGCTTGGGAAGCCCGGCGAACCACACATATATGTTTTGGTCATGTCCGGCACTGGATGAGTACTGGAGGGGAGTGGCAAGAGTGATTTCAAAGGTAGTGAAGGTCCGGGTCAAGCCAGGTTGGGGGTTAGCTATATTTGGGGTAGCGGATGAACCGGGAGTGCAGGAGGCGAAAGAGGCCAATATTCTGGCCTTTGTGTCCCTGGTAGCCCGGCGAAGGATCTTACTCATGTGGAAGGAAGCGAAAACCCCGGCGTGGAGGCCTGGACAAAGCTGGAACGGATGAAGTTTGCGTTGAGAGGATCGGTTCAGGGGTTCTCCAGGCGGTGGCAACCGTTCCTTGACTATCTCGCGGAACGTTAAGGGAAAATAGATCGTCAGCAGCAGCCCAGAGCGGGGGGGGGCGGGGGGGGAGGGGGGGGCAACTCTTGTTGGGGTGGAGGGGGGGGGGGGGGGGAGCACTATTTTTTTGTTACTTTGTTAGTTCACTATTTTATTTAAATAATGTTATCTATTAGTTATTGTGTTATCTTTTTTGTTGATCTGTAAGGTGGAAAAATTGTGTTTGAAAACTTTAATAAAATATATTTTTAAAAAAACATGTGAATACTCAAAGCATTATGCATATCATGTGTATTGTATTGTAAACTGAGATAATGTATGTAAATATTTTACATTTCCAACGGAAAGGGATGTGATGATGCATAAGCAATCATGTAAATAGTTATGTATATGACATCCAACCAGCAGGTGGCAGTAGAGAACAACCACATGGCTCTGTTACCTCGGAGTCTGGAGATAGTCATCAGAGTGAAAAGTTATATTTGTATTAGCTCTTGGATAATTTATTATAGTTCGTAGTTTTTTGATATTTTCTCATGCTTATCTAACCTAAGCATTTATTTAATAATAAACATTTAACTAGCCAAGAATTAGACGTTCTCTTGTGCATGGTTCCTACCAGCCAAGCACCAGAATGTAACATCCCCCTTGCAAACCCCAAGGAATCACCTCCCCTCCCGGGACCCTGCTACTTATCTTCACGCTGGCTCCCTGCACTTAGTCCCAGGCACAGCACTGCACTACCTCTTTTGGCCACTCAGTGCTGTGTCTGGATGGGCTTTCAAGTGTGCGTTCCCTGCTAGCTCTCCAGATGGCAGGGGTCAAGCCCCCAGCATCCAAAAAATTCAGGCTCTGGATTTCTGCATTACTCTTTGCATGTGCAGACTCCCAAAGTTGCTGTTGATTTCAGTACAGTAATGACGGTGAACACTGGCACTGTCAAGTGGCTCCTGACCACTCCAACATCGTAGCCCTCACGTAGAAACCTCTCTTGATGGAAAAGCTGGGAATTTCTATGTTCAAGGTTTGAGTTACACTAAATAAATATTTTGTTGTGTTTAAAATGCAAGTACACTTCCCCAAGAGGATTGTTGACTGAAACGTCAGAGCCAGCTGGCGGGACAAATATTTTCAAGTTTACTTTATTGAGCCTGATTTATAATTCGTTGAAGTGCTGATTGAAGTATGAGATGTCCCGACAAATAATTACAAAATCCAGTCTGTAGATCCCACCATCACCTTTTAAATATAGATTCATCTTTTTTTTTTTAAGAGTAACATGTTCAAGGAAAGTACAGGGAAAGGTGAAATGCTAAAAGTCACTGATAACATACTTTAGGACTACACCATGAAAAATGAACATTTCTCACCATGTCTGAATGGCTTTCAATACAGTTGACCACATCACCTTCCCCCAAAACTCTCCTTTTTTGAATTACTTCAGCAGATGTGGGTGTCATTGGCCAAGCCAACCTTGAGAAGGTGCTGGTGGATTTCCTTATGAACCACTGCTGTATTTGTGATGTTGGTGTTCCCACGTTACTATTTGGGCAGGAGTTCCAGAATTCCGACCCAGCGACAGTGAAAGAACAATGATATATTTCCAAGTCAGAATTGTGTGTGACAGTTTTCACATTCCCCCTGTGTCTGCGTGGATCTCACCCCACAACCCAAAAGATGTGCAGGGCAGTTTGATTGGCCATGCCAAATTGCCCCTTAATTTAAAAAAAAATGTAATTAAAAAGAAAAGAATAGCATGTGACTTGGAGGGGAGCTTGCAGGTGGTGGTGTTCCCATAAGCCAGCTGTCTTTGGTCTGGAGGTGGTAGTGTTTACGGGTTTTGAATGTCCTGATGAAGGAACCTCGGAGGAGCCGCTTCAGCGCATCGACCAGATGATGCACATATTCGCTACACTCTACATCTAAGGGAATGTTTAGGTGGATGGGTTGCCAATCAAGTGGGCTGTTTTATCCTGGATACTGTTGAGCTTCTTGAATGTTGTGAAGCTGTGCTCATTCAGGCAAGCAGTGAATATTCTACCACACTTCTGACTTGTGCCTGGTTGACGGTGGAGAGGTTTAGGGAATCTACTGGTGAGGTACTTGCTGCTGAATTTACTTTTCTGACCTGCTGTTGTAGTCACAGTATTTTTGTGGCTGACCCAGGCTATTGAAGGTGGCAGATCTAATAACAAAAGTTAACTGGAGATTGTTACTTTCTCTTATTGAAGGCGGTCATTACTTCTCACTTGTGTAGTAAAAATGTTACTTGCCACATTCAGCACAAACCATAAAGTTGTTCAGGTCTTGCTGCAGGCAGGCTGGATTGCATCTGAGGAGAAACGATCGATACTGAGCACCATGCAATCATCAGTGAACATTCTCACTTCTGACCTCATGATGGAGTCAAAGTCACTGATGAAGCAGCTGAAGGTGGCTTGGCCTAGGACACCAGCCTGAGAAACCTGCATTTATATCTCGAGCCTGAGACGATAGACCTCCAACAACAAGAACCATCCTCCTTTGTTCTAAGCACAGCTCTAACCCAGCAATGGGCAACTTAGACTATTGATTGGGCCACATGGGTGGCCCTCCTTCATCTCAATGGGTCACAAGATGGACATCGAGCGTCTTCATTAACTATGAGCCTTGAATACGATTGAATATATTTAATACATGCCGATCATTTCGTAACAAGGTATAGAACATGCTTAATCATTCGTATATTAATAGAACTGTCATCGACGTCATGTGGTAAAAACAAAATAAATATTTATGCTTGTTTGGATGAAGAGGGAGCGCATGGCTCTCACAGCCAACGTTGTGTGCCTTCAGAATGCACCTCACTTCATGTGCCCTTGTTTTATGTGCGCATCACTTCTTCAGTTATACCAATAGGAAAGAAAGCTACACGGATAGAAACCAGCGGAATGTGGCAATTCCGCAGGTGGGCAACAGTCAACAAAATGTCTCATAGGCCACACTCATGTGCCCTCCCTTCCCCCCCCCTCCCCCCCCCCCCCCACCCCCCCACCCCCTCCCGCCACAGGTTGTCCACCATTACTCGAACCAGGGTAGAGTTTCATCCCTTATTTCCTTGATTCCAGTTTTGCTCGGGCTCCTTGATGCCACACTCAGCCAAATGCAAACTTGATGCTAAGGGCAGTCAGTGCCCCTCATTCACTGAATTCAGCTCTTTTGTCCATGTTTGGACCAAGGCTGTAAAAATGACAGAAGCCAGTGGACCTGGCAGACCCAGACTGAGCATTGATGGCAGGTGTAAGTGCAGCGTGATAGCATTGCCAATGACACCTCCCATCACTTTGCTGATGATCAAGAGTAGACAGATGGGGCAGTAATTGACCTGATTGGATTTGTCCTGTTTTTTGTGGACAAACACGCCTGGACATTTTTCCACTTTGTGAGGTAGATGCCTGTGTTATAGCTGTACTGGAACACAGGGATGTGGCTAGTTCTGAACGACAAGTCTTCTGGGATGTTGCCAGGGCCATTGTATTTGCTATAACCAGTGCCCGCAGCCAATTCTTGATATCATGTGGAGTAAATTGAATTGGTTGAAGTTGGGCATGTGCAATGCTGGGGACCTGAGGGGAAGGCCGAGATGGATCATTCACTCAGAGCTTCTGATCGAAGGTAGTGACAAATGCTTCAGCCTTGCCTTTTGCACTGAAGTGCTGGTCTCCCCAATCTTTGAGGATGGTGATATATGTGGGGCTTCCTCTGTTGGATGTTTAATTCACCTGCTTTCAAGATTTGATGTGACAGGACCAGAGTTGCAATCTCATTCATTAGTTGCAGGATAGCTTTTTGGTGGGGTCGAACAGGACAAGGTGTGGCTTTGTCATTTCCAGTGCTTAGGTCGATGCTGCATCGTATGCTTAGTTTTATTCTTATTGAACCGTTCTGTACTGACTTGCGCAGCCATTTCAGAGGACAATTAAGAGCCAACCACGCACACTTCCGTGAGTCTTTAATCACGTGTAAGTCAGGCCAAGTAAGGATGGCAGATTTACTTCCCTGAAGAAAATAAACCTAATAGTTTCATGATCATTATTACTGCGGCTGTAACCTTTTGTACTGATTTATTGATTTAAATTTTCCCGGCTTCAAGCGGTGAAATTTGTATTCATAACTGCGGAGTATAAGTGCAGCCCTCTGAATTACTGGTCCAGGAACATTATACGATCATTCCCTGAATAATTTGAAAAGGCCAATCACCATCTTGGTTTTGTATCTAATCCCAAGGTGAGGTTCAGCTATATATCCGATCCACCCCCAAGACTGCCTTTGCAGTATTGTTTGACAGAAATGTTACCTGAGCTCATTAGCTGCTGAAACCCTTATTCATGTCTTTATCACTTCTGGACATATCCATTCCAAATTTCTGGTCAGCAACCCATCTTCCACTATAACACTTGGGTTCACAGAGGCAGATTTACAGCTCATGGAGCCCCACGCTCACCTTCATTGCTGCCCACCCACACCCCCCCCCCCGCTCCCAACTTCATGTCCCTCCTGACCCCACCCACTCTCACCCCACGGAACGCAAACACGGAAGCCACATAAATACACAAATTTATCAGAACTTTTTTACTTGCAAAAACACCACCGATATGAATAATTGCTGGATTGAAATCCAAGCTTACCTCTTGTCGGAATGGCGGTAAAGATGGTCGATATTGCGTTGTGCGGGTCTTGAGGTGAGCAAACTTGGAACTTGTTGATGAGCAATGAGATAGAACAATCAACCAATGACATCACTGCAGCACAGGCCAGTGCAGGACCAGAATGAGTCAGACCAGTGCAGGAATAAATACTCCAATCAACAAAATGCATGCGCTGTGTAAGGGTCCTTCCTGTTTATCCCATTATTTCCCTTTTCTTCTTTTTATCATTATTGATCCATGGATGATTAATGGACATGTATCTTCAAGTCAAACTGCAAAGAGAGTGAAGAATTCAGAAGTTACAGGAGAGAACACCCTGCTAGTCTCTACTAATTTGAACAGGAGGCCCCAGACTTGCCGGCACCAGAGAGAGAGAGAAATGGAGTGGAACTCAGTTTGATTGATTGATTGGTGGCCAATTAATTGGCCAAAAGGGTACACTCTGCCCAGTAACTGGTGGTGATTGGATCTTATCCCAGTAGAATGATTTTCAGAGTCCCAAGGTGTTCCAGTTTGTCTCTTGAAAACATAGGGAGGAGGTATCTCTCTCTCCTTTGTATTCTCTCCAGAAAAGCTATGAATGCAGTATCCCTGAAGCTGCAGAGAACCTGAATGAGTGAATCTACAGGGGAACCATTACAGGTTGCAAACAAAGACAAGAACCTTCCCTCTCTCTCCCTTTCTCTCTCTCTCAAGAAACGCTGTGAGTGCTACATTTCTGAAACTACAGAGACCTAAATGAATCTATAATAAAAACTACAAACTGATAGCAAATTTTGAAGAGAAGTAATGTGCTGGAAACCACCATCTCAAACAAAGACTCTTTTCTTTTCCTTTTACTTATGATGTTTTACCCCTTTCTTCCCCTCTATACTTGTCTGTCTTGTGTTTGTTTATGTAGAGATTGGGGGGCAAGCTAAAGTGGGGAATTAGAAATTAGATAATAGTTAAGTTGTCTTTGTTGCATATTTCATTATAGTTCTTGTTATAAATAACCAGTAATTGTGTTTAAACGTACAAACCTGGTGACTGTAATTATTGGTCAGCCAGTGACCAAAGACTTTGGGTATTTATCTCGGAATTATTGGTTAATTCACTTGTGCTGTGACTCTGGGTCAAGTGGGGCTGAATTTCCATGTGCTAGCCCAGGGTGTTGTAACAGTTGCCATTCAGTATTTGTTACAGGGTTTCAAAAATAAAGGTGAATGTCCTTCTTTCTTCTTCCTCACAAAATTAAACACACTCCCTCCCCCCACACCCTCACTCTCTATCCCGCCACCCCCATCCCCTCATAGTCTGCACCCTCCCCTCACACTCTGTCATTCTCACTCACCTCAATCGCCTGGGAACCTCACGGCATCCTGCCTCACTGAACGTGGCCGCCATGCCTCTCCCTTGCCTTGGGGTGTTGTCGATTGCCTGTTGTTGGCCTTGGTCGTTCCTCTGCTTGCCGCCTCCTTGTGGCTTGTTTCAGGGTGTTGCGCCTCGTCTGTCTGTTGCTGTTGCTAGCCTGGGTCTGCTAGTGTCGGCACCCAGCACAAAACTGTCACCTGTTTGATTCCTCATAGCTAGATTCACAAACCTCAGCAGCCTGTTCCTCGTCTCCTGTTGTCTCGCGGGCTCAAGTTAAACATTCGTTAATAGTTTTTCTGATCTTTCAGAGTCACCACTCACAATCTAATGTCGATCTGCATTTGCAGCTGATTTGTATTTGTTGACCCTATCAGCAAATGCTGAGCAATCAGCCTCTGATAGGATGCCCAGTGTATCGGATCCTACCCCCCTCCCCCCCCCCCCCCCCCCCCCCCCCCCACACACACCTCCCTAATTTATCAGGGCCCCATGCCTAGGCGCAGTGTGATTCATTGTAAATCCATGTGCTTGTCCAAAATTCTGCTCCCAGGAGAATAACTCAGTCCAAATCTCATTTACCTGTCATTCATGCAATTGCTGACTTTCACTAGCTCCCCTTCCAGCAATGCATCAGTTTAAAAATCCTCATCATTATTTTCAAATCTCATACTTACCAATGTAGTATTCCCTAGCCCTGCCGACGCTGTTGCTCATCTTCAATTCTGATTCTTGTTCATTCTGAGTTTTATTCTTTCCACCATTAGTGTTGTTGTTTTCAGATGCCTCATTCCTGAGCTCAAGAATTTCCTCCCCAAACTTCTGCACCTCTCTGTCCCTCTCTCTCTCGCTGCTCTTTTAAAAAATCCAAAAATAACTTACCTCTTTGATCAAATTGTTTGGTATCTGTCCTGATCTTTCTGTGGTGTCAGTATCAAAAATGCCAAAAACATTTATATTGATACCAGTCTTGCTGAGCAGCCTGGAATTTTGTTAACTGTTCCATATAAATGTGGGCTGTTGGGGTCACAATGGTGTTCCTGTTCCATGGGAGCCTCTTCCTACTCTTTTCACCAGTCAACATAATTTCCTATTCCTTTCTCAT
The DNA here is from genome assembly GCF_047496885.1 of Scyliorhinus torazame. NCBI lineage: Eukaryota > Metazoa > Chordata > Chondrichthyes > Carcharhiniformes > Scyliorhinidae > Scyliorhinus > Scyliorhinus torazame. The sequence goes on from NC_092724.1 coordinate 101,078,985, forward strand.
TTATGTTTTTACTCAGCTTCCTCTTAACTGTGTCTCTACTACTCCTCGTGGTAATGAGTTACACCACTCTCTGGGTGAAGACATAAATAGTGTGTCATGGAGCTGCCTTCTTTTAACACTCAAGGCTAGGTGTACGGAAATTCATCTCTAAAGTGCAGAAGAAGAGCACCCTATCTAGTCCCAGTCCCTATCCCTGCAACCCCACCTAACCGGCACATCATTGGACACTAAGAGACAATTTAGCATGGCCAATCCTCCTAACCTGCACATTCTTGGACTGTGGGAGGAGCACCCGGAGGAAACCCAAGCAGACATAGGGAGAACATGCAAACTCCACACAGACAGTCACTCAGGGTCGGAATTGAACCTGGGCTCCTGGCACTGTGAGGTTGTGTCGCGCATGTGCCACTGCGTCTGTGTTATGTATTCGCTTTTAATCCAACTGCATTTGACTTTAAAAGGACAAATTCAGAGTATGCGTATCAACAAGTGCTGTGCCCCTTTATGAAAAGTACCTTTCCAACTTTCTGTCTTTTCCAAAGGCGACGGTAAGTTGAGGCAGAAACCACTTGAGCTAATGATGCTGAATAGTTAGTTGGCAGCTCTTTTCTTGTACCAGCGATGGCTTTTGAAACATTATCTGTACACTAAACAGAGCTGTATACTTTATCATCAAAGGAGCCACAAAGCAGCCTACTTAAATATACTTTTAAATAATTTGATAGATCTGACAACATTTTTACAAAATAGGTTTTTATTATGCTGATAAAAGTTAGGAATTGGAATTGTTTCTCACTTCTCGGCACCATGATTAGCAGATTTAACTCGGCCAGCGTAGAAGCAAATCCTGAAAAGTTACAGCCGTCCTTTCACGATAGAACCATTTGTGTTTCACGATCCTCCTCAGGAAATTTAATTCAGCTTAGAAGAGGCGATGATGTTGAGGAAGAGAGTGGACTTTCTAATTGACTATATGGCTTGGAATTCTTCCATGCCAAAGTAGAAAGAGATTCCATTCTGCAACACTACAATCTTTCAAGAAAGATTCTGTGTTCACTTTTCATGACCACTGAACATCTCAAAGTGTGTGACAGCCAATGAAGCAGGTTTTTTTTAAATTTGGGGTACCCAATTCATTTTTTCTAATAAAGGGGCAATTTAATGTGGCCAATCCACCTACCCTGCACATCTCTGAGTTGTGGGGGCGAAACCAATGCAAACACAGGGAGAATGTGCAAACACCACACCGACAGTGACCCAGAGCCGGATCGAACCTGGGACCTCCGCTCCGTGAGGCAGCAGGGCCACCCCGCTGTCCCTGTAGGTTTTTTAAACGTGTAGTTACTGTTGTAATAATAATAATTTCTATTAGTGTCACTGCAATGAAATTACTGTGAAAATCTCCTAGTCGACACACTACGGTACCTGTTCGGGTACATTGAGGGAGAATTCAGAATGTCCAGTTCACCTAACAAGCACGTCTTTCGGGACTTGTGGGAGAAAACCGGAGCACCCGGAGGAAACCCATCCAGACATGCAGAGAGCGTGCAGACGCCGCACAGAGACCCAAGATGGGAATCAAACCCGGATCCCGTGCGCAATGTGGGAAACACAGCAGTCAATTTGCACACAGCAAGCTCTCTCAAGCAGAAATATGACAATGACCAGATCATGTTTCGATATGACATGAGGTAAATATTGGCCAGGACAGTGGGAATAACACCCCTGCTCTTCTTCAAAATAGTGCCATGTGATCTTTTAGATCTACCTGAGAGAACAGGTGAGGCCTTGGCTGAACATCTCATTCCCCACAAAATGGAGTAACAGGAAAATTGCCAGTTTAACCAGAGTCTGGAGTGTATTTGGTCATTGTTTAAGACTTTAGTTTCCGAATTCAGAATATCTGAGGAAATAACAACAGAGACTTGAGATTATTAACCGTGATCTATGTTAGAATCAGCACTGAGACAAAATGGGGGACACATTTCCATCCTCATTACATGGGAAGTAATCTAGTGAGGCAGAAACAAATGGAATGTAAACCAGCATTTTTTAACGGGTGAGTACACTTCCCATCACAATATCATCCCGGTGATGACTGAGTATCTATCCCATAAACTCTACATTGGCATGACAGAGTTTCACATGATTCCTGTCTGCTAACAGAGCACTGTCTCAGAATCATAGATTTGTTGCAGTGCAGAAGGAACCCATTTGGCCCATCATATCTGCTGTGATGAATGTAGACATTGTTAAACATGACATTGTATATTTTGTTGTAATAATGTTATTAAAAACTCTGGGTTCAAATGCATACAGGCAGTGTCTACAAAAGCTGTGATTAACAAGTTGTAAAAGGTGAAGTAACCACAGATTCTAACCATTTACTTGTTTACATATAGATGGCTAATGGGATCTTGTTTTGATTGCTGGCGATTTTCTGGGGTATGGATGATTTATGAGGGAGTGTGTTCAGTCATAGCAAATCAGGACATGGAACATCTTAGTGGGATACAGATGATGTAATTAAAGGGAGGAGCCAGGTATGTCTGCAGTTTTGCAGTCTGTTATAAGATTTTAAGTTGAACGGCAGTTTGCCTTAAGGATTGAATCGGACAAGACAGAAGAATTTTAAGAATGTTCCTGAAGTGCCTTGTTATCCAAAGATCTGCACAGATAGGCAAGTAACCCTGGTTGCTAACTTTATTTAGGAATGGATTTTGTACTGTATTGGGTTTCTTTGTTGAATTATATATAGAGGCAGGTGTAGATAGTAAGTTAAAGTTTGCTTTCCTTTTATTGAAGAACTATTTATCTGTTAATTGTAAATCTATTTCTTTGATGTTAATGTGGTTATGATTAAATTAAAGTTTATTTTAACATAAAAGAGGTTACTGCATAAGATAAAGATGCATGGCATTAAGGGGAAAGTAGTAGCATGGATAGAGGATTGGTTAATTAATAGAAAGCAAAGAGTGGGGATTAATGGGTGTTTCTCTGGTTGGCAATCAGTAGCTAGTGGTGTCCCTCAGGGATCAGTGTTGGGCCCACAACTGTTCACATTTTACATAGATGATTTGGAGTTGGGGACCAAGTGCAATGTGTCCAAGTTTGCAGACAACACGAAGATGAGTGGTAAAGCAAAAAGTGCAGAGGATACTGGAAGTCTGCAGAGGGATTTGTATAGTTTAAGTGAATGGGTTAAGGTCTGGCAGATGGAATACAATGTTGACAAATGTGAGATTATCCATTTTGGTAGGAATAACAGCAAAAGGGATTATTACATAAATGATAAAATATTAAAACATGCTGCTGTGCAGAGAGACCTGGGCGTGCTAGTGCATGAGTCGCAAAAAGTTGGTTTACAGCTGCAACAGGTGATTAAGAAGGCAAATGGAATTTTGTCCTTCATTGCTAGAGGGATGGAGTTTAAGACTAGGGAGGTTATGCTGCAATTGTATAAGGTGTTAGTGAGGCCACACCTGGAGTATAGTGTTCAGTTTTGGTCTCCTTACTTGAGAAAGGACGTACTGGCACTGGAGGGTGTGCAGAGGAGATTCACTAGGTTAATCCCAGAGCTGAAGGGGTTGGATTACGAGGAGAGGTTGAGTAGACTGGGACTGTACTCGTTGGAATTTAGAAGGATGAGGGGGATCTTATAGAAACATATATGGTTATGAAGGGAATAGATAGGATAGATGCGGGCAGGTTGTTTCCACTGGCGGGTGAAAGCAGAACTAGGGGGCATAGCCTCAAAATAAGGGGAAGTAGATTTAGGACTGAGTTTAGGAGGAACTTCTTCACCCAAAGGGTTGCGAATCTATGGAATTCCTTGCCCAGTGAAGCAGTAGAGGCTCCTTCATTAAATGTTTTTAAGATAAAGATAGATAGTTTTTTGAAGAATAAAGGGATTAAGGGTTATGGTGTTCGGGCCGGAAAGTGGAGTTGAGTCCACAAAAGATCAGCCATGATCTCATTGAATGGTGGAGCAGGCTCGAGGGGCCAGATGGCCTACTCCTGCTCCTAGTTCTTATGTTCTTATACTTCATGGGCAGAGACATCACTCCTGGGGTGAAGTATCATTTCCTTACAGTTTGAAATTGAAAATTGCTTGGGGTTCTCATCCGGTGTTCTAACAAAAACTGGGGTCTGGTCCCATATCCTAACACTTCACCGGCTCCCCAGCATCATGACTTAGTGACATTCCCATGCCTTTTCCTCATACCCCTACACATTATTTCTATTCAAGTAATCATCCCATTCCCTCCTGAATGCCTTGATTGAACCTGCCTCCAACACACTTCCAGGCAATGCACTCCAGACCCGAATATCTCGCTGTGTGTAAAAGTTTTTTTCTCACTTTACATTTGCTTCTTTTGCAAATCACTTTAAATATTTTATCCTTCATCCATTTCTGAGCCGGAACAATTTCCCTCTATCTACTCTGTCCAGCCCCCTCATGATTCTGAACATCTCTATCAACTCCTCCATTTAGCCATCTTCTCTCCAAGGAGAACAACCTCTCCAATCTATCCTCGTAATTGAAGTTTCTCATCTCAGGAACCATTCTTGTAAACCTCTTCTGAACTCACTCCAATGCTTTCACATCCTTCCTACAGTGTAGCGCCCAGTATTGTACACAATACTCCAGTTGAGGTGTCTCTAGTGTCTTGTATAAGTTCAACATTACCTCTTTGCTCTTGTACTCTAAGCCCTAATAATAAAGCCCAGAATACTGTATGCTTTATGAACTGCTCTTTCCACCTATCTTGGCACCTTCAAAGGTCTATACACATGTATACCCTGGTTCATCTGCTCCTGCACTCTTTAAGAATTTTACCCGTTATTTTATTTGAACTCTCCATGTTCTTCCTACCAAAATGCATCACCTTACACTTTTCTGCATTGAATTTGATCTGCCACCTATCCGTCCATGCAACCAACTTGTCTATGTCCTTTTGAAGTTCCACACTGTCCTCTTGCAATATTTTGTGTCATCCGCAAACTTTGAAATTGTTCCCTGCACAGCGAGATTCAGATCACGAATATATATCAGGAAAAGTAAGGGTCCCAATACCAAACCTTGGGGAACACCACAAAATCCTTCCTCCAGCCTGAAAAATATACATTGATCATTACTCTCTGCTTCCTATTATTAAATCAAGTTTGTTTCCACATTGCTACTGTCCCTGTGTGCCACTGTACCAAATGCTTTCTGAAAGTCCATTGACATCACATGGGCAGCATTACCCACATCAACCCTTTCTGTTACCTCCTCAGAAAAACTCCAGCAAGTTAGACAAACATGATTTCCCTTGTTGAAACCCATGCTGGCTCTTCCTAATCAACCTACATTTTTCGATGTGACTACTAATTCTATCCTGAGTAATTGTTTCTCACTTTGAGCCTTTCCATTCTTGAGTAAATGTGCTAAGATCACTGAATCAATACAGATAAGGATCAGCCATCCAGAAAATGTTACAGCTAAGTCTATTCTCTGAATGCCTCCAGGACCAGTGATGCCATAAAATAGTCATTGTTTACACAAGGTGAACTGGAATCAATCATCAGAGTTCCACTCCATGTCCTTCTCTTAAACTACAGGTACATTCATCCTGAAAGTATAAGCTCAAATTCCTGCTATTTTCAATGGCGGGGGCCTACTCTGGAAGGCCCACCTTTTGTTGGACATAAAGTCACAAAAACAATTGCGCTGCTTTACATTGGAATTATATTTCGCTCAACACATAATTGCTTTTCATTGTTTTGCTGGTGTAAGGGATGAAAATCCAAGGATACCAGGAAGAGAGCATGGTGAAGGAAACATCCTTGGAAGAAAAGCCTGAGGAGGATCTATGGGGACTGCTAGAGAGAAGATGGGAACCAAGGCAGCAGTATCCTTCCAACTAAAGCAGCAACAATGGAATAGTTAGGTTATATGCCCAATGAAAATTAAACATTCTATCAAAGTGAAGAGGACAATTTCACTTGGGTGTACATTGTTTAAGTTTTAGCAGCACTATAGCCTAGTAATCTGGTACCCTTTTGCCCCGTTGGATCAGCGTCCCTTGACAGTGCACTGGTAGATCATTATTGAAGTATGGGGCAGCAGTCAACTCCCAATTGTTGACTGTACAAGACTTTAGGTTCTGGGAGTCAATGGGAAGCCAGAGGCCCAGCAGTGAATTTGTCAATTATGGAGTTTTAAAAAAAAAGTAAACACAGGGACTCCGTCTTCATGCTACACTATGGTATCCCAGTGGAAATACAGATTCCAGCAACCTAAAATAGGCACATGGAATCAGTATTCCAAAACACTTTGGACTTTGGAACGAGCACAAAAGAGGAAGTCATCACAATAGGCAACCACAGAATAGAAATCATCGTCAACGAACGGCAGTCATGGCATTCTTTTACAAGTTGTGATGAAGTCACTCTGGGAGGAATCAAGCCTTGCCAAGCAGTTTTGAAGATGGGGAGTGTGGTGGGGCGGGGGGGTTTGGGAAACTGCAGATGTGCATCGGGACAGATGCTGTAATGCTCCCATGTGATTGCCTCTGGGAGGCCTGCCATCAGAATAGACAACCCATTCTATGGGCCAGCTGGACAATTTGGCCTGGTCAATTAAGGCCCCATTTCGATGCAGTTTCAGAATCTGCCAACCTTTCCCCGGCACAGGGATGTTGCCCACTGGGTCCGGGAAGCTGGAAGATACGTGGATGAGACCTCCCGGCAACAGCTGTTGGGCTACCGGAGTTTCCCCTCCACACTGATGGCCTTCACAGGTGGGCCTTCTTTATTTTTAAATTCTCTGCAGACATCTGGAAGCATCCATTATTAGCGGCACTTAATTGTACCCCTCTTTCTCCCTCGACCGTGCTCAGTGAGACTGTCAGCCATCTGGTGCTACAGGCCCTCTGATTGGGCCTTCCATTTCATTATTAGAGCAGAGGACACTAAGGTTGCATCTTAGTTTCCTGCCTCCCGTAGGATCATGCTGGGGGGTGGGGGGTGGGGGGGGGGGGAGAGAGAGTGAGGGGGGGGAGTGAGGGGGGGGGGCCCAATTAACGGACTCCTGCAGGTTTGGGTCCCAGAAATGACTTCCCGATGCCCGAGGGGAAATTCTGTCTATTGAGGGAACTTTACCTCATCCCTATTCCATGTAATAATTTTCCTTAGGGCAGCGCGGTGGTGCAGTGGTTAGCACTGCGGCCTCACGCGCTAAGGTCCCAGGTTCGATCCCATCTCTGGGTCACTGTCCTTGTGGAGTTTGCACTTTCTCCCCGTGTTTGTGTGGATTTCACCTCCACAACCCAAAGATGTGCAGGGTAAGTGGATTGGCCACGCTAAATTGCCCCTTAATTGGAAAAAAATGAATTAGGCACTCTAAATTTATTTTTAAAAAGTAATAATTTTCCTCATAAATATCATTTTCCTTCATTTGTTCAGTCCCGTATATGCTCACCAGGCCTTGGGGATGAAATTCCTTCTTTAATAATCTTTGTGAAAACGTTAGGGTGAGTGTAAGACATAAAGTTATCAACAGGACCTTTTACAGCAGCAAGTACCAGAAGGACAGTTCAATCTCTCTACATGTCTATATTTAGGCCATCTTAAACTATTAATGGCTACTTAGCCTGATGCTGCCTTCTGATTTCCCAATACCCTATTGATAGAGTAAAGCTGCCTAGACTCTGCTCCTGGGTATTCGGAGGGCCAGGAATGGAGATTGTCACACTCTTCGGTTAAGGATTGTTATTCACTATTTGTCTTGCTCCCAGTCAGATCAGAGCTGAACTGAGCTGGGCTTGAAACAAATTTCTGCCTCTCCCATAACTCAGAGCCGCTTACTGCTCTGACACTTAGCACTACTGCACTTAAAATCTATTCCTCAACATTCTTGATCTCAGGGCAGCACGGTAGCATTGTGGATAGCACAATTGCTTCACAGCTCCAGGGTCCCAAGTTCGATTCCGGCTTGGGTCACTGTCTGTGCGGAGTCTGCACATCCTCCCCGTGTGTGCGTGGGTTTCCTCCGGGTGCTCCGGTTTCCTCCCATAGTCCAAAGATGTGCAGGTTAGGTGGAGTAGCCATGATAAATTGCCCTTAGTGTCCAAAATTGCCCTTAGTGTTGGGTGGGGTTACTGGGTTATGGGGATCGGGTGGAGGTGTTGACTTTGGGTAGGGTGCTCTTTCCAAGAGCCGGTGCAGTCTCGATGGGCCGAATGGCCTCCTTCTGCACTGTAAATTCTATGTAATCTCAGTGAGAACAAAAACAAGCCTCAAAAAAGCGGCCTATGCTGCTTGTGACAAATGCACCACAGCTGCCTGCATTAGTACCCTGGGGGTGACTTATTAAAGACAAGTTTGATCCTGGAAAGTTGTGTTCCTGGGTAAAATTGGCATGCTCACTCACATTAACGCAATCACCATATGTGCGCATCTAAAATCTGATTAAAATTTGTTTCAGAATCAACAATTATGCAGTACGCACTGTGCAAAGGCATTAATTACTCAAGGAGGTAACACAGGAAAGCTGACATTGATGTGTATGAGATCCGCACAGCTCCTGGATGCATCTGAGATACTGGAGCAATGGAAACAATCTGCCACAGTGACACATTGTGGGCCAATGTTATTCAATACATGAGCCATCAGTCACACATGGATAATTGGGAATCCAAATGTAGCTAATTGCATTTCCGATCAGTAAATAAAAAATGAGTAAAAAGCATCAACATTCAGCATGTGATCTCAGTGCGCATGTGCATTTAATTTACCCTTTTGTGTGTTATTTAGTAAAGAGGTAAAACAGTAAAACAAAGAAAAGTGTATGAGTCTTTTTTGTTTTTTGGATGTGCTTTATAATTCTTTAGTCATTGCTTATTTGTAATTTGCCTTTTTGGTGTGCAACATGTGAATTCCGGTTTTCTGACCAACCATTCCCTCCTAGCCCTGTGCCCTCCTAAACATCCTCTCCAACTGATTAGTACGCAATAGGCTTCCAACAACCTTTCACTCTCTAATAGCATACAACATTGCCACCATGATGGTACAGCATGCAATGGTACAATATTTCCATTTTTATGGTGCAATAAACAATGATGCATTGTATGCTCCTGTTCGGGGCTGTTAAGGTTTAAAGAGAAGTTCCAACACTAAGTTATTAACTGACAGAAATTACATCACAAGAATTCGCAATTTCAAGCAAAAACAAACTTTATTGTATATAAAGAGAAATTAAACAAAGCAATCACCACTGACTTAACATTGTTGTGTATAAACTCAATTCTACTTGTTACTTCCCTCCCAAGACTTCCTTTATACATTACACGAATCTTGAAAGCTCATTCATTTTTCATGGGGGCAACCCAAAGACCTGCCATAGTTCTCCAAAATTTTCTTTAATCTCCTCAGTAATCCAGTTTTCTCCAAGGTACAGGATTTATGGAAATCCTCCATTCGCTTTTAACTAAGCAACTCTTCAATTTTGTTTGAAGACCTAAATGTCTGAGGACCTTTCAGCTCCTTATCCTGGCTTTGGAAATACATAGATCACTTTTCCCAGTCTACTCCACAGATTCTGCATAGATGTTTTTTGTCACAAGGCTCTGTGAGGACCACTGTAGACGTTTTCCTCTCGCTTCAAACTAGGCTTCTTCCAAATTAATTCCCTCTCACAAATTCTAAACTGAGCTCAAGTCCCCACCTTCATTCCACACAGTGGACATTACATTTTGTATTTTTTTGCTGCTTCAGTGCAGGCCTATCTGACATTCATTTTCTTTGGTTCTCCCACTCAGTGATCTGCAATGTACACAAGACCAGATCCGCAATTGCCTCCATCTGTTCCCAAATTGAGTACCCTGCTCATGTCAGCAAACATACACATATGAATAAACAAAAGAATCTTCTAACGAAGGCTCAACTTCTCTGGGATGGTTCAATCAAAATTGTAAATAAACTATTTTATCTTCAACACAACTCTTTGTTTTTGCAGCTCATCTTAATAATTTATATTTCTAATGGATCTGATTGCCCATTCTCTATACTTTCTGGTACCATTACAAGTTTAATAATGAATCATTCACTATTCAAGTTTCTTTTCACTATCAATTCTGAACTTGCAAGGTACACATGTTAAGTGGAATAAACCCAGGCTAAGTTCAGCTGCATTTACATCAGAATTGTTTTTATCAGTTTCTCAACCAGATGCTCCCAATTTTGTACAGTTAAAACCTATTCTTAAACATGTGAATTATGAGCCACATATTCACAACAGCATTATCAAACCAAATGATTCAAGCATTTTCTTCTTTTAGTTTTGAAGACAGTTTAAGATAAAGGTGTAAGGTACATATTTTCTGTCTGCTGATTTACTTTGCTTTGGTGTGAACTTATTTATTGTGATAAATTATGTTGTGCAGTTTTAACCTGCATTTGTATAGTATAACAGCATGGTGGTGCTTGTTGAAGATCAAGAATATGTACATATCCATGTAGTGCAGAGAATAATGGCAATACTGAGGTATGCCATCTCACCAGATGTTTTAAATGATAAGCTTAAGATAATAGGAGATGCAGATTTTCTAGTGGAAACTGCAACATGCCATGGGCTGAATAGTAATATTTTGATAGCAACAGCACTCTCTAGTTGTTTTGAAGATTTCGCCTCCTGTAGAAAACAGGTCATGGTGATACAATGGGTTTGCTTATTATTTTTCTGTCTCTGTTGGTCTGTAAACATTTTAAATCAAAAGACTGGATTTTATGTGCCCTTGCCAGGCATGTTTGTTTGGTGGGGATGGGGAGAAACAATGTAAAATAAGGTGGGTGTCCAGTCTACCACCTACCCACACATCTCCGAGCTCACCCCCATAACCCGGTAGGTGAAGCAGGTAAAATAAATAAATAAATACGGGTCAATTGAGCTTACAACCAAGCTGCCACATTGTGAGCAGCCAGGCTTTAGTGTGCATCATTACCTTTCGGAAATGAGATTTACATATGGCTAATTAAGAGATGAATCTTGTTCTTTAAAACTGTTTATGTCACTAATGCATCTTTAAATTAAGCAAATCATTAAATTTGTTTCCATGACGCAGGGGGAGCACAAGCAAACAAGGCAAGAGTTTGCTGAACAGTGTTGGTATCTTCGTCATCTGAGATATTATGCAACACAGTGTTGAGGCTGTTCACTCACGGAAGTAAGATGGAGCTTGTGATTGAATGTGCAACTTTGATTATCATGCTGGGAACATCACCATTCAACTGTTTGTGGCTGCCTAGACCCTTGTCAGGAAGCCTGAAAGTCATAACTGTGATATCAATGCCATTGTATCTGGATATAACATGTTGTTACGCCCACATGAGGAGGGGTAAAAATAATTCCCCTTCGTTACCATTCCAAGTCTGAATGTAACTGGGTTTTTATTTTGTACTTGTAAGGATGAAAGATGAAGGTATTTACTCAATGTTTGTGCTTAATTGTGTATGTCCTGGTTACAAAGAAACTAGTCTGGCAGCCTTTCTTGAGTTTGAAACAAAAAAGGGGTTAGATTTTATTGAGTGAAAAACTGACCCAGGTAAAGATATTAAAGAAGTTAAAAAGGTAAACTCGTATTATGACCTTTGCAACACACACACACATGCACGTACGCATGCAAGCACGTGCACACACACACACTCCCATGCAAACTGAAAGGTAAAAAGATTGAGAGTTCAGTGTTTATGAGCCCTTGACTGCTGCAGATTTTTCTCCATGGTAATCTTCAAGTTCCAAGAGTGATCGCTGCAGACAATTTATTTTCAAAAACTTAATCCATCTTTTCCAGACGTCAATGGTGTTTTGCACCTGAGCGTCATGAAATGCACTCATGCACATAATGAGATTCAGACAGGCAGTGACAGACACCCAGTACAGCCAATCAACACACAGGGCAGAACACAACCAATCACCAGGCAGAACACTAGAGGGTGGTCTCCCACTATAAAACACACGAGGCAGCAGCACTCTGCCTCTTTCCACTGGTGCCAACTGTAGTGACACTCAGTGTGTATATATCAGTTAGCACCTTCTACACGTGGCTCAGAGCTAGTCTGGTCTAGTTAGTTATAGTAAGCACACTTAGATTAGTAGAATGTCAAACCCACAGTGAACTGTGTGCACTGCTTAAAAAGTTTAATAAAGCGTATTGAACTAACATCACAGTGTGGAGTCTGCTTTCAAGTACAACTGCATCCAGTTGCAGTCTGTGTTACCCCAAGGTGAATAACACAACATGGTACCAGCAGTCGACTTACTCTAAGTGGTTTACCTCAAGTGATTCCGTGAAGACCAGCAAGTGCCTTCCAGCGGCATGGAGAAGGTCCAGGCCCCTCCACAGCTCCGGATCTCCGGCAATCTCGGTGCCAAATGGCGGATCTTCAAGCAAAGGTTCCTTCTCTACATTGAGGCCTCAGGCCTCGAGGATGCGTCCGATACCAGAAAAATCGTGCTGCTCCTATCAACTGCGGGGCACCAAGCCATCCAGATGTTCAACTCGTTGAATTTTCCCGACGGTCAGGACAAGACCAAATTCAAGACTGTTTTAGAGAGGTTCGACAGTCACTGTGAAGCCGAAACAAACGAGAGCTTTGAGCGCTATATCTTCCAGCAACGACTTCAGGGTAAGGATGAATCTTTCCAATCCTTGCTAACACATCTCCGTATATTAGAGCAGTCCTGCAATTATGGTGACACCGCTGATTCCATCATCAGGGATCAGATCATGTTTGGGGTGCGCTCCGATTCCTGGCGGGAGCAACTCCTCAAAATTAAGCACATGACTCTGCCAGTCGCAATCGAGACGTGTAAAGTGCATGAACAGGCGAGAAATCGGTATTCCCGTTTCAAATCGGCAGAACAATGACAGCTTGACTCCCACGAGGCAGAGAGCGTATAGGTCATCGCCCGGATGCAGCACCTCAGTAGCGATGAAGGCGGCCATTTTGAGCGCTTTTCCCGGGCCCCCACGCATGCGCAACACGAACGGGAGAACGAAGCGGAACAAGACCATACTGCGCAGGTGCGAACATCGGCTGACCACACTGCGCATGTGCGACGACATACAGAGCGTAACGACATCAACGTCATGACGTGCCCGAAATGCGGCACTGCCCACTTAAAGCGGCAATGCCCTGCAAAGGGCAGGCGATGTTTAAATTGCGGGAAGCCTGGACATTATGCAGCCTTGTGCAGGTCTGCACCACCAGTCAAGAGCCAGCGATCCCACTTCCAACGCATGCACGTTCGATGTGTACCGCAAGGTTTATTGCATTCTGATCCTGGTAGCACTGCAGATCCAGAGGACGACTGCCTGGAGTCCCCCTATCGTTTGGGCATCATCGCTACATGTGAGTATGCCTCCTCAAATTCAGCAAGACGCCTATCTATCCTCAATGTGGATTCCGTGGACGAATGGCGTGCTGTCATACACGTAAATCAATGCAGCATACAGTTCAAGCTGGATACTGCTGCTACTGCCAATCTCATCTCTCAAGCTGATTTTGACCACATTAAAAAGCAACCCAAAATTCTTCCGCCAGCCTGCCAGCTCCTTGATTATAATAGCAATGCCATAACTGTACTAGGATCGTGTCATCTATTTGTCTCCAACAAGACCATCAATGCCACACTGCGATTCAAAATCGTCAAGCCTGATAAGGCATCGCTGCTGGGTGCCCATGCATGCAAGCTACTCAACCTCATACAGCAAGTCCATGTCTTCTTCCAATGTGGATCTTCAGGCTGACATTGATGACATCCTTGCTCAATACCCAAATGTGTTTGATGGAATGGGTACTCTGCCATACTGCTACAAGATCCTACTCAGGCCTGATGCCACACTGGTAATCCATGCACCACGCTGGGTGCCGGCTCTTCTGAAGGAACATTTAAAGGCACATCTACAGGAGCTCCAAGACCAGGGCATCATCTCCAAAGTGACGGAACCGACTGACTGGGTCAGCTTGATGGTCTGTGTGAAGAAGCCCTCAGGAGAGTTGCGGATATGCATAGATCCAAAAGATCTTAACCGTAACATAATGCGGGAACACTATCCAATCCCGAAGCGGGAGGAACTGACCAGTGAGATGGCACACGCCAAATTCTTCACGAAGCGAGATGCATCATGTGGTTTCTGGCAGATACAACTGGACGAGTCAAGCAGGAAGCTCTGCACGCTCAACACACCATTTGGCAGGTGCTGTTATAACCGTATGCCATTTGGCATTGTCTCAGCCTCTGAAATCTTCCACAGGATCATGGAGCAGATGATGGAGGACATTGAGGGTGTGCGTGTCTACGTAGATGATGTAATCATATGGTCCACGACCCCCGAGGAACACATCTCTCGTCTCAAACAAATCTTTCGACATGTCCATGCAAACGGCCTCAAGCTGAACAAGGCCAAGTGCTCCTTTGGCATGTCATCCATCAAGTTCTTGGGCGACCAGATATCCCAGCAGGGTGTGCGACCAGATTTGGACAAGGTCAAGGCCATTAACACTATGAAGACTCCGGAAGATAAAAAGGCGGTACTACGCTTCCTCGGAATGGTGAACTTCTTGGGAAAATTCATTCCCAATATGGCCTCACACACCACGGCTCTCAGGCATCTGGTGAAGATGTCCACTGCATTCCAGTGACTACACACACATTAAGCAGAGTGGCTCAAGCTCAAAGCAAAGCTCACCACTAGTGTTTTTTGACCCAGACAGGGAAACAGAAATCTCCACGGATGCAAGCCAGGACGGCATTGGTGCGGTGCTCCTCCAGAGGGATGACTCCTCATCCTGGGCTTCAGTGGCCTATGCGTCAAGGGCCATGTCTCCTACTGAACAGAGGTATGCCCAGATAGAAAAAGAGTGCCTGGGCCTCCTAACCGGCATTGTAAAGTTCCATGACTACGTCTACGGTCTACCAACCTTCACAGTGGAGACTGACCACAGACCCTCAGAACATAGAACATAGAACAGTACAGCACAGAACAGGCCCTTCGGCCCTCGATGTTGTGCTGAGCATTGTCCGAAACCAAGATCAAGCTATCCCACTCCCTGTCATTCTGGTGTGCTCCATGTGCCTATCTAATAACCGCTTGAAAGTTCCTAATCCACTATCACAGCAGGCAGTCCATTCCAGACCCTAACCACTCTGAGTAAAGAACCTACCTCGGACATCCCTCCTATATCTCCCACCCTGAACCTTTTAGTTATGACCCTTGTAACAGTTACATCCACCTGAGGAAATAGTCTCTGAACGTCCACTCTGTCTATCGCCCTCATCATCTTATAAACCTCTATTAAGTCACCTCTCATCCTCCTCCGCTCCAAAGAGAAAAGCCCAAGCTCCCTCAACCTTTCCTCATAAGACCTATCCTTGGTCCATGTCATTCAGAAGGACTTGAATGGCATGACGCCCAGGCTTCAGCGCATTCTCCTTCGACTCCGAAGGTACGAATTTGAGTTAGTATACACACCAGGCAAGGAGCTGATAATTGCGGATGCCCTGTCCCGCTCCATCACCTCGCGTTGTGAACAGGTTGACTTCATCCACCAGATTGAGGCACAGGTGCAGCTGTGTGCCAGCAAGCTCCCGGCCTCAGATGAAAGAGTGATCAGCATTCGTGAAGAGACTGCCAAAGACCCTCTTCTGCAGTGGGTAATGCCCCACCTCGCAAATAGCTGGCAAAAAGGGCAATGCCCTCAGTTCTTTAATGTGAAGGACAACCTGACAGTCGTCGAGGGTATCCTCCTCAAGCTAGATCATATCGTTATTCCTCACAGTGTGCAGAGCTTAGTGCTCAAACAAATCCACGAGGGACACCTACATGTCGAAAAGTGTAGGCACAGGGCCCGGCAGGCCAGGACATATCCAACATGGTCCTCAATTGTGCGACCTGCCAGCATTTCCAGCCTGCTCAAACAAAAGAAACACTCCAGCAACACGAGATCGTGACCTCTCCGTGGTCCAAAGTGGGAATCAACCTTTTTCACGCCAATCAATACATAGGACAGAACAGAACCAATCATCAGGCAGAACACTAGAGGGTGGTCTCCCACCATCAAACACACGAGGCATCAGCACTCTGACTCTTTCCACTGGTGACAACTGTAGTGACACTCAGGGTGCATATATCAGTTAGCACCTTCTACACGTGGCTCAGAGCTAGTCTGGTCTAGTTAGTTATAGTAAGCACACTTAGATTAGTAGAGTGTCAAACCTACCGCAAACTGTGTGCACTGCTTAAGAAGTTCAATAAAGCGTATTGAACTAACATCACAGTGTGGAGTCTACTTTCAAGTACAACTGCATCCAGTTGCAGTCCGTGTTACCCCTGTGTGATTAACACGACACTGAGATTCCTTTCAATTGAAACTCTCTTTGTGTTGGATTGTTAAACTAACAAAGGTAGGTCCTTGAATTCAGGGAGAAGAAAAAGGAGTCTGTTATTGCTTCGTTGGCAACGTACTAGCCCCTGTTTTACCAGCTTTTATTCCAAAGGAGATTTCAAAAGTGGTTACTCCAATCACATGATCCTCTTTCCCCATAACAACTTCAGCAGATATTTGCTTTAGTTGATACCTGAACCAACACTAGCTTTTGTTTCATTGTGAGGGTGATTAGATTCTGCAAAGTCCCAGCCATTAACCCCCGAATATCCATTTTCCTTCTTGATGAGGTGTGCAGAACATCTTTCCATGTAGCTATTGCCCCAATCGGCTTTCTTACTCTCTCTCCGCTTGAGAGGTAGCTTTACAGAAATGAAAATGTGAGGCCCGATGCAACTTTCACTAAATCCTTTTGAAGGAGTTCACAACATGAAATTCCAGAGAAGGATATCATGGCATGTTTGAATTGTAACTCACATCAATATTTTCCAGAAAACTGGCCAACCTGCAACACATCAGGTCACCTTTGGCAGCCACCATTAGTCAATGTGTGCTCTTGCTTTAAAAAGTGTTTTTTAGGCAATTCAATATATGTTTGATCAACTGGTGAAATTACAGATTAGGAACACCCATGCACAAATCATATCAATGTTACAATATTTAGACTGCTGGTAGACAACTTGAGACTGGTTGGAAGATTGAATTAGCAGGAATAATTTGCATTTCTGGACAGTAGTCAATTTGAACAAGATGTAGTTTTATTCTTTGTTTATAGTGAGTCACCTGAATGTAAAGTGGTAGCTGGGGACTGTATTTTACAGCTGGCTCAAAGTTTGCAGTGATTATGGGCGAGATCTACCGGTCATGTCCCACCAGAACCGGGACACGTCAAGGCCAGGGGAGGCGTCTCCCGGGATTTACCCACCTCGCTATGCGTCGTGCTATCTAATGGGATTGTGCGAGGTGCCGTGATCAGTATTTGAGAAATCTGCATATTTAGGGCAGCACGGTAGAACACGGTAGGACAGCACGGTAGCACAGTGGTTAACACAGTTGCTTCACAGCTCCAGGGTCCCAGGTCCGATTCCCGGCTTGGGTCATTGTCTGTGCGGAGTCTGCACGCTCTCCCCGTGTCTGCGTGGATTTCCTCCGGGTGCTCCTGTTTCCTCCCACAGTCCAAAGCTGTGCAGGGTAGGTGGATTGGCCCTGATAAAATTGCTCTTAGTGTCCAAAACAGGTTAGTTGAGGTTCTGGGTTACGGGGATGGGATGGAGGCATGGGCTTGAGTGGAGTGCTCTTTCCAAGGGCCGGTGCAGACTCGATGGGCTGAGTGGCCTCCTTCTGCACTGTAAGTTCTATGATTTCTATATTTGAATGAGTAGCTACTCTCAATCTAATATGCGCTCGCCTGATCTATCCAAGCCATTGGGATCTAACCCCTTCACCTTGGAGAGTTTAGGTGAGTGCCATTCAGTACTGGTCCCCACAAAAGGGACCCAGGCAGGATGTCACTTTGGGGGGGTCTCCCATGGAATCGGGGCCCCGTGTGGTTAGCCTCTAGGCATCTTGGCACTGCCAGCTTGGTACCCTGGCAGTGCAACCTGAGAGCCATTTTGGCACTGCCATAGTGCCCAGGTGGCACTTATAGGCTGGCAGGGGTGCTGCCAGGCTGGCAGTGCCAAAGTGCCAGGCTGGAATTTTGCCCACACTGCAAATCAGGTCTGGGGTGCCCTGCCCATGTAAGGTGGGGTGCTGACGTGCCTGAGGATCCCCTTATAGATGAGCATCAGGGGGTCGTGAGATCGGGGCGCCATTTAAAAATAGCATCCTGATCTCCTCCTGAACTGTGAAGTTCCGGTGAGTGCTACTCCTCAGTGCAGGAAGTGCAACTGACCGTGGCCTCGGTGGGGGAGGTGGGGGCTTGTAGCAATGGGAACAAACCCTTGATTCCCTCCCAGAATGGACACTTTTTGTTTTGGTTTGATCGCACCAAAAAGGAGAATATTTATTTATGGTGAAAATCCCCCCCAAAAAACCACAGTCAACTGTGAAAACCCAGAAAGACAGTGAGCAGTTGAAAGATAAATTAACTTTCTGGACCGTTTGCCTATAATTTCCTGCTGCAATGTGAACATTTTCACTATTTTCTGTTTATATTTAAGATATTGGTCCAGTTCAGTGGGATAGAACATAGAACATAGATCTATGCAGCACAGTACAGGCCCTTCGACCCACGATGTTGTGCCGAACTAGTCTGAAACTAAGATGAAATCAACCTACTCCCAATCATTCTAGTGCACTCCATATGCCTATCCAATAACTGCCTGAAAGTTCCTAAAGTGTCCGACTCCACTAGACAGATTTGCTGTCAGTTTTTTACAGTGTCAGTGACGAGAGAATTGTTTTTTGTTTCATGGGATGCGGATATCACTGACAAGGCCAGCATTTGTTGCCCATCCCTACTTGTGATGTCAAATCGGGGAGGTTTACAACAGATTTTAAGCAACGAGATTCAGTTGAGGGGATCCCCTGGGGCGCAAACGTAAGTATAGCCCCTGGGGGGGAGAGGAACATGCAGGGCACTGTCCGCTTGCACCACCCCCTGGCACATTGCTTGCTGGAGAGATGGAGCCCCCGGTGCTGCTATTGTGTTCCCTAATCCCTGTGGCCCAGCATCTCAGCTCCCTGGACATTGCTCCCTGGTCCTTGGTTCTCCAGGCCTCACTCCCAAAGCAACTATTAAAAACCTGTAACCTGAGCTTGGGCTGGCAAAGCCCTGGTTGCTCCTCATTTGGAATATTTTATGCAGTTCTGGGCACTACACCTTTACCTTTGGAGGAGTTCAGCACAGATTTACCGGAATACTGGAGGTAGATTTTCACAACAGATTCCATAAACATGGCTCCTTTTCCCTGTATTAAGTTCAAGAGTGGTTTGATTGAGGCTTCTAGGATTTTGAAAGAAATTGATGGAGGAGATAGTAGTCCGCAGTAGGAGGGTGACCTAAAAATATGAGTCAAGCCATTCGGGAGAGAAGTTCGGAATAGCTTCTTCATGAAAATGATAGTAGAAGCATGGCAATTTCTCCCACAGAAAGCAGTTAATGACGGTGCTCAATTCATAACTTTAAATAGGAGATTGATTTTTTTGCTAGACAAGGGAACAAAAGGATATGGAAGAAATGAACACAGATGGAATTAAAATAAAGATCAGCCATCATCTCATTGAATGGTGGGACTGTTTTGTGAGGTTGGGTGGACAACACCTGTTCTTATATTCCTCTGTTAACATATAAACATGTGTCCTCCAGGACAGGCAGAATCGTCATATGTTTCCTCCATTTGCTTGAAAAAGTCAGCGTGAGTACAAAGAGTTGTCTTCATTTTATAGTTTCCATTTCATAGTTTCAGCAATATTTTTCACTAAAATAAGTGAAGGAATTTAACCCCACTGCATTCCAATCACGCCTCTTCATGCTTGAGTGACTTTGAAGTGCTCAGCTAGAAATTGACAGGATTTAATTGTCTTTGAAGTGGTTGATGTTTGTAAACACAAGGACAATTAGGGATGGGCAACAAATGCTGGCCCAGCCAGCGATGCTCACATCCCAAGAATACATTTTTTAAAACCATCTTTCCAATAAAGCTCTTGTTTGTTTGTACTTGTTATATTACTATATTGTAATACAGATATTACTCTTTTTGTCTTGCTGAGTTGTGTTGAATTCTGATGAGTGTTATGGGCCAGCGTTTAGAGAACCCCAAGATGTATCATGGAGTTCACCTGACCCACAACTTTTAATAGATTGTAGTATGGGGAGCACATGGCCCACTCTACAGGTGTGGTACAACAGAAATGGAAAAGTATTTTTTAAAGCAAAACAATGTTTATTCTATGAACTCAAGTTAACCTTTTTAAAGCATACAGTGAACATCTTAGCAACCATTAATTCAAATACAACCCCCAAAGACTACAACACTAAGTAATCCTTTAAGCTTTCCTTTTAACATCCGACTTAAAAATAAAACCTTTAACAGAAGCACATCAGGTTAAAGTCACTACTGAAAACATTTATAATTCTGAATTCACCAAATGATCAAGAGATAGACTTTTGATATCAAAGAGAACAACAGTACCTGCTTGGTCTGGCTTCAGCTCCAACACTGAAAACAAAACTAAAACACACCCTGCGGCAAACAGCCTACAACGAAAGTAAAAGGCTGACAGACAGCCCAGCTCCACCCACACTCTGACATCACTGATGAACACCCATTTCTTAAAGATACATTTCTTAAACATACATTTCTTAAAGGTACTCTCACATGCCAATGAGAAAAGGTTGAAGTCTTTCAGATGACGACAAAAATGTTTATTGAGTAACATATAATAAACTAGTGAGTTCTTTCACTTCAATACTAAACTAATAAAACAAATAAGTGTGGTTATATTAAATTAACAATTATAATAATACACTACACTCTGATCTGGTTACGTCTTCACCCACACTAACAAGAAAGAGCGGGAAACTCCTTTTGTAGGTCCTGTTAGTGTTGCCAACTAGTGATCATCTGGCTGGACTGACTTTACATTAACTGAACATGTATTAACACATACAGAGATCACGACAGTACCTACACGGTCTGCAAGCCTATCCTTTAAACATACCAGAAAGAAAACTGGTGCTGAGGAGGTCAGAAATATGCTAGCAGGCTCCCAGAGAAGTAAACAAAAAGAATAGAACAATCATCAATCCGTGTGCAGCCATCCAAAAAGGATTAAGAAGATAGAAATATTGCATACACCAAAGCTGGCAACAGAGGAGTGCCAAATAATAACAGCAACCATCGGAGGAACAAAAATGTAAACAAAGACTTTAGTGAAAACTGCATCAAAAGAAGCTTGCTATGTGCTCTGCCCGGAAAGTTCTGGAGCAGTCCTCTACTGCGAGTAGCAAGTAAAGTAACAAATGCCCTACAATAATAGTTTAGAGCTGGGTGTGATCAAAACCCAGAGGGAACCAGGCTGAGCTCAGTGTTACCTTGTTTGAAATGAAGGAAAAGAAGGAAGGTGGTGCCAAAATCCTTGTGGCATATTTGTGCTTATGCAAGCCTTCCTAGAGTAAAATGGCAGGAGTTTTTAGCACCAAAGGACCATACTACGAAAGCATCGAGTGATGGAGCTCATACACTGAAAGACTGGAATACTTTGTCCAGGCGAACAAAATTTCGGCAACGCAGTCGTCTCAATTTTTCTGGGTACAATGGGGAGGAGGGGGGGGGGGGGGGGAGGAACCTTCAACCTCCTGCGAAATGTGGTGCAACCAAAAAAAACAGGCTCGAAACCGTATGGTGAGATTATGAATATATCACAGGGCCACTTCTCATCACTTCTCTTTTGTTATCGCTGAGAGGTTCAGGTTCCACAAACATATCCAACAAGAAACTGAATCAATTACACAGTTCGTAGCAACTTTGAAGAAATTAGCTGAATAGAGTTAACTTGGAAATGTCCTGAATGGCACCAATTGTCATGAAACTCTGGTTTGGTGCACAAACAAACAACACAGAGGAGAAAGGGTTGTGGAAAGTGAAAGAAAATATTCATAAAAATAAAAGGTTGAGGATCTGTGATGAACTGGGATGACTTCTAGTTAGTGTTGTTCTGATGTTCAAGCTTTTGTTTTGATACTACATCCTTCGAGTCTCCAGATGGTTCTCTCTGGCAAGGTTGTCTACCTTCTCTGTGGACTCCGCATCATTTCAGATTCACAGTAAATGATGTACTTGCCCCCACTGTTTCAGAACAGTAAAGCAGTGCTTTCATTTCAGCAAGCAAAAGAGACGGGAGAGAGAGAGAGAACATTCCTTCCATTTCAAAGTCTAAATGCTTCTGCCCAGTTCTCTCAGAAAGCTTCATGCAGGAATCAGTTTCTGACTATCGTCAGGCAGAACACTATCCCTGGCCAACCCACCAGTTGCCAGCCAATCAATCGATCCAACTCTATTAAAAACTTGGTTCCTAAGATCCACTTAGTACCAAGGGTCTGGCTGAAAACAAAACCTGGAAATAAAGGTCCCTGACAAGCAGGCTGCTTCAGCCTTGAGTCTTCAGCTTAAAGGTACATTCTGATTGTGGGTGCATGGACCAAAATAATAAAATAACATAAATGAAATGGGAACAAAGAAAATAAACAGGAAGGATTCTTATATACACGCCCTTAGAGGAATGAAACGTTGCAAGGACGTTTCATCACAAGGTATGTGACACAAACTACAAACCGCACACCCATTCAGCCTTCCTTTCTCACTACCTAAGTTCCCCAAATTCTTATATCTGCAACTTATCAACATTCATAACATTGCATTTGCATAATATTGTCCTTTCCAGGAACATGCACAAGGTTGCAACAGTAAATTCCAATGGAACAATCTTGCGTTCCGAGTGTTTTTAAAAAAATTCTAATTAAGGGGCAATTTAGCATGGTCAATCCACTTATGTTGCACATCTTTGGGTTGTGGGGGTGAGACCCACGCAGACACAGGGAGAATGTGCAAACTCTACAAAGACAGTGACCTGGGACCGTGATTGAACCCGGGTCCTCGGTGCCGTGAGGCAGCAGTGCTAACCACTGCGCAACCGTGCTGCCCCCCCAAATTTTAAACTTTCCCATGAACACAAGGGGATAGGGTCAGCCTAGACAAGGCTTTGCTTATTATCATGCCGGACATAAACTACAAAATGTTGAAGGGCTAGTAGCAATACTAACGCTTCCTTCTCAATGGTGGAATGCTTTCTTTGGCTCCGACTTAGTTTCTTCGAAAGGTATCCTACCGGCCTCTCTATTCCTGACTCGTCATCCTGTAGTAATATTGCCCCCGCCCCCAGGTCTCTGGAATCCGTGGCCATTTTAAAGGGTTTGGAAAAATCAGGGGCAGCCAACACTGAATCGCTTACCAAAATGGCCCTCAATTTCTGCAAAGTTGTTTGACATCCTGCGGACAATGCCATTTTTGCTTGTTTCTGCAGTATATTAGTCAAAGGTACCGCGATGATACTAAGGTTAGCAACAAATTTTCTATAGAACCCACACATGCCCACGAACCTCATAATCTCTCGTTTTGTTTTGGGAATGGGGAAATCTAGTAACGCACTTACTTACCTTAGCTGTTCTGGATACCACTTGTCCCTGTCACATAACGTGCTCCAGGTCATTTTTGCTTTGGCAAAGTCGCTTTTAGCCGAATTGGTGACTAAATAGGCCAACTGCAGTTGTTTAAAAATCTCCTCCAATTGTCTTACATGCTCCTTCCATGTGTCATATAAACTACTATATCATCCAAATAGGCCATGCAGTTAGGGATCCTTGCCATGACTTGATGTATGAGCCGTTGAAATGTAGCTGGGGCATTTTAAAATCCAAAAGGCATTACTTTACATTGAGTCACAAACACAGATACTTCTTTAGCCCTGGGCATTAAAGAACCTGCCAATACCCCTTTAACAAATCAATTAAAAAAATATATAAATTTAGAATACCCAATTCATTTTTTCCAATTAAGGGGCAATTTAGCGTGGCCAATCCACCTAGCCTGCACATCTTTTGGGTTGTGAGGGCGAAACACACGCAAACACGGGGAGAATGTGCAAACTCCACACACCACTGTGAGGCAGCAGGGCTAACCCACTGCGCCACCGTGCTGACCTAACAAATCCATTTTTGATGGTCATGAAGCACTGTCCATCATTTTGATACAGTCCTCCAAACTGGGAATCGGATACAAATCCGTTTTGGTGATGGCATTGACATTCCGGTTGTTTATACAGGACCGAGTTGTCCCATCTGACTTCGGTACGAACACGACCGGCGGATTCCAGCTACTCTTACTCAATTAAATTATTCTCCAACATGTATTGGGTTTCCACTTCTTTCTGAGCTAGTTTCTGTGGGTTCAGTTGATATGTAAGCTGTTTTATTGGGCTGGATTCACCTATGTCTATATCATGTTCGCTCAATGTACTGCACATCGGTCTGTCCCTACAAATCTTCTTATACTTTTGCAGTATACATATGAGATCTTTTTGTTGTTGTTCTTCTAAGTGTGCAAACTCAGTATCTAACTGTTCTAGTATTACCATACTTGATAGTCATACCACAGGAGGGTTGATCTGTGAATTGTCAACATCTTCCCCTACCTCACTCTTTCTTTCATTGTCCTCTTCCACTACTTCAGCCACCTTACACACTGGCATTTTCTTCCATACGATCATATTTTTACAACATATTGATGTTGCATAAACAGTCTTTCTTCCTTTGGTCTGGAGTGTCTATTAGATAAATCACCTTACTCACCCTCCTAACTATCTTATAGGGGCCATTGAATTTCACTTTCAGAGGGTCGTCCTGCAAGGGCAACAATACCTTATCTCCAGCCCATGTTTGTCTGCCCACATTTTCATTCTTTCTCCCAAAACCTTTAAATGCTCTTGGGCTACCTGACAAGCTCCCGTGAGTCTTTCCAGAAACATGGACACATCATCCAAAATTGAGGGTCCATCTTTTTGTTTTAAGATCTTCTCCTTCACCAACTTTAATGGACCTGTATTTCACAACTATAAACTAATTCAGATGGGCTAAACCCAGTTGATTCATTCAGAGAATTCCTGGTAGCAAATAGTAAAAAATCCAATCCCCTTGCCCCAATCTCTTCGATATTTATGGCAATAGGCCATAATCATGGTCTTGAAAGTCTGATGATACCTCTCCATAAAATCATTAAGTTTGTGGGTGATACGCTGCTTGATACCTAAACTACAAATTATGCCCTGGAATATATTAGACATTAAGTTAGAACCCTGCTTAGATTGAACTTCAAGGGTAGACCATAGTGTGTGAAGAACTGCGTCAATGCTTCCACTACTGCCTTAGCTGTAATTGTTCTTAAAGGTATAGCTTCTGAAAAACGGGTGATCATGGCCAGGATTCTCCAAAATCCTGGCCAAGTGCTGACGCCAGCGTCAAAACCGACGCGAGTGATGCCGGCGTCACCGGGTCTCCAGACCCAGGCATTCACCCCTCCCTTGGGGGCTAGTACGATGCCGGAGTGCTGTGCGCTCAAAAGCCAACGCGACACGGATGGCGCGGGTCCGCGCATGCGACTGGGTTGCCGTCTCCGCGCCGGCCCCCAGGCAACATGGCGGAGCCCTACAAGGGCCAGGCGCGGAGGAACATAGCCCCCGCCCCCCGGAATTAGCCCATCCGCAGATCGGTAGGCCCCGATCGTGGGCCTGGCCACCGTGGAGGCCACCCCCCGGAGTCGGATCCCCCCGCCCCCCCACCAGACGGCCCCCACAGCCAGAACTCCGAGGTATCGCTGGGTGGGATCATACGTAACCCACGCCGGCTGAACTCAGCAGGCACTCGGCCTGTCGAGCGTGGCGAATTGCCGGGGAGGCTGCTTTTGACAGCCCCCAACCGGCAATTGCCACCGATTCTCCAGTTGTCGGTGAATCGGCGGCACGGCGTCGGAGTAGCGTGGCGCGATTCTCACGACCACCCCCCCCCCCCCCCACCGCCCCCCCAGCGATTTTCCGACCTGGCACGAGATTGAAGAATCCCGGCCTAAATCTATGACTGTACAAATGTACTGGTGCCCTGCCTTCGTTTTCGGCAATGGTCCGACACAATCTACCAGTACCCAACTAAATAGATCTTCAAACACTGGTCTAATCACATGTTGTGTTTACCTATTACCTGACAGGTATGTCAGGATCGACAGAATTGTACTACATCCCAATGCAGTCCTCGCCAGGAAAAATGCCTGTTGACTAATGTTTGAGTTTTCTGAATTCCCACGTGTCCTGCCATTGGTATCTCATATGCCAACCACAGTATTTCCTGATGACATTTGGGCAGTACCACTATCTGATGAACAGCCATCCATTCCTCATCCGCAGGTCTATGAGGATATCTTCCCTTCCTTATCAGTACTCTGTTCTTCATGTAATAGCACTGCGGGATCCCCTCAGCCTCAACATCTGTGAGAGCTGACTGTGCTAATCTGTGTAATTCTGGGTCTGCCTCCAGGTCCTCAATTTGAAGTCTTATCAAACACTTCCTCAGAATTATCCTCATTCTCAAGGACAGTTTCGGCTGTTCTACCATCCGATGGTGGTGTGACTTCAATCTCTAGGCTTTAGAAGTCATGAGTTTGATTAAATTAGCCGATTAGAAAGCCCAACAAATAAGTTTGAGCACTAAAATCCATAAAACGTCGGCTGAGACCCCAACACAGACTACCACGTCGTCCAAATAGGCCATACAGTTAGGTATTCTAGCCAGTACTTGATGTATGAGTCATTAAAATGTAGCTGGTGCATTTTAAATTGCCACCGATGCACAAAAACTGTTTGCATAGCAACTGATTGCTGGAGTAAAGATGCAAAATGCAAAAATTGTGGTCACAGTGAAGATGCGTGGTCAAGAAATAAAGAACAAGTTTTGAACAAGAATTATAAAAAGCCAGAACCAAACACGTCAAATGAAACATCGATTGGAGGGAATCACATTATCCACGTGATAAGGAAAAGGTGCAAAAAAGGACCAGAGTCATGATCAGATCTCGAATTGCCTTTGAACGTATTGCCCATTGCGGGCACAACAAACTGTTACTGGGCCACCGCATTACTGGACAGGTAACCAGTGACAATGGAAATGGACACTGCCGCAGCCATTTAATTGGTACCAGAAACTGTTTACCAAGGTTGGAGCACACAATGCTGTCCACGGCTGAGGCACAAGAGTGGAGCCAGTCACAGATGTACATGTACGGGGCCCACATGGACATTGCTGCGGCGGTCCAGAGCTTGGCCCATTCACAAAGGATCATGGCTGAGGGCATTGAAAGCATCGGTCGTGCGCTGAATGAACTTGACATGTCAGACACAGGACACGACTGAGACTATGAAGGACATGGCTTACTCGCTGAGGGACATGTCCCAGTCTCAGTGTGCCATGGATGAGGGCATCAACAACATGGTTCAGACAAGTATGGGCCTCCAGGACTGCCAGCACCAGGTGATGGTGGCACTTGTGGATCTCACCTCTGCCCGTGGAGTAGCCCAGGGACCAGAGAGCTCCTCGGGTGAGGAGGCAGTGATAGGGCCAATGACAGCGCCTCCCGCAGGTGAGGCACTGGAACACATCAGTGCCTCCAAATCTCCCCCACCTGACACTGGCGCATCTCATGGGCAGTGGGCAGAACAGGCTGACACGTTGTCATCTGTGACTCCTGAAAGTCAATCGGGCTCATCCAGACTCAGGCCTTCCAGAGGACGACCGCCAAGGGCGAGGCAAGCAGCAGGCTGCCTTCACTTCTGATCTGCTGTACGGAGTAACAACCAGAAGAAGTGGCAGGCCACGGAAGATTATGAAGATAGATGGCACTTAAGTTGACATGGGTGTAGTAGATAGAAAGTAGTAAGGAGGAAAGTACACCTATTGCAAATACACAATTAAACACTTTTTTGCCCCGTCTAATCTGCCTCGAACCTCTGTCTCGCAGGTGTGAAGGATGGGTCGGGGCTGGGGGTTGTGCGGTGGTCGGGGTGGGGGGAGGGGTGTGGAGCTGGTGATGGGCAATGTGCCCATGCCACATAAACATCCCACATAGTTACACGCTCACAGAGAAGTGCCAGGGCATGGGGGCAGCAGTTTGAGCCCGCAGGTGAGCACTAATCATTCATCTCCCGCCCACCAAGAAATTTGGGCCTGTGAGAGGGAATTACAAGCATACATGCAGGGATCATCCGGCCGTGCAGTGGTATGTTATCTTAAAGACAGGAGTCAGACTTTGTCAGACACTAAGGAGCACCAGAGCTCATCTCACAGTGAGTCATCGTCATCCTCCTCCATCCCAAGTGCAAGACCCACTGATACTGCAAACCCAGGGTCAACACCCTGTGGTGATTCTGATAGGAGCCTAAGAGGTGGGATGATGTGGAGATGCCGGCGTTGGACTGGGGTGGGCACAGTAAGAAGTCTTACAACACCAGGTTAAAGTCCAACAGGTTTGTTTCAAACACTAGCTTTCGGAGCACTGCTCCTTCACCTGAGGAAGGAGCAGTGCTCCGAAAGCTAGTGTTTGAAACAAACCTGTTGGACTTTAACCTGGTGTTGTAAGACTTCTTACTAAGAGGAGGGAGGGGAAGCTGTGGTAATGATATTGTCGCTGGACTAGTAATCCAGAGACCCAAGGTAATGCTTGGGGACCTGGGTTCAAATCCCACCATGGCAGATGGTAAAACTTAAATTCAATAAAAATATGGAATTACAAGTCTAATGATGACCACAAAACCATTGTTGATTTTCATAGGGATGGAAATCTGCCACCCTTACCTTGTCTGGCCTACATGTGGCTCCAGATCCATAGGAATGTGGTTGACTCTTAAATGCCCTCAGGGATGGGCAATAAATGCTGACCCAGCCAGTGACGCCTTCATCCCATGGAGGAATCAAGAAAAATGAGAAGGAGTGGAAGGCAAGGAGGAGGTGGAGTGAAAGTCTGGGGGAAAGGGAAGGATGGGAGGACTGAGGGGGATGGAAAGGATGAGAGACTCAGGGGAAGGTGGATTCTATGTGGGAGGTTGGGGGGGGCGTTTGGAGGAGTGGGAAAAGAGATGGGACAGGGTCAGGCCTCCTTATTGGTAAATCGGAAGCTGATAAAGCTGTCTTATGTGCGGCGGTCCTGGATCACATGTTGGGTAGCCTGCACTGCACTGCCAGTTCATGACCCATGCCCAGATCCTGGACACTAGCCTCGTTCTCCTCTGCTGCGTGACGTTAGGAAGGATGCAGCAGACCATCATGATGTTGAGACCCTCTGGGAGCTACATTGGAGGGCCCACTGTCATGATATTCAAACATACACATCATGATAGACAGACCAACAGACCAATCAGCACACATAACACGACAGCCAATCACAGACAAGGGCAGACACAGTATAAGACAAGAAACACAACACCTGGTGGACAGTCGATCTGGAGACAAGGACAAGGACAGGACCTGATTAACAAGACACTCAGAGAGTCACCACGTGCGGAGTACCAAGACAGATCTGTAAATAACAAGTTGGACTAAAACAGCGTTGTACCAATTGCAACCGTGTTGGTTCATCTGTACCTCAGAGCACCCAGCACCACATGATACCAGTGAGTGGATCGATACCTGCCACCATACCTCAGCGTACAGAGACAACCAGCAATACCCAGGCAAGATGTACGGGCTCCCGATTCCGCAGCCGCTCCAGTGTCACGGCGATCTCCGCGAAAACTGGCAGCGATTCCGGCAAACGTTCGAATTCTTCCTGGTGGCAGCCGAACTTAAAGACCTGGCCGATGATAAAAAAATAGAGTTTCTCCTCATCATCGCCGGTGCAAGAGCAGAAGAAATCTTTTAAAAATTCAAGTTCTGCAAGGGGCAAAACAGGTACGATTTCCAGGCAGTCCTGGACAAATTCGCCAAATATTGTGAGGAAAACACACTCCAATCGGCAAGGAAAGGTAAGAAAAGCGGCAGTACTCACCTCGAGGCCGAAATCCCGGACCAGAGAGCGATTTGTTGGGTCGAGGTTGGCGGCCATCTTGCTAAAGAGATTACACTAGCACAGTTGCGCGAGAAGTGCGCAGAACTGGAAGGTTCGTTTGCGCATGCGCAATCAAGAAAACGGCCATCGGTAAAGGAACAGCGATCTGCGCATGCGCAATCGCTTCCTACGTGCTACGTCACGCGCTCCATGACGACAGAGGCCCCAGACCGCACCAATTTAAAGGGGAAACGTCCCAAATCCAATTTAAAGGGGAAACGTCCCAAATCAAAGAAGAAATCTTTTAAAGCTGTAAAACAACCTTTCTTCACCTGGAATGACAGCACAATGCCTCAAATTGAACCAGGAAATCAATTTAACCGCTGAAGAACCCTGCAACAAGCAGTTACCTACGCACAAACCGATGATTCCGACCTCGAATACTTCCATACCGATCTGTACATTTTTTCCGGACCTCGCGAGCCCAATGACAGCTCCATGGTCCTAGACGGCTACGACCCGGACGAACCGTTCCGGTTGCACATTGGCGACCCCCGCATTGAATCCAACGCAGATGCGGAATCACTTTTCGGATCTGAGGATCTTCAACCCAGCAGATACGACGTCCCAACTCATCAGTGCAGGATGATGCTGCAGCCTGAAATTAAGAGGCAGAAAGCGGTACAAGCCCACAGAGAGCGGCCTGCTCCCACACAGATCGTGGTCCACGCCCCGCTCAGGGTTCCCGACCCTACGAGGGAAGCAACGCAAGACTCCAATGCGCAGTCCTTGCAGGAACAAGACCATGAGGGTCTAGCAACCTCCTCTGACCAACTAGCGGCAGATGATGCAAGTCTGCCATGCTCACGTAAACAGCAAGAAGGCTATAACAGTCCACCACGCTCCAGTACACAGCAGGATGACCATGACGGTCTATCATGCTACAATGAAGGGCACAGCGCTGATGACTGTTCAAGCCCAAATGAAGACAAGCCAAAGGAATCGCCTCTTCCAAGCCCGAAGAAAAAAGGATTATGCGCTGACCTTCAGGATCATTATAGCCGAAGAGATATTAATAATGCTGCACAGTCACAGAAGGATGCTGAGGATTTGCTAAAGAAATTACTTGTATGTCTAACTTGCAAGGAGCAGACTGAAAATTGCCATTGCTTTAGTACGGATCGAAAAAATGGACAAGACATTGATCCTCATTTAATGGAAATAACACAACCTGAATCATATCTACAGCAGGGACAACTGTCTCCCTTCAACACAAAACCGCAAAGTCCCAACTTCAGAGACCAGCAGTTAGTCAGTAATGACTCTTCAAACCCTGATGGGAATATTAATCGCATTGAACCTATGCACACTCCACTGATAAATGAGCAGAACATTGGAGCAAGAATCCTGAGGACACCGACATCGAGTAACCAGACAAAGCACTTAAAACCCGCAGCAGTTTCAAGTGAACCAATTGTGCTTTCCAGTGATGGTGAAGATGCAGATAAGGTCGACCCGATCATCCATTGTACCACATTAACTCCAGAGATTAAGCATTTATGTCTGGGGAGTAGAATGTGGGCAATTGAGAACAGTGAAAGAGAGACTGTTACTATGCCAGTCCCAGCAAAATCAGACCCAGAGACTATGAAGGCATATACATTAGAAAAGGATACATATGAAGTAACTGAGAAGAAAATTGAAACGGACTGTTCTTTGGAAACTAGTACAATGACGAAAGAAACATTGGATCCAACATTTGATGCCCTACATACGGGAGAAATTGAGGGAAACGAACAAGGTTCTGTAATGTCTGGGGGAAGATTTAAAATTCCAAAGAAGAAAAGCCCAAATGAAGGACAACGGCAAGACAACGACAGTCCACCCACATGGTTTGCACCACCAGATGAAAACTCTGACAATTTACCCAACCCTAGTGAACAGCAAGCAGCTACCGAGGATCTACCCACGGTATGTGAAACGAGTGACGCCAGCATCCCATTTCCCATGCAAAAGCTGCAAAGTGACAGACCTCAGCGAGTGCGTACAGAGGCACTCGACGATCACGGTGAGACCACTGGTGACTACGGTGACACCACACTACTTCCACCCTCAATTGCTCGAACCTCTCCACTAGTCAATGCATTCCTGCATGTTCCGACTCCAGAAGTGCAGCTTCAAGAAATCTCAGCTGACTCCAGTGAACCTGCTAAGACTCCGGACGGGGAGCATCAACAAAAAACAGACCAGACTCCAGATGGGGAGCAACCAAACGCCGACTCTGATTCACGTAAGCCAGACTTTACTCCAGACAGTCAGTGTCGCAACCTCAGTGATGGCACGCTCAGGGTGACAGCAGATGCCACAACGACAGGAGATGGATCACGTGACAATCACACTGGGTCAGCAATAACAAGCAGCAGCTACAGTCCAAGAGAAATGCACCAATTTTCACCACAGCTATGTCCACACATCTGTTCCACACCGACAGTGCGGCCAATGACAGCTCATGCTGGACAAACCCAGTATTCAAGCCTGCAGCAGCCAGCAGTCTATGCAGCATATTCTCAAACAGGCCAGCACTACGGATTGCCCACTAATGGAATCAAGACCGAAGGAGGACTACCGCCAGAGCAATCTGCACTACAGACTGGATGCCTTCGTTACTGCTCAGGATTTGCTGCACCACAGCCTGGCCAGATAGCATATTCCTATCAGATGCAAGGTTCTAGTTTCACACCATCACCAGACATTGATGCGAGCAGCGATTCTGTCTCCAGAGCGACATGCTTCAACGCTTCTCAGCAGAATCACCCTTCCAGCACAGCATGTGGCCAGAACCAGTATGCACAGTCTCATCCGACTTCAACATCTGGCACATCCATGACCTTGAATGATATGGTTGATGGTACCGCTTCAATGTCAACGACCCATCAGCTACAAGATGCCATCCGACAGCATCACCACAAACATAAAAAGAAAAAGACTCCACCTCGTTCCTGGTACGCATGACGGATGGATCGGTGCGTAGGCGCAATCGGCGAGCCCTTCGCCTACTTCCACGCTCGCAACGGAACCACACACAGACGCCGTGTCCTCCAATGGTTCCTGATAGTGACTTCATGGAGCTGCCATATACCATGCCACTTCTGTCGCCACCCGTGGCCAGGCTCGCACCTCAGCCGGTGGTCTCGACCCACCCTTGAGGCGGTCAACGCAAATTCGTCGCCCACCTATTAGACTGGACTTATGAGACTGTTCACACGTCAAAGTTTAGCAACTATTGTATTGTAACATGTTACTGTTTTATCGTTCCAGGTCTCGTTTAACCGGACCACACTTCAAAGTTTTTCTTCTTTTGTTATGGTACAACCTCGTTAGCATGCCACACCCGACATCGCCCCATGTATATAGTTACGCCACATGTACATGCTATAAATATCACGCACACACACCTTTAGCTGCACTCAGGACACATTCGTATTTATAACCACGTAGGCACATAATCTTGTAAAAAAGGGGGGATGTCATGATATTCAAACATACACATCATGATAGACAGACCAACAGACCAATCAGCACACATAACACGACAGCCAATCACAGACAAGGGCAGACACAGTATAAGACAAGAAACACGACACAAGGTGGACAGTCGATCTGGAGACAAGGACAAGGACAGGACCTGATTAACAAGACACTCAGATAGTCACCACGTGCGGAGTACCAAGACAGATCTGTAAATAACAAGTTGGAATAAAACAGCGTTGTACCAATTGCAACCGTGTTGGTTCATCTGTACCTCAGAGCACCCAACACCACACCCACCACAACAGTCCAGATATCGGAAGCACATCTTGAGCATGCCGATGCACTGCTCAGTGACGTTCCTGGTTGCTGCGTGAGCATCTTTATAACGGATCTCCATTTTGGTTTAAGGCTTCCGCACAGGCATCATTAGCCATCCCCTCAGCAAGTAAGTCTTGTTCGTCTACTACCTAACCTCACCTGAGGGAGTACCCCTCGAAGGTGCTGGGAACCATCGAGTGTGGTAGGCAGGTAGAGAATGCATGTATGCGTCATGCATTCTGCCTGGGTATCGGGCACAAACAGGTATGATGTGCAGCTGGTGGTCGCACACCAACTGCGCATTCAGGGAGAGGAACCCTTTCCTGCTGATGAAAGGCACTTCTTGTTGAGCTGGTGTTCGGAGGACATTGGTCACCCCCTGGACTTTGGACATGCCAGCAATGTGGGCAAATCCTGCTGCCCAGGAATTTGTTAGACCTGGTCCAGGTTGAAGATGTCCAGGCGCATAGGGCATCTACGACATCGCAGATGCTCCTGTGTGCAGACGTTTGCGAGATCCCACACATGTCCCTGCTCGACCCCTGGATTAAACCAGAGGCATAAAGGGTCAGGGCGAGCATCCCCGTGACGGCCACTGAGAGTGAGTGTCTTTCGTCCATATTCCCGCGGTGCCAGGTGAGCCATTGTCTGGCACAGGTAATACATGGTCTTCCTGGTCAGCCAGAGTCATAGGCGGCACATGTGGCCCAGCAGGTCCTTGAAGGACAAGCGCCGATGGTATACACGTGGCCTGATGCGGCGCCTCCTTCACACTTCCTCCATGGTCTGTTTGACGTCTGCCACATGAGCCTCACAAGCTGACCCCTGCTCTTCTGGGACAGGCTCCTCTTGTGCAGGGTCCTCCCTGGGCTGGCCCTGGCACACTCTCTACTGTGCATCCTCAGTGACAAGAGCGGCCAGGTAGATAGTGAGCATAGCTGGCTGATGTCCAAAATTCATTCTCTGTGGTGTGGAGGGGGGAGAGACAGAAAATATCTGCAAGGTGAGGATTCTTTTGACCACCAGGTTACATGGTCACTCTGTGTACTGCTGCGCCACCCTCAACTTGTCCCTCGGCATCTCTCCCCCAGCCCCTTCGAGATGACATAGTCCACACTGTCCCCATCACTGTCAGACACCTGGGGCGAAATTCTCCGGTATCGGCGCGATGTCCGCCGACCGGCGCCAAAAATGGCGCAAATCAGTCGGGCATCGCGCCATCCCAAAGGTGCGGAATCCTCCGCATCTTGGGGGGCCCAGCCCTAACCTTGAGGGGCTAGGTCCGCGCCGGACTGATTTCCGCTGATATTGTCACTGGCGGGGCTCTTACTTTGAGTGGGGCTGTGTGTCAGGGAGGGTTCCAGCAGCGCCAGTGCAGGTGTCTTTTAGTTGGTCTGAGCTCTGCTAATTTCCTGCTTCCTCTGCTGTGGGGCTGCATGTCTGAGGAGAGCACAGAGGAGTGTCAATACCTGGGCACCGGTGATTGAGTTTGGCCACGCCCATCGCCTTGATGACACTGCTGGGGTTTGAGGGTTTCCAGATCGGTGGGCTGCGTGGGGATTCACATGATCAGAAGCCTTCTGAGCATATACAGGACACAGTGAGCAGTCAGCAGTCTCAACAGCTAGGAGCCTGTAGGTTGCAGCTAGGGGGTGGGTTTAAATGATATTGGCAGCAATGTGGGCCTCAGCCAAGGCACCCCGATCCCGAGGGGATCACCCCAAGTCTGTGCACTTGCCACCAATCTGTTCCCCACTACTCCCTGAGGTCAAGACATCCACCCCTGAACACACCCAAAAAATCTGAAGAGTTTACTAATCTTCTTTCTCCCCCCTCAACTCCATACGCCTGGGCCCCACATGTAAATACTCCTGCCTGAGAGGGCTGGAGCATCCCGGAGTGGTGCAGCATCGGGTTTCCAGCCTGAAAACGCATTTAAATCCATGCAAATCACGGTTTTGCCTGGTGCCATGAGTGAGAACTGTGTACCTCGCTGCCACCAGCAACAAGGGACCGGAGCATCGCAATGGGATTGGGGACAGACGCCATTCCCGTTTTTAGCCTGACGCTCAATTCTCCATCATATCGTGAATCTCGCTGTCAGTGTTGGGCAGCGGGGAATCCATCCCTCAGTTTGGGAAAAGAGCTGCGCTTCTTTCATATATTAATGGTCAACAAGAATAAAAAGATCATAAACGACGGCAACAACAGGAGCAATTGGAGCCAGCACAGAAACTCAGGAAGGAGGTTAGGATGGGAGTTGCTCCAGATGACCAAATGAAAAGAGTTGGAGCTGCTCAGAGTGCAGTCTGCAACACCAATATTCCTTTCCTATTTCACTCTGTACAGCAATGAGCACACCAACATCAACAAGCATTGCCATCACCCGACTTTGCTTAACAACCCAATCCTGAAGGCTAAATGATATGTTCTTCAAGAGTGAGGACCCTTTTGGAAATCCTCAAGAGCAAAGCTTCAACTGGAGAGGTTGGAAGTTGCAGTCCAGACACAAGACCTAAAACACGAGGGTGAATGTTGTGAGAACGAAACCAGAAGAATTTGGTCGGTTTTCGGGGTACAAATTAAACATGGGAAAGAGTGAGTGAGGCCTTTCTGATTCAGGCGAGGGGGCAGTAGAGGAGGCTGGGAAAGTTACCGTTTCAGTTAGTTGGGGTGAGTTTTAGGTACCGAGGTATCCAGGTGGCGAGGGGGTGGGAGCAATTATACAAGTTGAATCTGGCTCTGTTGATGGAGCAAATGAAGGGCGAATTTAAAAGGTAGAATGTGCTTTCATTGTCAATGGCGGGATGAGTGCATCCGTAAAGATGATTGTGCCTCCGAGGGTTTTGATTGCATTCCAAACCTCCCGACTTTTATCTCCAAGGTCCTTTACAAGAAGGTTAACTCGTTGATTTTGGGATTTGTGTGGGCAGGGAATGCCCCTCGGGTAAAGAAGGCACTATTGGAGCGGGAGTGGCGGGGGAGGGGTGGGGGGGGTCGAGTGGGGTTGGCCTTGCCAAATTTAACGAGTTATCATTGGGTGGCAAGTATAGTCATGTTAAGGAAGTGGGTAGGGGGAGGGGCGGTTTGGGAGCTGATGGAGGTAGCCTCTTGTAAGGGTACTAGTTTGGGAGCATTATTGACAGCACCTCTGCCGTTATCGCTGGCCAGGCACTCCACAAGTCCGGTAGTGGCGGCACTGAGGGCGTGGGGACAGTGGCGACAGCACTTGAAGCTTGAGGAGGCTTCGATTTGGGCCCAGATCTGTGGGAATCACAGGTTCGCACTGAGGGAACTGGATGGGGAGTTTCAGGGTTGGCGGCGAACGTGGATTGAGCAGTTTGGAGATTGTTCGTGGAGGGCAGCTGCCCGAGAATGGAAGGATTGGTGGAGGAGTATGATTTGCGCAGTGGAAATGCGTACCGATACTTACAGGTGGGGAACTACGTGAGAAAGCAGGTGCCATCCTTTCCTGATCTGCCACCCCCAGGGTTGCAGGACAAGGTGCTGTCGAGGACAGGGGTTGGAGAGGGCAGAGTGTCAGGGAGATATAAGGAATTGATGGACTGGGAGGGCGCTCCAGTAGGAGCAGTTAAGCGAAAGTGGAAGGAAAGTGGGGGGAGAGCTGGAGGCTGGGTTAAGGGAGGAAGCTTTCAGGAGGGTGAATGGGTCCTCTTCGTCCGCCATGTTGAGTCTCATTCAATTTAAGGTGGTCCATAGGATGCATATGACGGTGTCTAGAATGAGTAAGTTCTTTGAGGGGGTGGATGATAAGTGTGGGTGGTGCTCGAGTGGGCATGCGAACCACGTCCACATGTTTTGGGCCTGCCCAAAGCTGCAGGGATTTTGGCAGAGGTTCACTGGCATGACGTTGGAGGTACTGGGGGTGAAGGTGGTTCCAAGTCCAGTATTTGGAGTGTCGGAAGACGAGGAGTCCAGGGGCTGAGAGAGGACAATGTTCTGACCTTTAATTCTCTGGTCACCCGGAGACAGATCCTGCTGGGGTGGAGGGACACTGGAGCCTCAAAGGTCGGGGTGAGTGACCTCGCGGATTCCCTTAGGTTGGAGAAAATGAAGTTCGCCTCAGGGGGGTCGAGGGAAAGGTTCGCCCGGAGATGGAAACCGTTCATTGACTTCTTACAGGACAGTTAAGTCCCCTACACCATTCAAACCTAGGACGATGTTGTGTAAAGACACACTGACCAAGTTTTAGCAATTAGAACAAGTTTGGCAGAGTCAACAGAGAGTCCATGACTGTGCCAAGTGAAGACCTGAGAACGTGACTATACCAGAAACAAATGTGGAGGCAAGTACCCAGTTGAGGACATTTCAACTCCGAGTCAACCTCCAAATCCTACATTGACTCTGGTGGAGACAACTACGGAAAACATCCAAACCACACCAAAAACACCAGAGGTGACAGTCAACATTAAAACGCAGATGCCTGAGATTCACCGACAACCACACTTCCTCCAAAATGCCTAACTTAGTGACTGTTGTGTTTGTTAATTGTTTATATTGTAAATTTTGATTGTTAACATGATACTGTGTTTCACTGCAGGAACTCTGATGTGAACGGGGCGGAAAGAATTGTGTATTCATGTTTGTTCCTAGTTCGAACAAGTTCATTTTAAGAGTTAGTTCACGTGACGTACTGATGACATCATCAGCAGTTTGGGCATGCTAACATTCTAGAGAAGCAGCCTGTGAGAAAATACCTTTCCAATAAAGCTCTTGTTGTTTGTACCTCGTGGTCTTCCAGCCTGTACTTTAAAAAGATCACAGGGAGGCACAAATATTTTTAAACTCTGATTAAAATATGAACTTGTTGATGTAAAAATGTAATTTTGCAGTAAGCGCCATGAACAGTAACATGACCTCATTGTGTGCAGTGTCTCCATTTTGTCAACACTATCGCTGCAGTCATTATCAAGACTCATCAATACCTGTGCTGATATTACTGACTAAAAGAAGATATTCTGTTGAGTTACCTTGTTGATGTCTGTGGGAGCTTTCTGAGCACATATTAGCTGCCATGCTTCTCGACCTTAAATCAGTGACGGTCCAACAAAAACACTTGACATATAGAATCCCTACAGTACAGAAGGAGGTCATTTGGCCTATCGTGTCTGCTCCAACAGTCTGAAAGAGCTCCCACCTGTTGTGTTATGCTGCTTTGGATAACACAGGCTGCTACTTGATGCAGTCTTAACTGAAGGATGCTCCAGACTCTGAAATGAGTTCAACATGTTTATTGAACTATTAACACAATTCTCAAATGAGTTCGACTCTCTGCTAATCCAACTGTAGTAATTCAGTCTAACTGTACCAGCTCGCTCTAAGCCACGTGCTGGGGTGTGATGCTGCTGATCAACCCTGTCTAACTCTCTCGATGTCTGTCTGTGGAAAGAGGCAATGTGTGAGTGCCTCATCCCTTTTATAGTGTCTATGTCATGCCCCCTTGTGGTGATGCCACCTCTGAGTGTCCTGACTGCCCATTGGTTGTGTCCTATTCTGAGTGTTCATTGGTTGCATGTTTGCATATCATGACATCTCCCCCGTTTTGTACTGTGAATAGTGATTTTTAGAGTGCTCATGCACAGTACATGTTTCAACCGCGACTCGCAGAGTCATGTGCTTGATTTTCAACAATTGCTCTTGCAGAGGATCAGAATGGACTCCAAAAACAATTTGGTCTCTGATCATGGAGTCAGTGATATCACCCAAGTTGCAGGATTGCGCTAGCAGTCTAAGGTTAGTTATATAGGAGTTGAAGGATTCATCTTTACCTTGCATCCTCTGCTTGAAGATGTAGCACTCGAAGATTTCATTGGTGTCCACCTCTCAGTGGCTGTCGAATTTGTCCAGGATGGTTTGGTACTTTGTTTTGTCCTGCTCTTCGGAAAAGTGAAAGGAGTTGAATATCTCTATCGCATGGTCACCCGCAGTGGTGAATAGAAAAGCTATCTTCTGCGCATCGGTCGTGCCATTGAGGTTGGATGCTTCCACGTATAGTTAAAATTTCTGCTTGAATGATCGCCAGTTGGCTCTAAAATTGCCAGTGGTCCTGAGCTCATGAGGAGCCTGAATCTTGTCCATTGTACCTGTATTCAGTAGCTGGTTGTCACGGATCTTGCTGAGTTGAACTAAATAGATTGAACAGTCACTCCTGGTATTATGTTGTGTTATGCTGCTTCGGATAACACAGGCTGCTACTTGATGCAGTCTTAACTAAAGGATGCTCCAGACTTTGAAATGATTTTACCGTGTTTATTGAACTATTAACACAGTTCTCAAATGAGTTTGACTGCCTGCTAATCTAACTGTAGTAACGCAGTCTAATTGTACCAGCTTGCTCTGAGGCACGTGCTGGGGGTGATGCTGCTGATCAACCCTGTGTAACGCTCTAGATGTCTGTCTGTGGAAAGAGGCAGGGTGTGAGTACCTCATCCCTTTTATAGTGATTATGTCATGCCCCCTTGTGGTGATGCCACCTCTGAATGTCCTGACTGCGCATTGGTTGTGTCCTATTCTGAGTGTTCATTGGCTGCATGTTTGCATATCATGACACCACCCAGGCCCATTTCCCCCGCCCTATCCCCATCTAACCTGCACGTCTTTGGACACTAAAGGACAATTTAGCATGGCCAATCCACCTAACCTGAACATCTTTGGGCTGTGGGAGGAAACAGAAGCACCTGGAGGAAACCCACGCAGACACAGGAAGACGTACAATCTCCACACAGACAGTCATCCAAGGTCGGAATCGAACCTGAGTCACTAGCGCTGTAAGGCAACAGTGCTAACCACTGTACCACCGCACCTTCATTGACTGTGATGCATATTGGGGAGTTCTGAGGCGATGACGACTCTATATCATGTGTAACCTCTTCCATTCTCTAAGTTGTGACACTAGTGCTAGTGGTACATGATTTTTAATAAGAAACACACGGGGAAGTTCAGGAGGGTGGCTTTCTTCCAACCAGGAAAGTGATTGGTCTTCATCAATTCAACAACTAAAATAAAAGTTCTTCACTGCGATGGAGTAAAGTTTAATTTCAAATGTGCTCCTGTTGTGTCTCGATCAATCGGTGCACCAGTGAGTGACAGTGATTGTCCCTTCCAGTCAAGTGTGATTGTGTAGGTATGTTTCTATAGTAACTGCTGTTTATATTTGGCTATGATTGGTAGAGAGAAGTTTAGAAGGGGGGGGTGGGGGTGGGGGGGGGAGGAGTAAGATACAGAAAGCAGATCCTGGCAGTGCACATACTGCAGACACAGAGGCTGGACCGTTCTCTCCAGGGATTACCTCCTACTACATGAGCTTTGAAGCTGGGTTGGATATGAATGTTTAAAATAATCAATTAAGTCATGACATTAGGGGTTGCAGGTTTTGAAACATCCAATTGATCTGAAGAAAGGGGGGTTCTGTCTGATGGCTGCTGCTGCCACCTGAATGATTCGACAAGGTAGTATTTTGGAGGGGAAAGAAGTGCGGAAAGTTTTTGGGCTGGGAAGAGAATTGCATGTTCTTCGACAATTTTGATGACAGATCATACGGAAGCAAACTGCAATGAAAATCTTCAACGGAAGCACGGATGAGGGACTAAGTTCAACCCAATGGCTGCATCGTTTAGTCTTGGCAGCATTGCTGCAAGTAACGCAAGTGAGTGCATCTGAGTTTATTCAAAGTGACTATCTGGAGG
Organism: Scyliorhinus torazame; assembly: GCF_047496885.1. Taxonomy (NCBI): domain Eukaryota; kingdom Metazoa; phylum Chordata; class Chondrichthyes; order Carcharhiniformes; family Scyliorhinidae; genus Scyliorhinus; species Scyliorhinus torazame. Next base: position 101,120,554 of record NC_092724.1, read on the forward strand.
AAGAGAAATTGTTTTGCTCAAAAGAATACAACACCAAAAAAAAAGCACAGTGAACAGATTAACCTAGTTGTTTTTTTGTTGTTATATCTATTTGTTAGTTTAAAGCAGGAGACATTCCGACGGACTTTGCTCCAAGTTGATCTCTCTAACGTACAAAGTTTGAATATTCTCTGAGCTGTTTTCTGCTTGCTTGCTTGCATATTTGCATTGAGCCCTCATCTACACTTTGTGACTAAGTCCTTAATCTAGTTAAATAGACCGGCCATGTAAAAATGTCTGGGGAAATTTAATTAGAGAATTAAAAACAGAACAATGAAGAAGAAAACAGTTAAACCCTAAAGTTTATATTTTTTGAAATTATATTTTCTCTGATCTGTCCCATTATGAGCATTGCATTTCAAACGCCAGATGATATGTGCTTATGTACAAGTAAATTTTAAAGCCCCACTCCCCTCTGTGTCCCCCCCTAGTCAGACAAGAACCAAGGGGCTGAGGAGAGAGAGATCAAAATCAGCTGTTACATAAGGCATTGAACCCCGGACCCTCCTGATTAAAAGGCCAACAGAGGTATCCAGACAGCTAAATATTTTTATGTTTTGAAATCCATTCTCGTCTCAAAAGTTTTTAGCAGAGGGTTAATATTAAGAAAAGAACCAAGTTCTTACCAATTCCGGTTTGTGTTGGAATTTGAGCTCTATTAGTCCGGGATTATTGTTCTCATAACATAATCACCACACCACCAGTCTAGGAGTAGGAGCATTGAAGTCAGTGGAAGAAGCATCAGAAAAATACCCAACTCATTGCTGTGATTGATTGCTGAATGCCAGTTTTTGATACTGGTCAACTCTGGGAATATTTCCACTTTACAATCAGATCCTACTCAAACGTTTGTTTAATAAAAGCGAAAAGGAGTCAGAGGAGTAACATTAAGAAGACGTTTATTTATAACACGTCCGATTTACAAAGGTGCCGAGTCAGTCTCTCTATGTCGGTCGGTTCCTATCTGTTCGACCTTATATACACATGGTAATAGCCCCATAGTCAGCAGGGGAGCTCATACTCCTCGAACGACACCGGCGAGGGGGGGTGGAAATAATCAAGCCTTCCCCGTGTGCTCTGTGCATGTTACTGTAGTCTGGACATGCTGTCACTTCAGCTGGTAGTTGGGCAACTTGAATCTAAATTTCATGGTGTAAAACGCTGACAACATTGGTCAAACTTGCTTTCAAAGCGATTGTAAGTCGATAGATCACCATCGGTGAGTTAGGCACCGAAACAGTGCAGTGGTTCTAGAGCTGCTGACAACTTGCATTTTTCACAATTGTGCAAGAAAATCAGACAAACATTCAGAATAACGAGCTATTATCAAAACAAATTCAATGTAAATATCAGTGATGCATGAATTAAATATTGCACCCAGTAAAAGAGCAAGACATTCAAATATTTGAAGAGGGAGTTGACTGATGTTTGTCGCTGATTTATTTTAAAAGTTTGTTCTGTAAATAATTCAACAAAATTAATTTTCGTTTTGAAAAATCTCCTCAATTGGGATGGGGGTCGTTACCACTGTTTGAAGTTCTGTTATTTCTCGATGCCTTTTCGTTGAGGGGTTGAACAGTAAGTTAATTCAATTCTTCTTATTGATTCAGTAATTGTGCTATTGGCCAGCTTGAAGCAGCCGTAGTCATTGATCATAAAGATATGATTTTTAAACTTTGCAGTGTGGTTGTTGATTATGCTGCACTGGTACAAAATGAGCCGGAGCAAGTCATGAAACCTTTTACATCTCTCTCAATTTTTATTGCCAGCGAAGTCAATTGGAAAGAAAATAGATGCAAAGCAGGATGCTCCATTGAATGCAATTGACCCTAGTCTAAGAGATGAAGCATGTAAGGCATTTTGGATGCGAATCTCCGGGTTTGAGACTAAGTGCTCCCGCCAGCGGAGAAACCGGATTGGTTCCCTTTGGCGCTGGGAGCAACGCCATGGTGGGACGCTCATACTGGGGCAGGATTCTCCGTTTGGGAGACTAAGTGTTGACGCCGGGACTGGATTGTGTGCAGTGCACTTTCCTGTTAGGGGTGCTATCCGGTGAGAGAGTCAGGACATGCAAATGGGTCAGCATTCTGCCGGCACAGATTCAGAGCATTTTCCGGCCCAGCGGGTGTTCTAGCCGCTGCGGCTAGAGTCAGCGTTAAATAGCTGTCTGCTAGAGTTGTTTTCTAGCTCTCCATTTACTACACACTCACTGCACTTACCACACACTCACTGCACTTACCACACACTCACTGCATTTACCACACACTCACTGCAGCCACCAAGATGGGTCACAGAAGACGTGCCCCCCGAAGTTAGGAGTCCAAGGTGGTCCCACAACTCCATGCCAGTGAGGAACAGAGGAACATCCTCTTTCCCAGCGTGGGACACAGATCAAGCCTACACTTCGGAATGCTGCCTGGGAGGTGGTGGCAGAGGCAGTTAGTGCTGCCAGTTTTACCAGGAGGAGACAGCTGGTGATGTGGAGGGTTGGGGGTCACTTTTGAGGCCTCTTCCCTGAGAGGGACAGAGGACCATAAGACATAGAAACAGAATTAGGCCACTCGGCCAATCGAGTCTGCTTTGACATTCAATCATGGCTGATATTTTTCTCATCCCCATTCTCCTGCCTTCTCCCCATAACCCCTGATCCCCTTATTAATCAAGAACCTAACTATCTCTGTCTCAAAGACAGTCAGTAATTTGGCCTCCACGGCCTTCAGCGGCAAAGAGTTCGACAGATTCACCACCCTCTGGCTGAAGGAATTCTTCCTCATCTCTGTTTCAAAGGATCGCCCCTTTAGTCTGAGATTGTGTCCTCTGGTTCTCGATTTTCCTACAAGTGGAAACATCCTCTCCATGCCCATTCTATCCAGGCCTTGCAGTATCCTGTATGTTTCAATAAGATCCCCCTCAGCCTTCTAAACTCCAACGAGTACAGACCCAGAGTCCTCAACCGTTCCTCATATGACCAGCTGTTCATTCCAGGGATCATTCTTGTGAACCTCCTCTGTACCTTTTCCAAGGCCAGCACATCCTTCCTCAGAAACGGGGCCAAAACTGCTCACAATACTCCAAATGGGGTCTGACCAGAGCCTTATGCAGCCTCAGAAGTACATCCTTGGTCTTGTATTCTAGCCCTCTTGACATGAATGCTAACATTGCATTTGCCTTCCTAACTGCCGACTGAACCTGCACGTTAACCTTAAGGAAATTGTGGACAAGGACTCCCAAGTCCCTTTGTGCTTCTGATTTGCTAAGCATTTCCAAGGGAAGGCTTCACAGGCCACGGTGCTGATGTCCTCTAATTGGCGTGAGCTTTGCTGATCCCTTGCTCCCTCTGCAGTGGGGCAGCACTTCTAAGGAGTGCCAACCCCCAGTGGGCCCCTGATTGAGCTTTGCCATGCATATCACCTTGATGCAACAGCTGGGGTATGAGCATGTCTAGAGAGGCGACGTGGGTGGACTGCGAGATGACCAAGGGCCTTCTGAGCATTCAAAGAATATAGGCAGCACTCAGCAGTGTGAGCAGCCAAGAGCCTGTAAGAAGTACCAACAGAGTTTGTTTAAAAGACAGATTGCAGCAAAGGCGGTCTGAGCCAGGCCACCCCATCCCAAGAGACTCACCCTGTGTTCGTGGACTTGGCATCAAATCACTCCTTGCTATTGCCTCTGGCCCAGACAGCCAACCCCCGGAAAACTCAATGGTTTTCAATGGTCTTTGAGTGTTTTTTGGCATTCCGCTCTCCCTCCGCAGCCATGGCGCCCAGTCCACATTTGTAAATACTTGTAGTCATTCACTCCCGCAGGATATCTGCCTGAGAAAGGCGGAGGATCGTGAAAGTGTGGAGTGTGAAGTCTCCTAACCGTGAATCACATTTAAAGGTATGCAAAAGTAGGTTTTGCATGCCCCCGCCGGTGTGGGCGTAAACCCTAAACTGTGCATAGTGCCGAACATACCGGCTGCCTGCACTTACTGATCTCAGGCCTCCATTTCGAACTGGTGCCCCGATCCCAGTGTCCAACCACTGGCCTCCCCCCCCCCCCCCATAAAGCAAATGTTGATCATCCCCTCCCCCCTCCGCTAACATAGGGAACAGTCCCAACCCCTCAGCAAAGAGGGGCATCACCACAGAAATAATGGATCAGCCCTGCCACGCATGCATGAAAGTGACCCAACCCCCCCACCACAGCCATCCCAACCACTTTCAGCATCTCCTTCTGGCCCCAACCATTGGCATTGCCCATGGTGCACTGCCCCACACTGACACTTGGCAGTGACACTCTGGCCAGGGTTCAAGGAGATAAGTCCATTTGCCCCTCTGCAGAATGACAATTCAAAGATTCTAAGTTCTTTTAAGTGACCAGAATGTCAATCAGAGGGTCAATCAGAACAAGGATATTTATAAATATTGAGATGAGGATCAATGGGGGCTACTTCAGATGCATTCAAGTGTGAAGGGAAAGATAAATAAACAAACTTCCTGCTTACTGTTTAAACCATCGCTAGACAGATTTCTATCTGTCAATCAAAAGCTAGTGAAAGGTATTGCACGAAGAAATTGAATGAATGAATGCAAAGCATCTCAAAGGATTTTGGGGAGTTTTGAAGCTTTTCAAGTGTTGTGAGCTTTCTAAAGCAGCAGTGTTAAAAGCATAGGGCTAACAGAGCAGAAGTGAGGACAGGGAAAGTCCTTGCTTCTTCCTGGTTTGAATCTTCAACGGACTGTCTGATCTTCTCAACAGCTGTTAGGCAGAGCAGTGCAAAGTGAGAGGGCCACTTCAAAGTTTAAACAGTTCACAGACGAGGATAATGATTTTGAAGAGAGATCTGACTGAGATCTCCATTTCAGGAGTGATCTTCAAGTAGCCCAGGGCTAGAAGCAAGGGGGAGCAGAGCATAAGGGAGGGGGGTGTAGATTCGGGCTTCCATCCCATTAATCACTTTTAGATGAATGCATATGAGCTGTTTGCATGTTCCCGCTAGTGCGGAGCAGGAAGCCTGCTATAGCTGGTTGGGCAGGGCTGAAGACTGGGAATGGGTCTGCTGCCCAGCACCTATCTCGTTTTTGGGCCAGTGCAGGTTTCTTAGCCCCATTGGGATTTCCAATTTCAGCGGGCGGGAGCGGAGATTCCTCACTTCTTTATTTTAATAATTATTTTCCTGTATAAAATACCCATACCACAAGCCACCTGCTGTTTTTCTGTTGTCTAAGTTAACTCTTCTCACCAATTTCCTCTGCACCTTTTAGCTTTCTCCACATTCTGTGAGTGGGGCTAATTGGATAGCTCTATCAAAAGATGTCCAAAAGGTTTGGGTGGGGTTACTGGGTTATGGGGATAGGGTGGAGGTGTGGGCTTGGGTGGAGCGCTCTTTCCAAAGGCCGGTGCAGACTCGATGGGGCGAATGGCCTCCTTCTGCACATAAACTCTATGATTCTATGATCAAATAACCAGCCCGGGTATGATAGGCTGAATGGTCATCTTCTGTGTTGTATGATTCTATGAGGTAGTTCAAAGCCCTTGCTCTCATAAATTGTGCTTATGCGGAATACTCAGAGAGGGCAGTTGAACAGATGTGACCCATGCAAGTTAAGAGCAGAAGTGCGGATTAGAAGCTGTTTAAGTTTGGGCATTAATTTGGAACTGACCACACTGTCATGGAACTGCCTAGCAACAGGTAGACATCTGCCTAGTAACAGCAATAACACAAATGTGACAAGGCATGATGGAATGCGATCTGGCCAGCAACAAGTGACATGGGTCTGCCAGCAACAGGTAGATATTTGCTTAGCGACAGCAGCAGCCAGCATTCAAATGGCATGATGGCATATGATTTTAAAAGTAATGTGAAGCAGGTATCAAGACAAATGATATATAGTTGCCAGCACCATCGGGAGCAGAGAGGCAGTTTACACTTAACAACCAGGGAGAGCAGTTTACATCTAACAGCCTGTGAGGCCAGTCCAAATCTAACTGTCAGGAGCCTTGGCTTAGCATTTAAGCCTAAGAGCTAAGGTCATGCAGAAACCTTCGTTAAGGCAGTTTAACTATCTTTGCTGGACCAGCAATGTCTATCAGCCCTGTATTGTTTGGTAACTATAAGCTGGATTTGACTTACAGATTTACTTAATTTGGATGTTGTTCGGGGAAAGGGGAAGTCTTAAGAAGTTCAAGGATTGTAGATATAGTTTGGAACAAGGAGCACATTCTACATAAACTGTGCGTGTGTTCAATGATACATATACTTAATTGTCCTAGAATATTGTAGCCCTGTTTATGTAGATTTGTCTTTTCTTTAAGTTAATAAAAAGTCATTAATAATTGCTACAGGATGAATGGGCTGGCTATTCTCACTGGGATTACACTTGACTCCTCACACCATTCCAAAAGCAAAACTAGACATCACCATGAAGCAGTGGGATACCATCACAGATAATATCAGCAGGGCCCGTGAAACACTCATAAACTGTCCACGTTTCCTGTGAACAGGCTGTACACTGTTGACACCGTATGTTTTTAAAAGGTGCAAATTCGCTGATCATTTGTACATTGTCACTCCTGTGCATGCATCGTGTATCAGCACACAAACAGAAGAAATAATGGCCAAACCTGGGGCGGGATTCTCCGACCCCCCGCCGGGGGCTAGCGTGAATCCCGCCCCCGCCGGTTGCCGAATTCTCCGGCACCAGATATTCGGCTGGGGTGGGAATCGCGCCGCGCCGTTTGGCGGCCCCCCCCCCCCCGGCGATTCTCCGGCCCGCAATGGGCTGAAGTCCCGCTGCTGGAATGCCTGTCACGCCGGCGAGAATCAAACAACCTCTCTTACCGGCGGGACAAGGCAGCGCGGGTGGGCTCCGGGGTCCTGGGGGGGGGTGGCGTGGGGCGATCTGGCCCCGGGGGGTGCCCCCACGGTTGCCTGGCCCGCGATCGGGGCCCATCGATCCACGGGCGGGCCTGTGCCGTGGGGGCACTCTTTTCCTTCCGCCTTTGCCATGGTCTCCACTATGGCGCGGGGATGCCGTGAGTGGCCGCTGATGCTCCCACTCATGGTCCGCATGGCAAAGTCATTTCCACGCCAGCTGGTGGGGCACCAAAGGCCTTTCCCGCCAGCTGGCGGGGCGGAAATCAGGCCGGCGCGGGCCTAGCCCCTCAAGGTGAGGGCTCGGCCCCTCAAGATGGGGAGAATTCCGCACCTTTGGGGCGGCGCGATGCCGGACTGATTCACTCCGTTTTTGGCGCCGATCGCGGGCCCGGCCACCATGGGTCACCCCCCAGGGCCAGATCGCCCCGTGCCCCCCCCCAGGACCCTGGAGCCCGCCCGCGCCGCCTTGTCCCGCCGGTAAGAGAGGTGGTTTGATTCTCGCCGGCGGGACAGGCGTTCCAGCAGCGGGACTTCGGCCCATCGCGGGTCGGAGAATCGCCGGGGGGGTGCCCGCCAACCGGCGCGGCGCGATTCCCATCCCGCCGAATATCCGGTGCCGGAGAATTCGGCAACCGGCGGGGGCGGGATTCACGCCAGCCCCCGGCGATTCTCCGACCCGGCGGAGGGTCGGAGAATCCCACCCCTTGTCTCTCCCTCTCCGTGTGTCCTCTCCCCCCCCTTTACCAAGTTTGGTAAGCAGACAAAATAAAGCATTGTTTTGTTGTTCCACCTGGGGGTAGGTATCTACCTTCCTGTTCCATCATACTCTAGGTGTCCGTCTTGACCCAGTGGTACTGCTCTTGCCTTTAGTTGAAAAGTGATGGGTTCCAATCACAATCTATCAATTCAAGTGCATTAATTAGGGTGATGTTTCACTCGCAGTGCTGTGCTGTTGGAGATGCCGTCTTTTAAACAAGACTGAATTAAATGGAGGGCACTTGTTTGGATGTCAGTGATTGAACGCTTTTTTTGAAAAGGAGTAAGGGAGTTCCAATTCTCCTGGAATGCAAATGTCCCTCAACCAACATCATTGAACAACTTATCGCATCAATATCTCAATGTGGTTTGTAATATCTTGCTGTGTGGAAATTAGTGCCCTACCTCTAACAATACAGCATTAGTGACTACATTTCAAAATACTTTATAGATAATGAACCGTGTTGGAATTTACTGAGAAATGAAGTGAAATGAAAATCACTTATTGTCACAAGTAGGCTTCAATTAAGTTACTGTGAAAAGTCCCTAATCGCCACATTCCGGCGCCTGTTCGGGGAGGCTGTTACGGGAATTACGGGAAAGAACAGAAAGAACAAAATGCAACATCATCTAAAATGGACTCCCAGACAGAGGAGTGGAGGCAAAATTATGAGTCATTGAAGAGCCTACTGTGACATGAAGAGGAAGGGAAATGTGGTCATCTTTTAACACACATCGATGTGTTATGACGGGTGAAGTGACCTCTCTCATTTGTGGCGGCACAGCATGGGTGGCACATTAGCACGGTGATTAGCACTGTTGCTTCACAGCGCCAGGGACCTGAGTTTGATTCCCGGCTTGGGTCACTGTTTGTGCGGAGTCTGCACGTTCTCCCCGCATCTGCGTGGGTTTCCTCCGGGTGCTCCGGTTTCCTTCCACAAGTCCCAAAAGATGTCCTTGTTAGGTGAATTGGACATTCTGAATTCTCCCTCAGTGTACGGAGTGTGGCGACCAGGGAACTTTCGCAGTAACTTCATTGCAGTGTTAATGTAAGCTTACTTGTGACACTAATTAAGGATATTATTGTATTCATCTTGTGAATTCTATTTATCATTTTGTGGACTGCAGCAATATCTTAGCATCTATTGAACAAGTCCACCAATTCTATGAAGTAAATGCCATTAGCATTGTTCTGTTATAGTTTAGGAATTCGCATAAAATTCCATTTTAAAGCGGTTAGATATTTTTTGAAAATCAAAAATTCTTCGGAACAGTGCTGGTAAAAAGTGCACCTTTAAATTAATATAACATGCATTAATTATTGATAGTTAAGGTCGCATAACCAGATTATGAAGATTTGTGTTTCATGGGTCCCAGATATATACAGTCAAATATATTTTCTGTTCATGTTGGAATTTATCTGAATGGATATCTGGAAGAAAATATATTTTTTAACATGCACTTGCTGACTGAAATTTCCTATGGCATCAAATTGAAAGAGTTTTGGAAAGCTTTCCAAACAGAATAACAGTGGAGTTAATGGAACTCACCAATATCCATGCATACGTAGTATAGCAACATCAGGCAAGCAGCAGATTTGAAAAGTTAAATGTGAATATGTTGCCTCATTCCACTGTTAACTTCAGCAAAAGATTTTTCCCTTTCATTTAATCGCTGATTGAACTGTTAACTGTAAAACTGTTACTTTGTTGCTAATGTGACTGATTCTGTGTTTAAATTAAAGTTTGTTTTAACATAAAAGATGCCTATCGGCAGGGTCATCACTCCTGGGGCAAAGTATCCGTTCCATACAATTTTACAAATTGCAAGTTGTTGGGTTTCTCATCTGGGATCCAACATAATCTGCATGCTCTATACGAACTAAACTGCACGTGGATAGTCAGAACTAGTAATGGCAAGTGGCAGTGTCCTTCTAATTGCATAATAAATGTAATGATAGCCAATCACTCTCTTTGGAAACAAAAAAATAACTATTATAGGTGTGGAATATCCTGCCTTCATGTCCTGAATTGTTTCCGGAGATTTTTAAAAAACCTCAAATTTTGTTTTCTGATTTTTTTTTCTCACTTTCTCCTCGTGTCTTTTTTTTTTGCTGTATCTCTTCTTTCACCATTTGTTTCTCTAATTTGGTGTCAAATTCACCCTTCTTCTAAATTATTCTACTGTTTGTTTCCCGATCACTAAAGCCTGAATATTTGAAAAGGTGGAAAGCCTCTCCATCATTAGGAAAGTGACTTTGGAAGGCTGAATCCAAAAGTCCTGCCCCTGTATACAGCACCTACCATTTACGTAGGGGATGAATATCATTAGTTCACAGAGGCAACTGCACGTGTTAAAGTACAGCTGCCTTCGGGTAACCTCATTTCTGTTAGTGGGAAGTCCAGAACATGACTTATGCACTTTAGATCTGGTAGGAAAATTTTTAACGCTGCTGGAGTTATTTGGAGCAATAATGTACCCTTTTGGAGAAGTAGGGTGCCCTTCTGGATATGGTTCCGGAACACCTTTGGGGGAGACCAGATGCCCTTTGGGAGCGGTAAGCTACCCTTTAGGATTGTTAAAAGAGGACATGAATGTGTAGATAAAGTGCATTAGTTCATTGGAATTGTCAAGCTCATTGAAATTGTCAAGAGAATTATCAACCAAGCTATCAAAAGGAACTGTCAAACTTTCAAGGCATTTAAAACACCTGCCCGTGAAATATGTTTTGGGGGAAAAACATTCTACATTATTAAAAGAATAATCCTTACCATTTCACTTCATCTATTGACGTAAGCTTGGGGCCAATCATTACAGGGACATTGCCGCATTTCAGATTTCACAGCCATCCATTATTACAGTGCGGTGCATGTCAGTTCTTTTTTAAATAGTGATTCCAGCAATAGGCATTGAAGATCTTTATCTCATCTCAGGATAAGTGCTGAGGCCTGCCTATTATGGATACTGGGTGAGTTGGCAAGGTAGATGCAAGGGCAAAAGTTGGTGTGTGTGGGATTTAGGTTGTCATGAGTTGACACAAAGTTGGTACAGGAGCTACAAAGGCCAATGGTCATGGGTAGAGTGGTATAGTTTGGCATGGAGGGTAGAGTGGTATAGTTTGGCATGGAGGGTATGAGGGGCCATGGGGCTGATTGTAAGACATGAGCAGGCAGGATGTGGTTATGGATGGACATGGGGAGCATGTGTGGGTGGTGGGCGACGGGCTGCTGGTTTTTTTTTGGGGGGGAGGGCTAGGGTGGGGCGGGGGGGGGTTGGGAACCTGTTTCATGTTGTACTCTTTTTAAAAATTCTTTGACAAAACATCAGCACACTGAGGCATACCTCCCACCGAGTCCACCTCTGCACCAGTCAGCTTCCATACTCAATCTATGGTTGACCAACATGGCTCCCATTAAACTAGCCCCCTTCCCCCAGTCCGCACCCCCTCCACCTCTCCCCCCCTCCCCCCCGCCCCCCCCCCCCCCCCCCCCCCACCCCAAAATAAAAATTGGTCCTTCCGGCGCACATTTTCATGGGTTGGGTTTACGGAGCCAGGATCTGGTGCCGAAAATCTCATGGGTTAAGTAGATATTCTATTGTTTCTGCTCACTCTGGCCTTGTTTACGTCTCTGTTCCGTTATCAGCTCACATGTTCAGCAACTGAGGAACAAAGAAAATTTTGAGCTGGAGGGTGCAGGGACAGGTCTAACTAAGAACAGTTGAGTGTCCTGCTGCAATAAAACTTGCTTCATTATTAACGAATAAAGAGAAATCAGCAGTACTGTGGAAACAGTTTATAAATTGCATAAATTAACCTGATTATTGTGCAGTATGTGTTTTTCTATTATTTCGCATTGGTACATGTCATTATATTAATGACTTAAACGTCATGACTTAAACTCCTGAAAGTGGCTATGGGGAACACCAGAACATAATCGAAGCAGGATGAGGCCATTTGGCCCCTCGAGCCTGCTCCACCATTAAATAAGTTCATGGCTGATCTGAGTGTGGCCTTAACTCCATTTTTCCTGCCTGCCCCCATTATTTTTCACAAAAGTGTGTATAAACTTTGCAGGCCTAGAAGATGGCATCAACGATGCCACACACTATATTTTGGTAACGCAAGTAGTTGCAATAAGCAAAAAGTTAAATGAGCTAATCTTACTGAGCTACAAAGTTCCCTGGGGAATCTGAATAAAGAACAGCAGGAGCAAAATGCCTGCTCAGGTACAAGAGAACTGCGGCCAAAAGGACACGAAGATTTTGTTTTTAACCACTTGTCACGCATTTCAGCAAGTCCCCACTTCGAATTGCAGCTGGCTTTGAATACTTATCATAAAAAGGAGGAAATATTACAGGGGACCATCGGAAGGACAAGCAGCTGGGCATTGAGTTCCAGATACACGGGTGAAGGAATGTTTGTAATTGCAGAGCACCACTGCCACCTAAGGAATGGAAGCTGCATTGAGAAATGAATAGCAGTAGCCATCTGTTGACTTCTATTGAATGGCACAGTTTGTTATATCAAGGTGTAAGTCAGAAATGTAAAAAACAGCTGAGGTACAATGTGCAAAGTTATGGTTTGTCATCTCTCACGTTCTGTGAATTCGAGTTTGATTAACTGCATGGGGTGACAGGACATCTTGCATTTATTTTAAATAACCAAAAGGGCCGCACATAGTTCTTTGATCAGAGCTCAGTCTGCTTAATATCAGTCAGAAGCCTGAACTCAATCTGGCTGTTGCACGCCGGTGACCGTGATTGGGTGAGTAATGGATGTGGTTCTTTTTAAAGAGACATGATTGTCCTCGTAAAATGACAAGTGCCCTTGGTACCTGGTAGTCACAGGGATGAACACCTGTGTCAAAATTTTAACTTAAAAAACAAAGCTGAAAAGTTCTCAGGACACCACAATTTGCATTTGATAGTAATCGTACTGTTCCTTCTTCTGGAGATGAAAGCCCGAGGATCAGCTCAGGACACATAGAATTGGTTTCGCCATCAAGAACAAACTCATCAACCAACTCTCACCGATCCCTTCGGCATCAACGAGCGCTTCATGACCCTTCGTCCACAACTTGCCAAGAACCAGTGGCAATGGTCTTGAGAGCCTACACCTCCTGATGCCAATGATGAGTCCAAAGAAGGTTTCCATTCCACCCTGGACACTATACTATCCAACGTTCCTTTTTTTAATAAATGTTTTTATTGGGTTTTTGAATAAAGTATATTTATCGTTGTGTACACAAAATAGAATACATATATATACATAGAAGAGAAGGGATCGCGCACAAAAAACAAAACAAACAACAACAAAAAGTTAGAATAAAGTAACTTGTAAGGTATTATGTGCTAAGTCAACAACAGCAGCTCTGTACAATTGGCAGGATTGCTTTTAGCACATAAGTAGGTATCTGTTTATGGGGGGAGCGAGAAACTGTGGGGGGGGTACATATACATTTGGGCACCGGGGAAACAAATACAGAACAATTTGCGAGGGCAATACGCGAATTAATCTGGTGTTGGTGTGGTCGCTTGCTTCTCCCGGATGGTTTTCGCTGCCATTGTCGTCTCGCGATCACCTCCGCTTCAGCCATTCGTCCCATCTTTCACCCGGATTTTCCTTGTTCTCTGCTCCTGGAGATGCCAAGTTTGTTATTGTTTCCCGTGCCCTCCTTCCGGCTGTCATTCCCTTGCCTTCCCCCCACCTCACTGGTTCCCCTCAATTGTTCCCTGTCTCCTCCCTCCCACCCCCACCCACCCCTCCCCTCCTCCTGTGGTTCGCCTTTCTTTTCTCTTAGGTTTAGCTGCTTTTCCCCCCCTGGTCTGTCCCTCCCTCCCCCCCATTGGCTACTTTCCCCTGATTCTTTGCTACCTGGCTATTCTTCTGCTTGTTCGCTGGCCACAAACAGGTTCCGGAACAATTGGGTGAATGGCTCCCACGTTCTGTGGAAGCCGTCATCTGACCCTCGGATGGCAAATTTGATTTTCTCTATTTGGAGAGATTCTGAGAGGTCGGCCAGCCAGTCTGCAGCTTTGGGTGGTGCTGCTGACCGCCAGCCGAGCAGGATTCTACGGCGGGCGATCAGGGAGGCAAAGGCAAGGGTGTCTGCCCTCCTCCCCAGGAATAGATCTGGCTGGTCTGAGACCCCAAAGACTGCCACTCTCGGGCATGGCTCCACCCTCATCCCCACCAGTTTGGACATTGCCTCAAAGAAGGCTGTCCAGTACCCCGCAAGTCTGGGGCAAGACCAGAACATAAGGGTGTGGTTGGCCGGGCCTCCTTGGCACCATTCACATCTGTCCTCCACCTCCGGGAAGAACTTACTCATACCAGTTCTTGTTAAGTGGGCTCTATGTACCACTTTTAGCTGCGTCAGGCTGAGCCTTGCACACGTGGAGGTGGAGTTGACCCTATGCAGTGCTTCGCTCCAAAATCCTCACCCTCTTTCAATCCCCAGGTCCTCCTCCCATTTCTTTCTTGGTGCGTCCAGTACGGTGTCAGCCCTTTCTACCAATAGGTCATACATGTCGCTACAGTTTCCTTTCTCTAATATGCTTGCGTCCAGTAACTCTTCCAGTAATGTCTGTCGTGACGGTTGTGGACATGTCCTTGTCTCCTTTAGTAGGAAATTTTTGAGTTGCAGGTATATTAGCTCGTTCCCCCTGGCTAGCTGGAATTTCTCTGTCAGTTCGTTCATTGTTGCAACCCTGCCGTCCGTGTATAGGTCCCTGACTGTCTGTGTCCCTCCGTCCTGTCCCCACTTTTTAAAGGCGGTGTCAGTCAGCGCTGGTGCGAACCTATGGTTGTTGCAGATGGAAGCTTAGTCCGACATTTTGGTCAGGCCAAATTGCTGCCGTAGTTGGTTCCAGGATTGGAGGGTGGCTATCACTGCTGGAGTGTTTCTTGGGTAGGGATGGGAGTGCCGCTGTGGCGAGGGCCTGGAGGGAGGTCCCCTTTCAGGAGGCCACTTCCGCATGCTCCCATTCGGCTTCTGGCTCCTTGATCCATCCCCTTATTCGCTCAGCCGTCGTCACTGTCTTGTTATTCACCCTGGGGTAACACGGACTGCAACTGGATGCAGTGTACTTGAAAGTAGACTTCAAACTGTGATGTTGGTTCAATACGCTTTATTGAACTTGTTAAGCAGTGCACACAGTTCGCTGTGGGTTTGACACTCTATAATCTAAGCGTGCTTGTTATAACTAACTAGACTAGACTAGCTCTGAGCCATGTGTAGAAGGTGCTAACTGATATATACACCCTGACTGTCACTACAGTTGTCACCAGTGGAAAGGGGCAGAGTGCTGATGCCTCGTGTGTTTTATAGTGGGAGACCACCCTCTAGTGTTCTGCCTGGTGATTGGTTGTGTTCTGTCCTGTGTGTTGATTGGCTGTACTGGGTGTCTGTCACTGCCTGTCTGTGTCTCATTATGTGCATGAGTGTATATCATGACATCCCCCCTTTTTTAAAAAAATGTTGGTTGTTTGGAGCATATGTGACTGTATTTACATGTATGACGATGTACATTAAATGGCGAGTGGATGAATATACACATAGGAAGTGTCTAGTGTGCAGAACAGAGCAAAATTTACAGATAAATATCTGTAAGTCCAATCTTTGGGGCTTGCGTCTGATCCTTGTCGACGGCCTGAGAGGTAGAGGTGGGGACAACGGCGCCTTGACAGGCGGGATTTCTGCCAGTTTGATGGCCTTGTGGTGCGAGGTGTCCGGAGGACGCATAACAACAAATGGAAAAGTTGGATCTGGTGGTGGGCAGGCAACTTTGCGCAGTGCCCTTCTGTTGCGCCTGACAATGGAGCCATCAGCCATACGAACTACAAACGATCTGGGAGCAGCCTGTCGACCAACAACAGCTGGAGCTGACCAGCCTCCATCAGGTAGCTTGATCCGAACAGCATCTTCCGGAGAAAGCACAGGCAAATCGGTAGCATGAGCATCATATGTCAGTTTTTGCCGGTTCCTGAGTTGCTGCACCTTTTGCAGCACTGGGAGGTGATCCAGGTCTGGTAAGTGTATGGCCGGAACAGTCGTCCGCAGGTCTCTATTCATGAGGAGTTGAGCCGGAGACATACCGGTGGACAGAGGGGTTGCCCTGTACACCAACAGCGCAAGGTTGAAGTCAGAGGCAGAGTCCGCAGCCTTGCAGAGCAGTTTCTTCACTATATGGACCCCTTTCTCAACCTTCCCGTTGGACTGCGGGTAGTGTGGGCTTGAGGTAATGTGGTTGAATTGGTATGACTTGGCAAAATTGGACCACTCTTGGCTGTGAAAGCAGGGACCATTGTCACTCATGACAGTGAGTGGAATACCATGCCTGGCAAATGTCTCCTTGCAGGCCTTGATGACTGTCCTTGATGTGAGGTCTGATAGCTTCACAACTTCTGGGTAATTTGAGAAATAATTTATGATGAGCACATAGTCACGCCCATTGGCGTGAAAAAGGTCGATTCCCACCTTGGACCACGGAGAGGTCACGATCTTGTTTTGCTGGAGTGTTTCTTTTGTTTGAGCAGGCTGGAAACGCTGGCAGGTTGCACAATTGAGGACCATGTTGGATATGTCCTGGCTGATTCCAGGCTAATAGACAGCCTGCTGGGCCCTGCGCCTACACAGTTCAACACCTAAGTGTCCCTCGTGGATTTGTTTGAGCACTAAGCTCTGCAGACTGTGAGGAATAACGATACAATCTAGCTTGAGGAGGATCCCCTCGACTGTCAGGTCGTCCTTCACATTAAAGAACTGAGGGCATTTCCCTTTTTGCCAGCCATTTGCAAGGTGGTGCATTACACGCTGCAGAAGAGGGTCTTTGGCAGTCTCTTCACGAATGCTGATCACTCTTTCATCTGAGGCCGGGAGGTTGCTGGCACACAGCTGCACCTGTGCCTCAATCTGGCGGATGAAGTCAACCTGTTCACAAGGCGAGGTGATGGAGCGTGACAGGGCATCCGCAATTATCAGCTCCTTGCCTGGTGTGTATACTAACTCAAAATCGTACCTTCGGAGTCGAAGGAGAATGCGCTAAAGTCTGGGTGTCATGTCATTCAAGTCCTTATGAATGATATGGACCAAGGGTCTGTGGTCAGTCTCCACTGTGAAGGTTGGTAGACCGTAGACATAGTCATGGAACTTTACAATGCCGGTCAGGAGGCCCAGGCACTCTTTTTCTATCTGAGCGTACCTCTGTTCAGTAGGAGTCATGGCTCTTGACGCATAAGCCACTGGAGCCCAGGATGAGGTGTCATCTCTCTGGAGGAGCACCGCATCAATGCCGTCCTGGCTTGCGTCCGTGAAGATTTTTGTTTCCCTGTCCGGGTCAAAAAACGCTAGTACCGGAGCAGTGGGGAGCTTTGCTTTGAGCTCGAGCCTCTCTGCTTGGTGTGTGGGTAGCAACTGGGATGCAGTAGACTTCTTCACCAGATGCCTGAGAGCTGTGGTGTGTGAGACCATGTTGGGAATGGATTTTCCCAATAGGTTCACCATTCCGAGGAAGCGTAGTACCGCCTTTCTGTCTTCCGGGGTCTTCATGGCATTAATGGTCTTGACCTTGTCCAAATCTGGTCGCACACCCTTCTGGGATATCTAGTCGCCCAAGAACTTGATGGATGACATGCCAAAGGAGCACTTGGCCTTGATTAGCTTGAGGCCGGTTGCATGGACACATCGAAAGACTTGTTTGAGACGAGATATGTGTTCCTCGAGGGTCGTGGACCATATGATTACATCATCTACGTAGACCCGCACACCCTCCATGCCCTCCATCATCTGCTCCATGATCCTGTGGAAGATTTCAGAGGCTGATACGGTTATAACAGTACCTGCCAAATGGTGTGTTGAAAGTGCAGAGCTTCCTGCTGGACTCGTCCAGTTGTATCTGCCAGAAACCACACGATGCATCTAGCTTCGTGAAGAATTTGGCGTGTGCCATCTCACTGGTCAGTTCCTCCCGCTTCAGGATTGGGTAGTGTTCCCGCATTATGGTCTGGTTAAGATCTTTGGGATCTATGCATATCCGCAACTCTCCTGAGGGCTTCTTCACACAGACCATCGAGCTCACCCAGTCAGTTGATTCCGTCACTTTGGATATGATGACCTGGTCTTGGAGCTCCTGTAGCTGTGCTTTAAACGTTCCTTCAGAGGAGCCGGCACCCGGCGTGGTGCATGGATTACAGGTGTGGCATCAAGCCTGAGTAGGATCTTGTAGCAGTATGGCAGAGTACCCATTCCATCAAACACATCCGGATATTGAGCAAGGATGTCATCAATGTCAGCTGAAGATCCACATTGGAAGAAGACGTGGCATGGACTCGCTGTACGAGGTTGAGTAGCTTGCATGCATGGGCACCCAGCAGGAATGCCTTATCAGGCTTGACGATTTTGAATCGCAGTGTGGCATTGAAGGTCTTGTTGGAGATGAATAGATGACAAGCTCCAAGTGCAGTTATAGCATTGCTATTATAATCGAGGAGCTGGCAGGCTGGCGGAAGAATTTTGGGTTGCTTTTTAATGCGGTCAAAGTCAGTTTGAGAGATGAGATTGGCAGAAGCACCAGTGTCCAGCTTGAACTGGATGCTGCATTGATTTACGTGTATGACAGCACGCCATTCGTCCGCGGAATCCACATTGAGGATATATAGGCGTTGTGCTGAATTTGAGGAGGTATACTCACATGTAGTGATGATGCCCACACGATAGGGGGACTCCAGGCAGTCGTCCTCTGGATCCGTAGTGCTACCAGGGTGAGAATCCAGTAAATCTTGCGGTACACATCGAATCTGCTTGCGTTGGAATTGGGATCGCTGGCCTTGACTGGTGCTGCAGACCTGCACAAGGCTGCATAATGTCCATGCTTCCCGCAATTTAAACATCGATTGCCTTTTGCAGGGCATTGCCGCTTTTAGTGGGCGGTTCCGCAGTTCGGGCACGTCATGACGTTGACGTTGTTACGCTCTGTGCGTCGTCGCACATGCGCAGTGCGATCATCCAACGTTCGCACCTGCGCAGTTTGGTTTTCGGCCGCTTCGTTCTCCCGTTCGTGTTGCGCATGCGTGGTGCCCTGGGAAAAGCGCGCAAGATTGCCACTATCATTGATACTGAGGCGCTGCACCCGGGCGATGGCCTGTACACTCTCTGCCTCTTGGGAGGCAAGTTTTTTGTATTCTGCCGATTTGAGATGGAAGTACCGATTTCTCGCATGCTCATGCACTATACACGTCTCGATCGTGCCTGGCAGGGTCATGAACTTAATTTTGAGTAGTTGCTCCCACAAGGAATCGGAGTGCACCCCAAATATGATCCCTGATGATGGAATCAGCGGTGGCACCATAATTGCAGGACTGCGTTATATACGGAGATGAGTTCATAAATTATCATAGAATTTACAGTGCAGAAGGAGGCCATTCGGCCCATTGAGCCTGCACCGGCTCTTGGAAAGAGCCTACCCAAGGTCAACACCGCCACCCTATTTCCATAACCCAGTAACCCCACCCAACACTAAGGGCAATTTTGGACACGAAGGGCAATTTATCATGGCCAATCCACCTAACCTGCACATCTTTGGACTATGGGAGGAAACCGGAGCACCCGGAGGAAACCCACGCACACACGGGTGGATGTGCAGACTCCGCACAGACAGTGACCCAAGCTGGAATCGAACCTGGGACCCTGGAGCTGTGAAGCAATTGTGCTATCCACAAGGCTACCGTGCTGCCCATTGAAAGGATTGGAAAGGTCCATCCTTACCCTTAAGGTGTTGCTGGAAGATATAGCACTCAAAGATCTTGTTTGTTTCGACTTCACAGTGACTGTCGAACTTTTTCAAAACGGTCGTCGGTAAAATTAAGTGAGTTGAAAATCTGGATGGCTTGGCCCCCCGCAGTTGATAGGCCTGCTTTCTCAGCTGGTGTGCCAACAGTGGCTGGCTTTGTTCCCGTGTTCGTATCGGGTCCCACGTGCCTGGCGGGGTTGGGGCACCGCTTTCCTGGTGGAGAACAGATCAAAGTTCCTTTGTAGCTCATTCCTCTCCGCCAGCAGCTCTACGATCTGGGCCTCGGAGTATTTACGGTCTACCTCCAGTATGGAGTCGACCAGCTGCTGCCTAGCCACCCTTCCCGCCCTATCTCTTCGAGCTTTGAAACCGATAATTTCCCCTCTTACTACCTTTAGTGCTTTCCAGAACGTGGAGGGTGAGACCTCCCCGTTTTGGTTGTTCTCCGTGTACTCTGCTATGGCCTGTGATATCTTTTCGTTGAAGGCCTTGTCTGCTCGTAGGGCAATGTCCAACCGCCATGTGGGGCGTTGGGCCCTGCCCATCTCCAGTCTCACGCCCATGTAGTGTGAAGCGTGGTCGGATATCACAATTGAGGAGTTTTCCACTTTGTCTATCCCTGGAAGCACCGTTTTCCGCACCATAAAGAAGTCAATTCGGGTGTATACGTTGTGCACTGGAGAGAAGAAAGAGAATTCCTTCTCCCCTGGGTGGGTGAACCTCCAGGGGTCCACCGCTCCCATCTGTTCCATAAAGTGACCGAGTTCCCTTGCCATGCTTGAAGTTTTCCCCGTTTTGGAACTTGATCTGTCAGTCATTGGGTCCTGTACACAGTTGAAGTCTCCCCCCCCATGATTAGTTGGTGCGTCGCTGTGTCAGGGATTTCTGCTATGGTCTTTTTGATGAAGATCATGTTGTCCCAGTTGGGCGCATACTCGTTAACTAGTACTACCGGTGCCCCTTCCAAGGCCCCGCTGACCATGACGTACCATCCCCCTGGGTCTGTAGCCGTCTTTGTCGCCCTAAACATTGTCTTCTTGCCAATCAGTATTGCCACCCCCCTGGCCCTCGACCCATAGCAGGAATAGTAAGTTTGTTCCACCCAGCCCTTTCTTACCCGCAGTCGGTCCTGCTCTCTCAGGTGTGTCTCTTGGAGGAAGACTATGTCGGCTTTCATATTTCTTAGGTGGGTGAGGACTCTGGATCTTTTCACTGGGCCGTTGAGTCCCTTTACGTTCCAGGTGACTATCCTGGTGGGGGTTTCTGCCCCCTCGCTCCTGTGGGATTAACCATACTTACCTGGTGGACGTGCCCCTGCCCTCCAGGGTATCCCTTTGTTAGGGGGCCATCCAGGATGGCCACTGTCACTGCTCTCTCCATGCGGTCGGACCCCTGCGCTCCGGGGTTTCTCTTTGTCCAAGGGGCATCCGACATGGCCGCCCACTGTGCGTCCGCCACGTGGATAGTCCCATGCATTCTGGGGTCTCTCCAACATTCCTAAGGAAGATAAGATCATCCTCCTGGGGACTTCAAGGCCAGGGTTGGAAAGAATTCCCAAAGGAACAATCAGAAAGGAAGAAGTTGAGAATTGCAACTCCAATGGGTTCCTCCTGCTTGCCAAATGCACGGAACACCTGATTGTCATCACTGACACACTGATCCGCCAAAACGGAAGTTCCGCAAGTTCAAGATTTCCTGGAGACATCCACGATCGACGAACTGGCACATGAATAATTTCATGATCGTCCGATCCCAAGACCAAAAAGATGCCCCCATCACCAAAGCGATGACCAGTGCCGATGGCTGTTGGAAAGACCACCAGCTTACCCTCCTCTCTATGTCCATCAAAATCCACAAGAAGCCACGGAAGAAGAAGAAACAGCTCAGAAAAAAAGGTCAACGTTGAACGGCTCCAAGAGCTAGTGAACTTCAAACAATGTTTTCACCATAATCTCTGAAGTGTCCATTATAGTGGAGTGGAAGAAAACTGGAAAGAGCTGAAGACAATCATCATCTCAAGCTGTGAAGAAACCGTCGGCTAGAAGATGAGGAAACATCAAGACTGGTTCGATGAGAACAAGGGCACCATCCATAATCTCATTAACACCATCCAGAACTCTCCGGGCTTGGCAAAATGACATAACCAACAACACAAAGAGGAGAGCTCATTAAATAGCCAAGACAGAGATACAAAGAAGAACTAGGTAAAGCAAGAAGCAACGGTGGACTGAGAAAGCTAAGGAGCTGCAACATCTTGCTGACAAACTTAACAGCCGGGGCTTCTTCAGTGCCAACATGGCAATATATGGACTCTATACCCTAGGCCTCAAACCGGTGCAGAGACAGAGAAAACATCAGCCTTCGATAAAGAGAACACTTCAAAGAACTCCTGAACCGTGATACATGCATAGATGTGGACGTGTTTGATGAATTCTGGGTTGAAATAAAAAACAAGGGAAAAATCTCCTTGGTGGGAGTAATTTACAGGCTCCCACACAATACTTCTAAAGTGGGGCACAATATAAACCAAGAAATAATGAAGGCTTGTGAGAAGGGTACAACAGTAATCATGGGAGATTTTAACATGCATATTGACTGTGCTAATCAAATTGGCAAGAGAAGCCTTGAGTGAGATTTTATAGAGTGTATGAAGGACTGTTTCTTAGAGCAATATGTTATGGAGCCAACCAGGAAAAAGGCTTTTTTCAAATTAGTATTCTGTAACGAAGAAGGATTGATCGTTAAGGAGCCTCATGGAAGGAGTGATCTCAGCATGCTAGAATTTCAAATTCAGATTGAGCGAGAGAAGACAGAGTGCCATAATAGAGTTTTAGTGTTGAGCATAGGTCATCTTACATGCCTGAGGAAAAAGGTGGCCCAAGTAGACTGGGCATAAATAATGGAGGGTAGGACAGTTAAACACCACTCAATAAAAGTATATTCCTGAGAGGAAGAGAAATTGTAAAAGGGAGAAAAACATTCCATGGCTAAAAAAGGAAGTCAAAGAGGACATAAAGGCAAAAAACTAGGACATACTATACCTCAAATGCTATTGGTAAGTTGGAGAATTGGGAGTCGGCCTAGTGGCACTGTGGTTAGCACTGCTGCCTCACAGCGCCAGGGAACTGGGTTCACTTACAACGTCGGGTGACTGTGTGGAGTTTGCACCTTCTCCCCGGTGCCTGCGTGGGTTTCCTCCGGGTGCTCCAGTTTCCTCCCACAGTCCAAAGATGTGCATGTTATATGGATTGGCCATTATAATATTGCCCAAATGTTTAGATGGGGTTACGGGGATAGGGGCGGGGATTGGGCCTAGGTAGAGTGCTCTATCGGAGCAAGAGCCGGTGCAGACACAATGGGCCAAATGGCCTCCTTTTGCACTGTAGTGATTCTGTGATGAACTTTAAGGTTCAGCAAAAGGTTACTAAAAATATAATCAAAGCAGCTCAGATGAACTACGAAAGGAAACCAGCAGAAAATATAAACACTGATACCAAAAACTTCTATAAGTATATAAAGAGGAAGCGAACAGCTAAAGTAAATGTTGGCCTTTTAGAGGATGATACTGGTGAGGTGATAATGGGGAACACAGAGATGGCAGAGGCACTGAACCAATATTTTGCCTCTGTCTTCATGGTAGAGGATAATAACATTTTTCAAAAACCTGCAGTTAATGCAGAGGAACGTGATACAATAACCATCATGAGGGAGAAGATATTGAATAATCTAATGGGATTAAAGGCAGCTAGGTCTCTGAGACCTGGGGCGAAATACTCCCCCAACGGCGCGATGTCCGCCGACTGGCGCCAAAAACGGCGCCAATCAGGCGGGCATCGCGCCGGCCCAAAGGTGCGGAATGCTCCGCGTCTTTGGAGGCCTAGCCCCAACATTGAGGGGCTAGGCCGATGCCGGAGGGATTTCCGCCCCGCCAGCTGGCAGAAATGGCGTTTGTTGCCCCGCCAGCTGGCGCGGAAATGCGGCGCATGCGCAGGAGCGTCAGCGGACGCTGACAGTTTCCCGGCGCATGCGCGGGAGCGTCAGCGGCCGCTGAAAGTTTCCCGCGCATGCGCAGTGGGGAGAGTCTCTTCCGCCTCCATCATGGTGGAGGCCGTGGCGGAGGCGGAAGGGAAAGAGTGCCCCCACGGCACAGGCCCGCCCGCGGATCGGTGGGCCCCGATCGAGGGCCAGGCCACTGTGGGGGCACCCCCCGAGGTCAGATCGCCCCAGGACCCCGGAGCCCGCCCACGCCGCCTGGTCCCGCCGGTAAATACCAGGTTTGATTTACGCCGGCGGGACAGGCAATTTGTGGGCGGGACTTCGGCCCATCCGGGCCAGAGTATTGAGCAGGGGGTCCCGCCAACCGGCGCGGCCCGATTCCCGCCCCCGCCCAATCTCCGGTACTGGAGACTTTGGCGGGGGTGGGGGCGGGATTCACGGCGGCCAACGGCCATTCTCCGACCCGGCGGGGGGTCGGAGGATGACGCCCCTGATGTCCTGCACCCCAAGGTATGAAAGGAGGTGGCAGCAGAGATAGTGGATGCATTGGTTATGATATTTCAAAATTCCCTGGATTCTGGAACGGTCACAGTGGATTGGAAACACGCTAATGTGATGCCCCTACTCAAAAAGGGAGAGAGGCAAAAAGTAGGAAACCGTAGCTTGACCCATGTGGTGGGGAAGTTGCTGAAATCAATCATTCAGGAGGGGATAACTGAACACTTGGAAAGGTCAAGCTCAATCCACCATTGTCAGCATGGTTATATGAATGGTTATTCATGCTTGACAAACTTGCTTGAATTCTTTGAGGATGCACCCAGCAAGGTGGATAAAAGGAACCTGTGGATGTGGTCTATCTGGAGTTGCAGAAGGCGTTTGACAAACTGCCACATAAAAGACTGATCCAGAAGGTGAGATTGCAAGGGATTGGGGGTAGAGTACTAGATTCAATTGAGGATTGACTGACTGACAAAAAATAGAGGATCGGGATAACTGGGTCCTTTTCTGGCTGGCGAACAGTAACTAGCAGGGTGCTGCAGGGGTCAGTTCTAGGACCTTAATGTTTATAATCTATATCAATGATCTGAAAACAGGGACAGAGTGTAACAGAGTAAAATTTGTGAATGGTACTAAAATAGGTAAGAAAGCGGGCAGTGAAGAGAAGATAAAGATTTTACAAATGGATATAGATTGGCTGGAGAAATATTTGGCAGATGGAGTTTAATGTGGATAAGTGTGAGGTTATCCATTTTGGCCATGAAAATAGAAAGGCAAATTATTATCCAAGTGGAAAGCAAATTCAAAATGCTTCTGGGCAGAGGGATCTGGGTGTCTTTGTTCATGAATCGTAGAAAATCGGTATGCAGATACAGCACGTAATTAAAAAGGCAAAATGGAATGTTAGTGTTTACTGGAGTATAAAAGTAGAGAAGTGTTGTTACAATTGTATAGGGTGCTGGTGAAACCACACCTGGAGTATTGTATCCAGTTTTGGTCTCCTTATTTGAGGAAGGGTGTGGTGGCATTGGAGGCAATTCAGAGGAGGTTCACCAGATTGATTCCGGGGATGAAAGGGTTGGCGTATGAGGAGAGATTAAACAGTTTGGGCTTATACTCGCTGGAGTTTAGAAGAATGAGAGGGGATTTGGTAGAGCTATATAAAATACTAAGAGGGATTGATAAAGTAAATGTAGACCAAATGTTCCCCCGTGCGGGTCAATTCAGAACGAGAAGTCACAGATATAGGTTGAGAGGCAGTAGATTAAAAACTGAATTGAGGAGGAAGTACTTCTCACCGAGGGTGGTGAATTTGTGGAACTCGCTGTCCCATAGTGTGGTGGAGTCTGAATTATTAAATGGTTTCAAGAAAGAGATAGATAGTAATAATAATGACCTTTTATTGTCACTGTGGAAAGCCCCTAGTTACCACATTCCAGCACCTGTTCAGGTAAGCCGGTACGGGAATTGAACCCACACTGCTGGCCTTGTTCTGCATTACAAATCAGCTGACTAGCCCACTGAGCTAAACTGGCTCATATCTTTCCAATTTTAGAAACAGATTAAAGGGATGTGGGGAGGTGGAGTTGAGACCAGGAAGATATCAACCATGATCTGATTGAATGGCGGAGCAGGCTCGAAGAGCTGAGTTGCCTACTTCTGCTCCTAATTCCTATGTTCCTATGTTCCTGACACCTCAGCAAAGATGGTCTTGGACTCCCAATAAGCATGGATGAAGTTGAACCCACCATTAAACACATAAAGAATGGAAAAGCCACAGGAGTGGACAGGATCCCAGTGGAGATTTTCAAACTTGGAGGAGAAAATATCATCCGTCATCTCCATCAACTGCTCCTGAAAATCTGGAACATAAGAAGTTCCTGTCAACCTCAGGATGCCATTATCACCACAATCTTCAAGAAAGGAGACAAAGCGGAATGTGGGAACTACCAAGGAATCTCACTACTCACCAGCATCAGGAAGATCATCGCCCGAATCCTCGAAAGCCACCTTCTTCCAGTCTCTGAAGAAATCCTTCCGGAATGGCTTCCAACCAAATTGTGGAACAGCGAACATGGTTTCAGTGTTCGGCAACTTAAAGAGAAACATCAACCCCTATGTCGCCTTTATCAATCTGATCAAGGCATTCGACTCAGTGAATTGGGAAATGCTATGGAAAACCCTGTCATAGAGGTCTGTACCACAGAAAAGGACAATCGGCCCATTGCGTCTTCACCAGTCAAAAACAACGGCCTAATTATTTTAATCTCATTTCCAGCATTTCACCCATAACCTTGTATGCCTTGGCACTGTAAGTGCACATCTAAATTCTTCTTAAATATTATTAGGGTCTCTGCCTCCACCACCCTTTTAGGCAGCAAACTCCGGACTCCCTTTGGGTGAATACGTTTTTCCTCACATCCCCTCTAAACCTCCTGCCCCATACCTTAAATCTATGCCCCCTGTTCATTGATCCCTCTACTAAGGGAAAATGTTTCTTTCTGTCTACTCTGTGCCCCACATAATTTTATACATCTCAATTATGTTTCCCCTCAGCCTCCTCTGCTCCAAGGAAAACAATGCCAGCCTATCCAATCTCTCTTCATAGCTAAAAATCACCAGCCCAGGCAACATCCGAGTAAATGTCCACCCTTTCCAGTGCTATCAGATCCCTCCTATAATATGGATTCCAGAACTGCACATAATACTCTAGCTGTGGTCGAACCAACATTTTATACATTTCCAGCGTAAACTCCCTGCTCTTAAACTCTATGCCTTGGCTTATAAAGGCGAGTATACCATATGTCTTCTTAACCATTGTATTCACTGGCTCTGCTACCTTAAGGGACTGCTGTACATGTACACCAAGATCCCTCTGATCCTTGGTGTTTCCCAGTGTCCTGCTGTTTAGCTTGTATTTTCTTCCCTTTTTTGTCCTGCGCAAGTGCATCACCTCACACTTATCTGGATTGAATTCCATTTGTCATTGATCATCTGACCAGCCCATCTATATCCTCCTGTAAGCTAAGGCTATCCTCCTTACTATTTACCACCCCACCAACATTCACAAACATACTGATCAATCCTTGTACATTCATGCCAAATAATTTATATAAACCACAAACAGAAAGGAACCCACTTCAAGAAAGGAGACAAAGCGGAATATGGGAACTACCAAGGAATCTCACTACTCACCAGCATCAGGAAGATCATCGCCCGAATCCTCGAAAGCCACCTTCTTCCAGTCTCTGAAGAAATCCTTCCGGAATGGCTTCCAACCAAATTGTGGAACAGCGAACATGGTTTCATGTTCCTGCGGGAACCCACTAGACACAGTTGGAAAACGCCCCTTCGACCATCACCCTCTGCTTCCTGCCTCTCAGTCAACTCTGGATCCAATTTGCCAAATTCCCTTGGGTCTCACGGGCTCTTACCTTCGCTATCAGTCTTCCATGTGGGACTTCAACAAAAGCCGAGCTGAAGTCCAAGTAGGTTACGTCAAATGCATTTCCCTCATCCACGCACATGGTCACCTTCTCGAAAAATTCAATTATGTTTGTGAGACATGACCTCCCCTTAACAAAACCATGCTGATTGTTCTTGATTAATCCTTGCCTCTCCAAATGCAGATTCATTCTATCTCTCAGAATTGCTTCCAATAGTTTCCCCACCTATCAGGTTAGACTGACTGGCCTCTTATTTCCTGATTTATTCCTTCCTCCGTTCTTGAATAAAGATGCCACATTGGCTATCCTTCACTCTTCTGGCATCTCTCCTGTGACCAGAGAGGAGTTGAAAATGATTGCCAGGCCCCTGTTATTTCCTCCCCTGTCTCACTCAAAAGCCTGAGATAGATTTCATCTGGCCCTGGAGGTTTGTCTACTCTTAAGCCTGCAAAACCACTCAGAACATCCTCACTAACTATGATAATCTCTTTAATTTTATCACAGACCTTCTCCCTGATTTCTATACCCACATCGTTTAAGTCATTTCGAACCCTACCTCCCCACAAAAATTACAGCTGTGGTCCTTAATGAGCCCTACTCCTTCTCTAGTTATCCTTTTATCCCTCATGTACTTATAAAATAACGTAGGATTTTCCTTTATTTTACCCTCCAGTATCCTTTCATGTTCCATTTTTGCTCTCCTAATTTCCTTTTTAAGTTCCCTTTTGCATATTCTATACACCTCTCTGGATTCTGCTTTTTTGAGCCCACGAAAACTGCCAAAAGCCTCCCTTTTTTGCCTTATCCAATGCTGTTTATCACTCGATATCCAGGGTTCACTGGATTTCTTGATCCAAGTCTTTTTCTTGATTGGAACATGTTGGCCTTGTACTCTCCCTATTTCCTTCTCGAATGCATCCTCCTATTCTGTCGCAGATTTACCTAAAAGCGTCTGCTCCCAGGGTATCAAAGGCTGGCTGTGCAGAGAAATTCATCAACTTCCTATGACTCCTCCATGACAAGGTGTCAGCAACAGTCCTCACTGACGGAAATAAGACAGAAACCTTTGAGGTCAAGACTGCAGTCAAACAGGGATGTGTCGTCACCCCACTTTTACTCCATCTTCATCACCATCGTCCTTCACCTTGTCAAGAGCAAGCTTCCCAATGGAGTGCACCTCACCTACAGGATGGACGGAAAATGTTTCAACCTGAACTTGTTAAAATCCAAGAAGAAAACGACACTGACATCATTCGCGGAACTTCAGTATGCGCATGACCTCACTATCTCCAATCTCTCACAAGAGAATCTCCAAGCTTGACAACTTCAAGAAATCAGGCCGAAGAATCAGTCTCAGCCTCAACCTCAAGAAGACGCACGGTAGCACCGTGGCTAGCACTGTGGCTTCACAGCGCCAGGGTCCCAGTTTCGATTCCCTGCTGGGTCACTGTCTGTGCGGAGTCTGCACGGTCTCCCCATGTCTGCGTGGGTTCCTTCCGGGTGCTCCGGTTTCCTCCCACAGTCCAAAGATGTGCAGGTTAGGTGGATTGGCCATGCTAAATTGCCCTTAGTGTCAAAAAAGGTTAGGAAGGGTCATTGGGTTATGGGGATAAGGTGAAAGTGAGGGCTTAAGGGGTCGGTGCAGACTCGATCGGCTGAATGGCCTTCTTCTGCACTGTATGTTCCATGTCCTTTACCAACCTGCCTCAGGGCAAGATCCAGGGTGGGATTAACCGGCTGTTCACGCCGGCGGGATATTCCGGCCCCATGCCAGCAGGTTACCCAGCAATGAGAGGTGCTATCAATGGGAAATTCCATTGACAACAGCGGGACCAGTAGATCCCGCTCGAGGGCTGTCTCAGCCGCCGAAAACACGCAGCGGGTTGATGGGTAAATCCCGTCCCCGGTCTCGCCCTTCATCGGGAACAATGGAGAAACTCCACCAAGCATGAAATATTTCCCATAACTGGGGAAAAACCTCTTCTATTAGGCTGACATCAATGTGGAGATCTAACATTGTGTCTGATCCACAAGCACCTCTTTCAAATAGCTGAAGTTGAGAGTCTTCGATGATTGCGACATCCGTGCTGACACCAAGATCCTCATGTACAAGGCTGTGGTCCTCTCAACTGTTCTACACGGCTCAGAAACTTGGACTACGTACAATCTCAACCTCAAACACCTGGAAAGGTATCATCAATGCAGTCAGAGAAAGGTTCTCTGCATCAGTTGGGAGGACGGGCATACTAACATCAGTGTTCTTGAAGGAGCGAAGAGCACCAGTATCAAGGCCACGATCATCCAAAACCAACTCTGCTGGACCAACCATGCGCATAGTATGCCAGACTCCCAACTGCCAAATCAAATATTCTTTGCCCAGCTCAAGGAAGGCTTCCGAACAAGAGGAAGACAAAGGAGGCGCTTCAAAGTCACCCTTAAGGCTTCCCTCAAGAAATGCAAATTAGATGTCACCGCTTGGGAGACCCTTGCTCAGAAGAGACCTTCTTGGAGGAACCTCCTGATTGAAGGGACACAATCCTTCGAGGACACGCTGCTGCAAGAGGAGGAGCCTGAAAAGGAATACCAGCGATCTAGAGTCCAACAACCGATCCTACCACCCGGAAACATCTGCCAAGTGTCCGTTCAAAGAGGGCTCTAGGATAAGGCTCATCAGCCACACAAGAACTCACAGAACCCATGACCAGTAACACAGAGTTTCTTAGGTGGACAATCATACTTGTTAGCGAGTGATCGATGAAGAAGACTGCTCAAATATCATGGCTGGCACACATCAATATGCTGGTTGTAGAAATCAATATAGATACATAGATACAAAGAACATACAGTGCAGAAGGAGGCCATTCGGCCCATCAAATCTGCACCAACCCACTTAAGCCCTCACTTCCACCCTATTCCCATAACCCAATAATCCCTCCTAACCTTTTTGGACACTAAGGGCAATTTAGCATGGCCAATCCACCTAACCTACACGTCTTTGGACTGTGGGAGGAACCTGGAGCACCCGAAGGAAACCCACACAGACACAGGGAGAACGTGCAGACTCCGTACAGACAGTGACCCAGCGGGGAATCGAACCTGGGACCCTGGTGCTGTGAAGCCATAGTGCTAGCCACATGTGCTACCATGCTGCCCGATGTCAGAACTCTTTTAAGAGCTAACCTTCACAGAATTCTCCTTATACAAGGTTGACCCAGCTTGTCTAGTTTCGTACAGCATACCTCCCTGCCAGCCTCCCCACCCCATAAAGAATGAATTTATTACCACGAAAAGGGAAAATAGACAAAATAGAAACATCGCATTTCATTAGCACCTTACCAATTGTTTATAGATCTGATATTATTAGCTCAAACCTTGGATTTACTTATACTGCATTGTGCAAATAACTAAAATATTTAAAGTTTTCTTATTATTTGGAGTCAATAAGTCAGTGATTTCACTGTTATCAAGAATGATATAGATATGAAAAGGTTTCAAACATTAATTGCCTCCTGACCTTGTATTTACCTAAGTTTGATTTTGTTCATAAGACTGTGTGTTGCATACATGTCATGCCTGTTGTGATCTGACTCTGGTGCTATCTTTATTACATCAAAATGTACAATATAACATTCTTGACAGCAAATTCTGTTGAATACTAGTTGATTCAAGTTGACTGAAATGTCAATACACAAGCATAAATGGTGACCAACCAGCTACTTAGCTGGCAATAGATTGACAAAGTTTGAGACATTTTCTTAGCTCTCTTCCTATGTGCATATAAAGCGGTCCCTGGAATTGCGACATAATTGATTCCTTTAAACCTCGTTGTAAATAAAAACTACATAAGTCAGGACCAATTTTCCCATAGGAACAATTTTATGAATGTGGGATTGATTGCTGAACCCTATTTTCACTAAAAAAGTGTTCTCTTTCAATAGGCTTCTGGCCAACAGTTAAGAAGGAGGCTATTCAACACATCGAGTCTGCACCGACCTTCCAAAACAGCACCCTAACTCGGCCCACTCCCCTGCCCTATTCCCTGTAACCCCATCTAACCTTTGGACACTGAGGGGCAATTTATCATGGCCAATCCACCTAACCTGCACATCTTTGGACTGTGGGAGGAAACTGGAGCACCGGAGGAAACCTATGCAGACATGGGGAGAAAGTTCAAACTCCACACAGGCTCAAGGCCGGAATCAAACCTGGATCCCTGGTCCTGGAAACCACTGTGCCACCATGCATCCGTAACCAGTTTGCTATGAGTGTTAAATAAACCCAAACATTTTGTAAAGTAAGCATCCGACTCACAGGTTTCCACTGAGTCAGTCAATTTTAAATTGGGGCGTTTGTTACGTTAAAGTTAGTGAGATCCTATACAGCTGAGAAACAAGTTGTGAAATATGTAATATACAGAAATAGAACAGTTATTAAAGAGGAACTGTTCACTGGCATGGCGTCATAAAGCTGAAACAGGATGTCAATTTATAAATGTTGTAAGTGCCTTTCATCGCAACTCGAATGTCGTAAAGGCGAGGACTGCCTCTATATGGTTAATTTAGATTCCGTCAAAGGGTGCTGCAGCCTTAAGAGCCTGGCATGAAGGTGCTGAATAAGTTACATTCAGCTTTACAACTCGAGCCACCATCAATTTTCCCACTAAACCTGCACAGAGGCACATCAATCTGGAAGCTACTTCCAGCATGCTCACAATTTGACATTTTTAATTTTGTGTGCACATGCACTGTACAAAAAATCAGCAATTATTCATACAAGTGTGTTGTTACAGATTAAGAAACACTAATCAGTTAAGCAGTGATCAATTCTGTGGGGTGAGGGTGAATGGGTTGAGTGGGGCGGGTGGGGGAGCTGATGTCATGGGGAGGCAGAAATGAAGGTGAGCGTGGGGGACCCACAAAGTGTAAGTCCGCCTCTGAGTGGCAAATAAATCATCGAGTTGATGTATGTCATCCATAATAAGTCTTTTTTTCTCTTGAGCAGAGATGCCTGTTTAACCCTGAATCTCCTCAAAATGGCAGAAGGTGTCAAAACAACCACTGTCCTAAATTATGCAGAACTGCAAGATTCCCAGAGCTCAAATGAGAAAGAGTAGTATCCTGACTGGGACTACTGCTATAAGCTGCCTTCACTATTTGCAGAGCAAGTTTGTCGATTTTGTTACAGGTGCTCGAAAGCCCTTATTGGTGAGATGAGCCAACCACTCAGTTGGTTACCACAATGCCTGCAGTAGAGGAGAGATGTGAGAGAAGTCAACAACCAGAAGAGCCTCAACCTCCGGCTCCGAGGAGCCTTGATGAGGTCGACACGTTAACCGCAGAACAACCACTGCAAATCCTGGCCAACATGACAGTGCCACAGATAATGCTGGGACCAAGTTGCATCTGTCCATTGCCGACCGCTCACCAACAGCCAAAGGAAAGGGTGTGCTTACTAAAAAGCCCGTCCTCATAACAGGGATGGACATCATAGAGGATATCACAATGACCCGCACAATGAAAAAAGAAGAGGAAAAAAAAGTGACACAGAGACAAGCACAATGTTCATCCACCCTACAAAGAAATAGGATGGAACAGTCATCTATCACCACAGCTACCAAATCAACAAAGAGTGATTCAATACCAAGGGATAGAATATGAGGATAAAAGTATACAAAGATGTCAGGAAACTTCTAAAACAACAAGGTGTACCTGCAACCTACAACTCCTCCAACAGCAGAACGAACAAGATATGGAAGAATTATAAGGCCTCTGGGCCACCTGAACCAATGAGCTCAAAGACATGGGGCTGGATGAAATGAAATGAAAATCGCTTATTGTCACAAGTAGGCTTCAATGAAGTTACTGCGAAAAGCCCCTAGTCACCATATTCCGGCACCTGTTCGGGGAGGCTGGTACGGGATTCTCCACCCACTGACGCCAAAATCGCGTTCGGCACCGGGGCTGAGATTCCAGTTTCACGCATGGAATTGGGACTGGTGCTGATTCAGCGATTCTCTGCCCCCCGAAAAGCGCCGTATTCAGAGAGTATGTCGCCCCGATTATCCATCACCGGAGGCCATTGCCAGAGGCCCGCCCCGCTATTCTCCGCCCCAGACTGGCCGAATTCCCGACGGCGGGACCACTCATGGTCCTGCTGTTCGGCATACTCACATGGCTGGTGCGAACTCAGTCCGCGGCTGCCGTAGTCGGGGGCAGGCCGATCGGAGGGCAGGGGGGCCTCATATGGGACTGGGGCTTTATTGTGCGGGTGGTCCGGGTCGGGCGCGCAGCCAATCGGGGACATTATTTCCGCGGTCCAGGTCCATGGTCTGAGTCCGCCATAGAGCACGGCGCATCCGCCTGAGGCCGCCACTGTGCGCATGCGTAGCCTCTGACCTGGAAGTGTGGGTGGCTGTATCTGCAACTGGGTCTGTGAGTTCCACGATGGCTCCCTGCGAGCCCCCTGCAAGGCTGTGAATCTTTGGCCTTTTGACGCCAGTTTTTTTGGCATAAAAGACCACAGATTCCACGGTGGTGTGGGTCATAGTCCCTAAAATGGAGAATCCAGCCCATGAAGAGGGGAGATGGGCAGGAATAATGATGTAAATCATAGAATCATAGAATTTACAGTGCAGAATGAGGCCATTCGGCTCATCGAGTCTGCACCGGCCGTGGGGTAAACTAGTGTAATTTGCAATACATTAGATAAAGATTTAAGAAGGTGTAATATAAGGGTCTGGCACATATTGGATTAACAGGGGACTGAGTACAGTGCCGCCCACACAATGATGTAAGAGAACATATGACCCACATCCAGAGTCAGTACAATATTGTCAGAGCCGTGTATAGAAGCAAGCATGGAGAGAGTCCCTGGGCGAGATTCTCCGACCCCCCCCCCCCCGCCGGGTCGGAGAATCGCCAGGGGCTGGCGTGAATCCCGCCCCCGCCGGTTGCCGAAGTCTCCGGCACCGGATATTCGGCGGGGGCGGGAATCGCGCCGCGCCGGTTGGCGGGCCCCCCCGCTTGATTCTCTGGCCCGGATGGGCCGAAGTCCCGCCGCTAAAATGCCTGTCCCGCCGGCGTAAATTAAACCACCTACCTTACCGGCGGGACAAGGCGGCGCGGGCGGGCTCCGGGGTCCCGGGGGGTGCCCCCACGGTGGCCTGGCCCGCGATCGGGGCCCACCGATCCGCGGGCGGGCCTGTGCCGTATGGGCACTCTTTCCCTTCCGCCTCTGCCATGGTCTCCACCATGGCGGAGGTGGAAGAGACATCCTCCACTGCGCATGCGCGGGAATGCCGTCAGCGGCCGCTGACGCTCCCGCGCATGCGCCGCCCGGAGATGTCATTTCCGCGCCAGCTGGCGGGGCACCAAAGGCCTTTTCCGCCAGCTGGCGGGGCGGAAATTTGTCCGGCGCCGACCTAGCCCCTCAAGGTTGGGGCTCGGTCCCCAAAGATGGGGCGGCGCGATGCCCGTCTGATTTGCGCCGTTTTGGGCGCCAGTCGGCGGACATCGCGCCGTTTCTGGAGAATTTCGCCCCCTATCTCAAACACTCTGCTGTATATATGTACCTCGTTCTTGTAGTTAATAAAGCATACTGTTAACCTACTTAAGACTACAAAGACTTCATTAATATCCACCAAATGGTATCCCACAGCCTACAACAGAATACAATCCCCAAAACACCAATAGAAATCCTCAATTTTCTATAAAAACAGAATTCAATCACCTAAAAGCAAAAAAGGCTGATTAGAGAGAAAAGCAAACCTTTAACCTTTTTTTGCACATTATAAATAAGAATTTCCATCTCCCTGAAGACAGAATCATAGGTTGCGAACAACAGAATATCGGTAACATTTATTGGACTCTTATGTTTTGAAAATGGAATTTTACGTATTAATCTAATGGTACTGGTTAAGGTTTTCAATTACCTATTTAAAAACAGATTTGGCCCTGTGGAGGGTGAATGCTTCCTCGGTGTGTGCGAGGCTAAGCCTCATCCAGTTCAAAGTATTTCACAGGATACATATTCAGCAAAGAAGGACAAAGGTATTGGTTAAGAAGGGGAAAGTACAATACGAAAGGAAGCTTGCAGGGAACATAAAGACTGACACTCAGAGTTTCTACAGATATGGGAAGAGAAAGAGATTGGTAAAGAGAAATGTAGGCCAACTGCAGTCAGAAACAGGGGAATGCATAATAAGGGACAAAGAAATGGCTAAGCAATTAAATACATACTTTGGTTCTGTCTTCACAAATGAGGACACAAATCAGATCCCAGAAATGTTGGAGAATGAAAGGTTTAGTGAGACGGAAGAACTGAGGGATATCAACATTAGTAGAGAAATGGTGCTGGGAAAACTGATGGGATTGAAGGCGGATAAATCCCCAGGGCCTGAGAATCTGCATCCCAGAGTGCTTAAGGAGGTGGCTCTGGAAATAGTGGATGCATTGGTGGTCATCTTCCGGGATTCTATAGACTCTGGAATTGTCCCTGCAGATTGGAGGGTAGCTAATGTCACTCCAATATTCAAAAAGGGAGGTAGAGAGAAAGCAGGGAATTATAGACCAGTAAGCCTAACATCAGTAGTGGGGAAAATGCTTGAATCCATTATCAAGGACTTTATGGCGGAACATTTAGAAAGCAGTGGCGGGATCAGTCAGAGTCAGCATGGATGTATGAAGGGAAAATCATGCTTGACAAATCTGTTGGAATTCTTTGAAGAGGTAACCAGTACAGTTGACAAGGGGGAACCAGTCGATGTGGTATATTTGGACTTTCAGAAGGCATTTGACAAAGTCCCGCATAAGAGATTATTGTGCAAAATTAAAGCGCATGGGATTGGGGGAAATGTATTGAGGTGGATAGAAAACTGGTTGGCAGAGAGGAAACAAAGAGTAGGGATTAATGGCTCATTTTCAAATTGGCAGGCAGTAACCAGTGGGGTACCACAGGGATCGGTGCTGGGACCCCAGCTATTCACAATATATATTAATGATTTGGATGAGGGAACAAAATGTAACATCTCAAAGTTTGCAGATGATACCAAATTAGGTGGGAAGGTGAAATGTGACGAAGATGCAGAGATCCTACAGCAAGATCTGGACAGGTTGGGCGAGTGGGCAAACCAATGGCAGATTCAATATAATTTGGATAAGTGTGAGGTTATTCATTTTGGAAGTAAAAACAGGAAGGCAGATTACTACCTGAATGGTTGTAAATTGGGAGAGGGGAGTGTGCAGCAGGACCTGGGTGTCCTTGTGCACAATTCGCTGAAGGTAAGAATGCAGGTGCAGCAGGCGGTAAAGAAGGCTAATGGTATGCTGGCCTTCATTGCAAGAGGTTTCGAGTATAGAAGCAGGGAAGAGTTGCTGCAATTGTACAGTGCCTTGGTGAGGCCACACTTGGAGTATTGTGTGCAGTTTTGGTCTCCTTCCCTGAGGAAGGATGTTCTTGCTCTCGAGGGAACGCAGCGAAGGTTTACCAGACTGATTCCAGGGATGGCAGGACTGTCATATGAGGAGAGATTGACTAGGTTGGGATTGTTCTCGCTGGAGTTCAGAAGAATGAGGGGGGATCTCATAGAGACTTATAAAATTCTAACCGGACTAGACAGGGTAGATGCAGGGAAGATGTTACCAATGATGGGTATGTCCAGAACCAGGGGTCACAGCCTGAGGATTCAGGGTAAACCGTTTCGGACAGAGATAAGGAGACACTTCTTCACATGAAGAATGGTGGGCCTGTGGAATTCATTACCACAGGAAGTAGTTGATGCTAAAACTTTGAATATATTCAAGAGGCGGCTGGATATAGCACTTGGGGAGAATGGGATCAAAGGTTTTGGGGAGAAAGCAGGATTAGGCTATTGAGTTGGATGATCAGTCATGATCGTGATGAATGGCGGAGCAGGCTCAAAGGGCCAACAGGCCTCCTCCTGCTCCTATCTTCTACATATCTATGTATCTATATGATGGCAATGTGGATGAGTTGGTTTTTTAAAGGGGGCATAGGATAGGTGTGGGTAATATGCGGGGAGGCCCACGAATCACATCCACATATTCTGGGCAAGTCCGTAACTAAAGGATTTCTGGCGGGGTTTGCGGACATAATGTATGAGGTGTTGGGGGTAAAGGTGGCCTCGAGACCGGAAGTAGTGATATTTAGGGTATCGGGTGATCCAGGAATCCAGGGGGTGAAAGAGGCCGACGTTTTGGCCTTTGCCTCCCTGATAGCCTGGAGACGGATCTCACTTGGATGGAGGGACATCGTGTTGACGAAAGCAGGGTGTGGGTGAGTGACCTGGCAGTATTCCTGAGACCGGGAAAGGTCAAGTTCATCCTGAGGTGGTCGGTTGATGGGTATGCTCAGCGGCGGAAGCGGTCCATTAACTTCTTTAAGGAGGATTGAGGTCAGCAAAAGGGGAGGGGGGAAGGGGGTTAGGGGGATTAAAATGGGGAAGGTAGGACGGGAGGATGGGGTGAGAGTGGGGTGCGGGGGTGGGTGGGGAGTGGGTGCTTTTTATTTACAATGTTGTAGAATTTTGCTTCTGCTTCGGTTCATTTTTTATGAAAT
This sequence comes from Scyliorhinus torazame, assembly GCF_047496885.1. Taxonomy (NCBI): domain Eukaryota; kingdom Metazoa; phylum Chordata; class Chondrichthyes; order Carcharhiniformes; family Scyliorhinidae; genus Scyliorhinus; species Scyliorhinus torazame. The sequence continues at coordinate 101,158,516 of NC_092724.1, forward strand.
GCCTGAATAAAATATCTTTAAAAAGCAGATCAGTTTAACAGGAGATGGATGTTCTGAAATGAGAATCATTTGTATGCGTGTAATAATTTGTTTTGAATTTTGCCTTGTACAAGGTGACAATGTTGAGTTGAACGAACTGAATCATCCAAAAAGTTCATCCTTAAAATTGTTGAGAATTTTTTTTGAAAAGAAAACCATTAAAGGGAATAGATTATTGGGATCACATTCTGGGATGACCCAGTAACTTAGGAAATTAAAATCATACTGCTTGCGAGATAATAGGTCACTAAAATTGACTCGCCTTGATTTTGTGAAGCAGATTGTTCGATTGGGGCATTGAGACTAATGCTTTAGCTATTCTTTGACATTTTTATCCTGAATCATTCTCTGAAAAAAGCTGATAATTTTTTTTGATAAACTTAAATAAGGGCCAAAGATATTAATGCACGACAACACAAGTGTTGAAGACTTGCGAAGCTCCTAATGCCAGCAGGACCCACTGGTTTCTCCACTGGCAGGAGCACTTAGTCTCAGATCCGGAGATTCGCGCACAATGTTTAGGTGTTCATTTCAGGAATTGACTGAATTGCTTTTCACAAAAATCAATCTCACGGCAGTAATCTTCTCCTTTCGTATTCCGCAAAGAATTTGCTTGTTTATCTCCCTTGCAGGGATTGTTTACATGTTCCATCCTGTTTATCCTGCAGGTCAGTGGCTCGATGCTGGAAGACATGGTCAGTAACTGGTCCTTGTATAAAGATCAGTGTTTGCAAAACCTAAACAAGGCCAGTAATAAAACTGGTGAGCAACCTAACTTCATAGTACGATATACTTGTCAGAAAGTCATTCTGTTTAAAGATGTTAACCCCTGCCTTTTTGGAAGAAGCTTCTCTTGAGGTGAGCGCCTTTCTGGGCCCCAGATCTGTGCAAATTCTTGAAACATATGTTTTGCTTGATGTTGAGTCCTCTTTTCTCTCTACTGTCTTAGCTTTGGGCTCCCCATAACCACCCATTGACAGGAAGGCAAAACATTCATTCAAAGGAGAGGTGATAGTGCTCACAACCCCTCCTCCCAACGTGCATTCCTCCCCCTCTCAACTGCTCTATGTCCCCATAAAAACTCTAAATTCCTTCCACTTCTTTGTGGTACCATATCTGGCCTGGAAAGAACAGATGTAAAAAAACATTCAATGGGATCCTTCTCTGGTTATTGTGATTGTGTGCCACGTGGTACAAAATTGTTCGAAGGTTTAGAAGGTACAAATATCTGGTACGTCTGAATGCAAACAAAAACTGTTCATCTCAACTATTGATCTTTACCCTTCCTTGTGTGTCATCTCTCCCCACACAAACACCGTACCTCTCCAGGGATAGACGATCTAGCACACCTTACAGGATAGATTTTCCACGAGAAGAGACATTCACTGAACCAGGCAAATCAGATCCATCCAAACTTTTCCTTTTTCGTCAATTAAATGCCCCACATGGCCTTTTTCCACTGGTCAGATCACATCAATTCAATTGGGTCAAATCAATTTGAATAATTACTGGCACTTAAAATTCATGGCTTTCTAGTCAGGGTCATGTTATTCAGTTGTTTGGGTGAGAAGTCCATCATTTACCTCAATTACAATATTCAGTTTACAGAATGAGAAAGAATTTGCTACGGTAATCAAATATTTGCAAATTGGGCTTCCATCTTGGAGTGGTTTGAATCCTCATCTCAACTTGAACTGTCTTCAGAAATTCCCTCTTGGAGTTGGATGGATTCACTGGACAGCCATTGCTTCTGGCCCAGGGTTCATGATTCTTTCCCTGAGTCTGAAAATGTTCCAAAAGCTTTCAATTAACAACTCCGATAAACTGATCTTAGATTGGCATGTTCCTACTTTACATTGTCTCAAACATTAGGGTCCAAGGTGGCTTGTTCCTAAAGCCTCAAATTTCCTCTTGGTTGATGAAATCAGCCGAACGATTAACATTCATCTGATATTTCATTTGCTAATTGCGTAGCTTTAAATGGTTAAAATGTTAGTTAAAATAACAAGAGGGAGACATTCGTAGTAGCATCTCACTCATTCATCTGTTAACAAATATGGTGATTTCAAGCTTATTCACTTTGCAAACCTCTATAAAATGTAACTGGCAACCTCGTGATGCTTTATCTTAGAAACAAACACTTAAATTCTAACCTGTCCCGTATTGTGGAAAAGTCTATTGTTTGCACTATGTGAAATTTCCCATATATAAGAGAAAGCATTGGTTATCTTGATAGTTTAATGTTAAATGCTTTGCCTAGAATGGAACAAAACATGGCAATCCCACTTTCAATTTCATATATATATTGCACTCACTGCTCCGAACTGGGGGCAGTAGGGGTATCACAATTGACTGAAACAACCGTGGGGGTGGGGAATGGGGGGGCGGAAATAAAAATAAAGGATACTGCTCCTGACCGCCATTGAGTGTCTCCAATTCATAACTCAAGCACAGGAAGAGCAGAATTTGCTTTAGCCATGATGCCTCTCATGGAGAATTAGCCCAGCAACAATCCAAAAAACATCTGCCCACATTGACCTCCCACACGTATACGATCAGATGTGAGATGGGAGATGTTGTTCTGATCTGTTTGGTGGTAAGTATCGTGCATGCCATGGTGTGACTGATGCACAATCAATTACTCTCGAGACAAGGTGAGTCATAACTAATAGGCTTTAATCAGCTAGAACTGTACCCAGCAGCTTCGATACAGAAAGTGAAGGCTGCTGGGATGGCATTGGTTCTTATACCCCGCCTCTCAGGGCGGAGCTATGTACGTTAGCCAATGGTAGACTCCTAGGTCTAGCCAATGGTCATCCACCTCTCAGGTACTGCAATACCTGGTATTACCGCAGTGACTTAACAACGTTAAGAGACTAGGGGAATTAATTCAATAAGAAGGTTGAACCTGCAGTTAAATTAAGAGAAAAACAGGAGGTCTATTCACGATTTATTACAGGCTCTTGGAACTCAATTGCTGGTTCGAATGGCTAAATTTCCAACCTGATTCTTCCACAGTCTCAGCCACCAGCAGTTTGTGTGTGTGTGTCACCCACAATTAATTTAAATACTAAGAAAGCCAGGTGCAACGTGTATCTGAAAACTAGTTCCTGGTGGGTGAGGTGCCCAATTAGAAATGTGGAATCATAGAATGACAGTGCTTCACTGTTGAGCTTCCATGGTTGTTTAATAGTAACAATAATATTGAAGTGAGTTGTTTTAAATATTAGGAGGATAAAGGTTGCATGTTTCAAGTGGGTTCTGATTGTTAATCATTTTTCCAGATAAGCACTGAAGGAATGATGGTTTTATGGCATTCGTTTTGCTTTTTTCACAATGCAGGACTGATTCAGGCTGAAGGGTTTTGTGGAGTAGAGCTATGTTTTGTACTTGCATTGATCCAAGGAGATTGAAAGCAAGACATTTGATTCCGTTTTCATTCCACACAGGTCTGGCATTTATTCCCGTCCCTGGTAAAAAGCGATTGCCAGCGGCAATAGTTTGCTACCAGATTGCTGGAGGATGAGAAATCGACCTGCTGATAATGCACTGCGCTGTCTGCAGGCAATATGTTCTGACAGTGTGGCTCCTCTGTTATCATCATTGTGGATCTTAGTTTAGGCTTTGCTTGGTTAGGATCAGTAAAGGCTGATGGAGGCAAGGCTATTGGTAAACATTATCTTTTATTAAACATTCTTCTATCTATTATACATGACAAGGCACAAGGCTTCACACGCTGCCATCCCTCAGTGAGCTCTGTTGTCATGTGCTCTTACATCACTGATTACGTAGATTAACAATTTACATATTTAACAATACGTCTGCCCCCAGGTCTCTGATGCTACTCAACAAATTATTTACATTATCCTACATCGCCCCCCCCCCCACTCTGACTCTATTTAATATATTATTTACATTAACCCATATCACCCCCAAGTTTATAACTCTATTCAATACATCATTTACAATATCCTACATCTCCCCTAGGTCTGTCACTCCATAAACAGAATATTTATACTACACCCCCCATGGGAATAACAGGTCCCCCCCCCCCCCCACCATAGCATGCACACATGAAAGTGACCCAATGACCCCCACCTGTCAGAAACCTCCATCAGTTACTCCCAGCGGAGACCCCATCAGTCATCCCCATCAGGCCCCTCCCCCTCGCAACAGTCACCCCTGCCTGAAATCTGAAGAGCAGTCCAGATAGTGCAGTGAAAAATCACTGCATTTTCACTTACTCTTCCTCAATATCTACTGCCTCAGGCAAAGGTCTTTAAGTAGCAGTTGGTACAAGTGTCAGCGGCTTCCGCAAACCCAACCCCCAGGAACCTTGGTAGTGGAGCCCCTCTGCAGCCTGGCAGTGGCAAAGGATCACTTCGTCAGTGCTCTGATCGCCCCCACCGGGCTCCACCATGGCAGGCTGCGCTTGGCCAACCTCACACCAAAGCCCGACTGGTTAAGTTCTCGATCAGAGAGGGATACCATCACAGTGGGGGAGGGTGGGGAGACTCGGGTTTCAAGCCCCTTAATTGGAAGCATATACATGATTAATATTGATTTGCATGTTCTTGCCAGGATGGAATGTGTGGTTTGCGGAGGTCAGCAGTAGGGCAGCAGAGGATAGCAACGCGTTTGGCATCCGGCGCCGATCCCATTTTTCGAACAACCCGCCATTCTCCGCCCGATCAGGAATCCCGATGCCAACATCGAGCAATGGAGAATCCACCCCATTGTTTACATTATACTACGTCACCCTCAAGTCTCTGACTCTGTTTGGTCCATTATTTATATTATCATACATCTCCCCCAAGCTCTGACTTTACTTGACACATTAGTTACATTATCCTACATCTCCAACACTGCTCAAAGACTGAGTCTGTGCTTTCCATCTTGGAAAGTGGCTTGGCTTGTCCTTGGTATATTCTTTCAGCAGTATAGTTAAGCCTGAATTTCAAAATGGTGGAAGAATTAATGCTATGTACCTTCATGCCTGAAGTTGTATGTTGGTGCCATGGTCTGTTACAATACCACAGTATCATCTCAATGATGGACACTAGTGCGTTGGGAAATGTCAAATGAAACTGCAATGACTGTCGACCATTGCTGATGCTAAGGGGGGGGGAGGGGGAATGAGTGAATGAGGGTACTCACGTCCTTGCCACCCCTCAGACTTCAGGCCTGCCGATCCCCATTTGTCAGGGCTTGCACCAATTCACACCAACGCTGGGGGTGGGGGGGGGGGGGGGGGGGGGTGCCGGAACATCCCAGGAGGCAGGTGAATCGGGGCCTCCTGTCTGTAAATTAGATTCAGAGCTATTTGCATGTGTTTCATTTGCTCAGGGCTCTGAAATGTCCCTTGAGGTCAACGGGCATTTAAATAGTCCATCAAATTTTACATCCTGCCCGTGACAATTTAATCCTCAAATGCACGAAAGGTAAATGAAATCCCTTCAAAAGAAGCCGAGGAGCATCAAAAGCAGGTATAATTTCCTCATCATACCTTATTTTGGGGGGCGGGTTGGTAGGAGCAGAGATAGACCAAATATGGAAGAGGAAAGTTGATTTAAAATAGTGGGTAGGTGTTGTGAATCAGGATGGAATTGCTTTCATTTTATTTTTAGAAAATCAGTTCAGCACTGACTGTTTGTTGATGCTCCAGGCATATTGCAGTTCTGAGATTTATTTGAACCAAAAGACTAAATTAAGAAAAAGGACTGGCGTGTGATGAGGATATTAATAGTTGAACTTTTCCATTCAATGTTAATTTATAAATTGATCGTTCATTTCTGTTTGGAATCACTGTTAAATGGCTATGATCTGTTGAGTGCCATGAATAACATTTTTAACATTGCATTTGACAAATCTTCTAAATTCATTGAACATTTGACCTGCTGTAATTTGGGTCGTATTCGCTCCTAGTGCCAGCGGGAATCACTCCGGAGTTCCTGCTGGCGGGAGCGCTGAGTCTCCGATCAGGAGACTCCCGCCCATATTATTTTGTACATACCCTGCACCTTAGCAGATGATGCAATGGTTCCTTTATGTTCCACAACAAATGAATAATTCACAATGTAATCACTTCTTCATTGTGGTCAGGTAATAACATTTTGGTAGCATCTGAATTAATCATACGCTGACAGTCTCCTGCAGATAAAAATCCAAAACAATCTATATGTGCCTTTGTTTGTTTAGATGATGCTGTGAAATACATGATTTGCTTAATTGCCTTAGTCTATCACTCCATGGAGCCTTTTTAGATGTCCATTTACCAAACATTGACACATGTGAGGCATAATGGTGATTTGAATTAGCAATTACCTGATTACTGTTTATATTGGGCCGCACTATACTCTCCCACCTGAAGCTAGCAACAAGTTTGTGCATCATTTTAAATGGATGCCCAGCAGTCCCCTGATCTATTTTGTGTGCCTGCTGGTTGCCGAGGAAACCTGGTCTAAAGGGTTTCTCGGGGTGAATCATCAACTGGATGGTCATTTAAAGGGACTTGAATGTTCCGGGTAACATTTTGGGCTTTTCGGTAAATTTATTTTCAACCTGTTGGCACTTAGATTGCCCTAGATTTTTCTTCACAATTTCCATGATTTGCGTTTGCTGTCCAATAAAGGATGGAGGGCAGATGAGCGAATTGGGAGGCACAATCAAAGGGCCATAGCCATGTCAAGCTGGAAACCCCATTAGGAGAGGTAAGCGAGGTAGGGTAAGTGCCGACAGTGCTAACAGAGGCTCATCACCCTTGAGTGATGTAACACAGACCTGGGAGGGTGGAACAGGGCAATTGGGAGGGGAGGGGTGGGGGAATGGAGGGGAGTCGGGTGCGGGGTTACAGTGGGATGGAAGGGCGGATGGAATAAGATGATGTACAAAGCTACATCCTATTAGAAGCGGGCTGGGCTGAGGGCCTCCCTGGTCTTGCGGTCATGACGGAGTCTCGCCGCCACCTGTCCTCTATCCTCCAGCTGCTCACATGACTCATGGTTCCTCCCCGAGCTCATCCTCCAGCCCCTCCTGGTCTGGTTCCTCCTCCTCAGATGAGGCCTCATGTTCCTCCTCCTCCACCTCCAGCACGTCTCCCTGCTGCTGTGCCATATTATAGAGGACACGGCAGACCACCACGAAAGGGACGACCCTCCAGGGGGTGTACTGCAGTGCACCACCAGAATGGTCGAGGCATCAGAACTGCAGTTTCAGCACTGCTTAATGGCAGCCTCGGTCTGGGTCTCGTTATATCGGGCCTCTACATTGGTCTCTGGCCTCTGTACTGGTGTCATTAGCTGGAACACTGAAGGCATCAGCACCACAGAAGCAGCAGACAACAACCAAATAACCAGACAAGTTGACCGTTCAGGGAGTGGAACCCCTTCCTGTTAATGAAGAGCACTCTCGGATTGCCCGGTGCACGCAAGGCAACATGCGTGCCATCTATTACCCCCTGGACTCGGGGCATCCTGAAGATGGTTGCAGCCTGGCAAAATGATGGGCTTGGTCCAAGTTCATACAGTCAGCTGCCTGGGCAAACAAGGCATCCGTGACTTCACGGATGCACTTGTGGGCTATAGGTTGGAATCTGCCATACAAGCCCCTCGCTCGAGCCCTGGAATGAACCCGAGATGTAAAGATTCAGGGAGGCGGTGACCTTGACGACAAATGGGAGCAGGCATCCTCCTCCTCCATGTGGTGCCAAGTCCGCAAGGACATGGCACAGGTGCCCCACCATCCCCTTGTCGAGGCGGAGCCTCCTGTGGCACCTGCTGTCCGACATCTCCTCAAAAGACTGCGACACCTGTGCACCTTGGGCCATTGCCGACCTCCCCCTCTGGTTCCTTCCCTAACCTGATCGGTGGCGGGGTCCTCAGGGTGTGGGGCAGGCCCCTACACATGGGGTGCCGCCTTGAGCCTCTGTCAATGCTGCTGCCGCTGCTTTCTCTGGCATCTGGCCACCTGGTCTGCCATAACCACTGCAAGGGCAGCTGCTGTGGGATCCACATTATCATCCAGCATGTGATATCTGTAAGGAATCGGAGAGGGTGAGACACCAACAAACAGTTCTAGCTTCCAGCCCTGTACCCTCGAGTCCCCCAAGCCTCCCCTACCCTTATGTTCCGGCCATCGCTCAGGATGCCGTCCAACGAGCCAGTTGTGCTGGAGACCCTGCATTGCACACGCACTCCCGACCACAGCAGCGGCCCCTGGGTACCAGACCCCAGACCCCCGCCGGGAACATTACTTGGACCAGGCGCAGGTTCCCTCACCCGATCCCCACGCCTACCCTCTGGTCATGGGGATATCCCCAGTGCTGAGACCCAGCTCATGGTTGTTTGGTTGTTGGCTGCTGCCTCTGTAGTGTTGATGCTTCCAGTGTTCAGGCAAGTGTCCAGGCCTCGCAGTCTGATCGGGATGCCAGGCAAGAACACTCACTTGCGGCATGGCACGTTTACCCACAGGAATACACTTGGGGGCTGTGAAGTGCACGTATAACTAACAATGCCAATTCCCTATTCACAATAGCCTTCAGCTGTGCAGCCAGAGATCAGAGAGGGTTAAAATGACCTGCGCCATATTACCATGGAGAGGGCTTCGTCCTGCAGCTGTTCGGTGAGATCGACGGCAGAATCTGAGGTTTCCCCTGGTATGGGTACACACTATACAGGGGTGTGGCATGTTGAACCCTCAGGCTCCAAGCCCCTCACTCCCCAGCAGCGCCCATCAAATCAGACTTAAACACTGCAGTGTTCTGTGTTATAGGAAATGCAGAGTAAAATTTTCATGACACTGTCTCCACAAGGCTCCCACAATTTTACCTTAACTTCAACCTCAGAACCTCGAATCTGTGATACTCCATTTCATACAATAGCCATTCTCATGAGCTTTTTGTGTGACTGCTGTCAATTAGTGCAGTTTTTACTCTGTGGATTCACTTTGCTAGAGTTAGATTGAGGCTGTACGAACGAATTTCACTTGAAATCCAAAATGAACGATCAGCAATGAAAACGCTGTTACTAAATTAGGTCTCAATTCTTGAAGCTTATCAGGCATAAAACTCAATTTTCTATTTTTGTTTTAAACTATGCTCTTAGAAATAGGTTTGCCTGCAATCGTCGGAATAATTGAGCTATATTTGCTTCTAAATAGGGGTAATTTGTAACGAAACATTTGACCAATTTGTCTGCTGGCCAGAATCGTATCCAGGAAATGTGTCAGAACCATGCCCCTGGTACCTCCCTTGGGTTAACCCAGGTAAGCATCAAGCAAAAGTCACTTAATTTGTACAATATTTGAGCCTTGCAGCTATATCTGAGGAAAAATATACTTCTGAATGTTATTCTCCTTTGGTTCTCAGAGAGCTCAGTGCCAATTGCAGACAATGCATCTTGAGTCAACCATTTATATGCAAATATTACTGAGACAAGAAACACAAAGCAACCTGCTGATGACTATCCATTTGAATTCCTCCCTTCTGAGTGTAAGGGTCCTGGCCGACTTGATGCTCATCCTCAGAAAACTGATCAGAATTTAGTAGAGCAACAATCAAGCCCATCTTACACCACCCCCTACCGATTGTGCCCACCACCCCCTCCCCCAACACCATGGCACAATGTACGGATACACCAATGTGCTGCACCATCAGCCTGTTTGATTTTAGAATACATTGCATTATTAAAATGCCAGTATATCTTTTCAAAATGCATGAGTTTTTGCTGTCAATGTAATATTTAGTTGTCGTCAGATTCTCTGTAGGATTGCTCCTAAATTCTGTATAGTGAGTGGTGGCCTTGAATTGGCTCCTTGCAGAATTTGTTACAAGGAAGGCAGCTTTAAAAGTAATCTGTACACATGGGTGTAAAATGCACTCATACTGCACATTCAATCATAAGAAATGTAACAACCGTGGACCTCAGTATCAATCAGACCCAAAATTAATTTCCTCGATCCTGACATTCGGGTCATCCAAGTCCTGAAGGTGCGAAAGTGCAATAATTTGCAGATTCAGTGGTCATCCAACACCTTATAATGAGTGTTGCCAAACAATTTCAGCAACCACTGCAGCCAAGCTTGTTGTACACAGGCCAAGCTTTGAATGGTTGTCATGTCTAATTTTAATCCAAGGCACCGCATTTATCCATAACACCGCTATTGCTACCCCAGTTTGAAAGTTCTAGCTCCAGGTGAAAAAGGATCAATGCTCTTCATCTGGATAGCTTAGCATCACATAAAGTAGCACAGTTAACCGCTAAGGAAATACCTTACCTGCACCAAAGTTTCTTTGTTCATGTAGTGTAAAGGGTTAATGCAGAAGTTGGTGCCTTCCACAGAGAAGACTGTGGACAGCATGCATTCCACACATCCTCAAAGAGAGCAAAAACCACAGTTGGAGGTTGGCGACACCAGCACACGAGACTGGTAGGGGTGGGGGGGGGGGGGGGGGGGGGGGAGTGGGGGGGTGGGGGGGGGGGGGGGGGAGTAAGAGTAGGATGAATATGTGAATTGTTAATGTTACTGAGTAGAATGAAAGACTGGGGGAGGTGTAGTACAACAGGTTAATAGCGATTAGCTGATAGCTGCAGTGCATCATCAGTGGTGTCAGATGATCTCAAATCATATGTAACTGGAACCTGAGGGAAAAAAGTTGTAATGGAGCCCTGCTAATTCCGTCTCTGTAAATATTATAAATAGTCAATAAACGTTGACTAGTTTGCATGAGCATAGTTTCCAATTTGCTTCTATCGGAGACATCCAGAGCTGGGTTGTGCTAATAATAGTTATTAATATGTATAAAATTGACAGACAGGAAAGAATTAGCCAACACGTTCAATTCATCAAGACTGCCTCACTCGCCATGACGACCGGATCATTATTCTACGCACTTTTCAACTGCTTCCCCTCCTCTCCTGGTTCGAGCCATGTTACCATGTGGGAAAACAAGGAAATATCCGAGGGCTAATAAGATAAATGATGTTCTGGAGAATTATTTTCTGAACCCCCCCCCCCCCCCCCCCCCCCCTCAGATAAGCAAAACTTGTTCCAGGAGATGAGTCTTCATTAAAGCCATAGAACTGTAAATCCGCACCACCATCAATCTGCTGCCGATAATCTACAAACTTTTAAAGCTTAACCTTAGTGACTTCAAATGACTTTACCTCACTTGCCTCCCTTGCAGAGAGCACACAAAGGGTCTATAGGTACTGCCTGGATGATGGCAACTGGATGACACTCTCAAATTCTACAGCTATCTGGCGGGATCATTCTGAATGTTCCGAGGACAGCCAGGATGTACAGCAAAAGGTAAGCTATTGGAGATTTGTTCTGCAACAGCAATTCCTGTTTCCTTAGTCATCACAAAATGACGACTGTACTGCATACAGACTCCCATCTGACCATCCATTCTATCTGCTCCTCATCCTGCTGGGTCGTCTCAAGATATTGGCAGGGTTCTCCAGTCCCCCAGCCACGCGTTTCTCGGCCACGTGCCGTTCGCTGGTGGCGGGATTCTATCTTCCCGCCGCCTGTCAACGGGATTTCCCATTGTAACCACCCCACGCTGCCAGGAAACTCACTGGCAGGTGTACACTGCTGGCGGGAAAATTGAATTGCAATGACTGGAGAATTCCAGTCATTAACTTTGGTACAGCACCTTTGTTCAATTTTTGCCAAATCTGATAAAGTCTTTTATTGTAAAGAAAATAGTTTCTATTTTGTTCTCAGTCACTCATGAACTTGCCAACTGGTGCCATGAAGTTTGGTTTGTATATGCTTCCATTGTGTTCTGTCGGTCCAGTTGCTGTATTGTTGCACTGCTATGCTGTTTGGCGAATGCTGTCAGATGCAAAGTATGTTAGAAGTTTGGAACTCTTCCAAAAATGGCTAAATCAGTTGTTAATTTTGAACCTGAGATAAATAGGTTTTGTTATTCGATGGTATAGCGGAAATGCTTCCCAAATTATTTCCCAATATTAATTTCAAAACTTCAAAATTAATACAACCCAAGTGCCAAAAAAACAATAAAACAGCACAACAACATTCAGTGCAGAATTATTGAAGTTCATGGCCGGGATTCTCCTAGAATCAACGGGGCGGCCAGTACCGGCACCAAAGAGGCGTCAACCATTCCGGCGTCGGGTCGCCCAGAAGTTGCGGAATCCTCCGCACTTCCGGGGGCTAGGCCGGTGCTGGTGAGGTTGGCGCCTCGCCAACCGGCACTGAAGGGCCTCCGCCAGCCGGCGCGATTTGCCGCATGTGCAGGATGGCCAGCGTGTTCTGGCGCATGTGCAGAACCGCTGCCGTGTTTCCTGCACATGTGCAGGGGGTTCCTTCTCTGCGCCGGCCATGGTGAAGCCTTACAGAGGCCGGTGCGGAGGGAAAGAGTGCCCCCACGGCACAAGCCCGCCTGCAGATCGGTGGGCCCCAATCGTGGGCCGGTTCACCCTGCGCCCCCCTGAGGACCCCCCTAACCGCCCTCGAAGCCAGGTCCCGCCAGTATAGACCATGTCTAGTCCACGCCGGCGGGACTGGCCGAAAACGGGCTGCCGCTCGGCCCATCGGGGCCCGGAGAATTGCCGGGGGGGCCGCTGCCAACGGCCCCCGACGGGCGCGGCGCAATTCTCACCCCCGTCTGAAAACCGGCACCGGAGAATTTGGCAGCCAGCATCGGAGCGGCAGGGCGGGATTCACGCCGCCCCCCGGTGATTCTCTGACCCGGCAGGGGGTCGGAGAATCCCGCCCCTGGTCTTTTATATTAACATATCGTCATCGACATTATAGAATCCCTTCAGCACAGAAGGAGGCCATTCAGCCCTTTGGGTCACTACCGACCCTCCAAAAGAGTCCCGTACCTAGGTCCCTTCCCCACACCCTATCCCTGTAACCCCACCTAACCTGCACACCTTTGGACCCGAAGGGGCAATTTTTAGCATAGCCAATCCATCTAACCTGCTCATCTTTGGACCATGGGAGGAAACTGGAGTACCCAGGCGAGCCCATGCAGACACGGGGAGAATGTGCAATCTCTACACAGGCTGCCACCCAAGGCTGGAATCATTACCAAGCTTAATGAGACGCATGGATCTGCATGTTGTGACACAGTTTCTCAAAATCTGGCAACTTGCTCCAAAGTGACATCCAGGGTTGATTAATTACATGATTTGATGCAGACAAGTGTGCTAAATCAAGTTTCAAGCAAATAAAAAAGGAAACATCACTTTCAACAGGCGAATTATGATATTAGGGTAGTCAGTCTTCATGCTGAACCAGAATTTTGAAACCATCTGTCACCATTCATCTCCATTACACTCAGAATGGCACATGGCCAGACTCTCACTCTGGACACTTTGCGAACTCCATTCATAATAAACCTAGATCTCAATATAACTTGGATGTAAAGTTTCAGCAGTTCTCTCCAGCTGTTTACTCAATTACCTGGAAGAGTTGATGAACTGGGCATGTTGAACACAGTGATGCACAATTGCATAAGACTGTTAAACGTCCACAGAAATAAAGGACAGCAAGTGTTTTTTGGTCTGTGTTCATAGCTCCTTAACTCCTGGTAATGGTCGCATGAAACATTTTGGAGACACTGTGAGACGTTCCCTCCGATCTTGAACAATCATCTTCGTGGATACCATTTTTTGAACAAAACCAACAACCATCAGGCAATATCAAATTGTTTAGTCTGTAACACAGTATAGCTTTCAAATTCCCCATTCTTTCCTTCAGGATCTCAGAGCAGCAGGGTCTGCAAGCTGGTCAACTCAGTGTGGCCCCATTCACTATTTATGAGACCCCCAATCGAGGTCATGCCCCACAGTTTGGGAACCCTGTGCTAAACAATATGGGGAAAAGGCAGGTGGATTGAGTTCAGTTGCAGGTCATCTGTGATTTCATTGAATCATTGAACAGATTCAACCGAACAAATGTTCCCATGTTCCTTCAGTGCCAATTAGTGATTCTTGTGTGTAAGGTAATAATAATCTTTATTGTCACAAGCACGCTTACATGAGCACTGCAATGAAGTTACTGTGAAAAGCCCCTAGTCGCCTCATTCCGGTGCCTGTTCGGGTACATTCAGGGAGAAGTCAGAATGTCCAAATTACCTAACAGCACGTCTTTCGGGACTTGTGAGAGGAAACCGGAGCACCCGGAGGAAACCCACGCAGACACAGGGAGAATGTGCAGACTCCGCACAGTGACCCAAGCCGGGAATCAAACCTGGGACCCTGGTGCTGTAAAGCAACAGTGCTAGCCACTGTGCTACTGTGCCACCCACGGTATGAGAGCCAGCAAATTGATTGACTAGTGGAATCTTTATCCTATGTCCACAGTTTTCACAATAAGCCATAGGAAACGAAAGAGAAGGAACTTATCAAGCAAAGTGCTGATTATTGTATAATCCCTGTGACCAACACAGCTGACATCAGGGGTTTCTTTTAATGTTTAAAACTTTATAGAATTTACTGTACAAATGTATACTGATGTACTGAGGAAGATGGTATGTTGGTGAATAAGTATTTTGAAAACCTCATGTTTTTGTGAAATTATTTACGGGAGTAAACTCCATCAACATAAAGGATTGAATTGCTTGCACACAGTGAGTGTCATTTTCTGATTGTGTGTTGCTGAAACAGGCCCTCAGCCACCCCAGTATCTTTGACACATCTCCAGTCTCCAAGGTTTCTTTGTGGGGAAAACAGGTTCTTTGCCACCATTAACTTCTCTGAAAATTACTCAGGTTAATACCTCCATGAAAACTACTTATTGACTCACCTCATCTTCCCTCTCACTCTTTTCAACCAATTGATGGAATTCTGCAATTTGCAAGTAACATACCTGACAAAAGACAGATCTAACCACCTCTTCTGAACTGCCAGTGGCATTATCATCCCCAGGTTCCCCACCAGGGGAACATCCTGGAGGGGCTATCGCTGATCAGAAATTGAACTGGACTGACCACATAAATATTGTGGCTACTAGACAGACAATTATTTGGGTATTCTGTGTAGAGTGGCTCACCTGCTGACTCCTCGAACCCGAAACATCCACCACTGAGAAGGACAACGGCAACTGTTTCATTGGAACAGCACAACCGCTAAGTTCTCCATGTTTCACACCATCCTGACTTTGATTTATTTTGTCACTCCTTCCTTGTCACAGTGACAAAAATCTGGCCCTCCCTCACAGCTTTGTAGGAATACTTTCAATACTAACTCTGCAATGGTTCAAGGTGGAGGCCTGCCAACACCTTCTCAAGGGAAAAATAATAAATGCTGATTATTCCAGTGAAACTCAAATTCTGAGAAAAAATTCTGAGGGCACAAAGTTATGAGCCCTGGTCCCTTACCTAGGTTTCACAACATGCATTTAGAAAAAAGATTTAATCTTCCGTAACTGGGAAGTTGCATTTATTGGATAATTTGGTTGCCAGTTATTCAGGATTACAGGGAAACACAACTCATGCTGCTATTAATAATATGTTGTTTTGTTTTGTCACACCTTTGCAGAAAAATCCACATGGGTTACTGAAAGCACTGCAGTTGATCTACACCGTGGGTTACTCTCTCTCATTGGCCTCCCTCTCACTGGCCTTGCTGATACTGCTGTGGCTAAGGTCTGTTCTCTGCTCATGTTGAGTGCTCTGAGAGTGTTATTGTGGCCTAAGATTTGAGCCTGAATTAGTTATATTTCTTGATATTATTATAGCTTTGCTTTCCTAACTCTTGACACTGTTTTATATCATGAGGCAAGGGCATACTGATATCAGGGTACAACATCAATGATTAAAATGAGATAATATCCATTGTATGTGCCGGTTGCCCCTTCTGATGTATCATTTCTGCCCTGGCTGTGTGCTACATGAAGGAACTAACTATCTTTTGTGTCTACCATGAGAGTCCTAATGGCATGATAGGATAAAAGAAATGGGGAAAATTAGGAAATTGCACGAAATCATACCTCTTTCTCATATTTTAAAGATAAAACACGCTGTGCAACAAGCTGGTTATACAGCTTAGGGTCTGATTATTATTGTTAAAATTCCTATATTGACCATGTATTAATGTATTACATGTGAAGTTGAGTGGAAGATTTACACTTCCTGACAGTGCAGCAAGAACTGCGATCGGGCGGAGAATAGCGTACAATTGGAAAATCACGATTCGCACCAAACGCCAAATCGGACACTATGCTCTGATCCCCCCCAGGTGGCATCAGTGAAGGTCACGCCCAGCCCGGGCATGCCCATGCAAAACAGTCATTTGCATGGATTTAAATCTCATCAGGGGATTGGATACTACATGCTCCACCCCTCTGCAATGCTCCGCCCCTCTCAGGCGGATGTCACGTGGGCACAAATTGGTGCAAATATTTACAAGCAGGCCTGAGTGCCATGGTTTCTGAGGGGGAACGGGAAGCTCAAAAAAACTCTCAAAAACAATCAAAACTTGTTGCTGGGAGGTGACTGTCTGGGCCAAGGGGAATGGCAGGGAATGACTTGGTGCCATGATCCAGGTGCCCCCCTTGGGATCGGGGTGGCCTGGCTCAGGCCACCATTGCTGCAGTATGTGATTTTGAATGCACCCCTTTGGTGCAATTTACAGGCTCCTGGCTGTTCACACTGCTGATTGCGCACTCTGTCCTGAAAATGTTCAGAGAGCCTCTGGTGATGTGGGAGCCCGCCCAGGCTGCTCTTCTGGAAACTGTCTTTCCCCAGGTGAACATTAAGGGGATGGGCAAGGTCATGGTCAATCAATGGCCCACCAGGTGCTGGCAATCCTCAGTGCATTCCGCAGAGGCACAGTCCCACTGCAGAGGAATCAGGGGATTAGCAGGGCTCACCGCAAACAAAGGACACCCGCACGGTGGCCTTTGGAACCTTTCCTGATACACTGTCCCTCTCAGGGAAAAGGCCTTTACAGTGACACCCACCACTCAGGATCACGCGCTGTCTCCTGGTGAGGCTGGCAGCACTGACTGTTTCTTCCACCTCCTCCCAGGCACTGTTCAGGAGGGCGGGCTTGAGTCTGCGGCCCACCCTGGGGAAGAGGATGATCCTCCTCTCCTCATTGACATGGGGTTGTGGCTCCACTTGAAACTGCAAAAATTGGGGGTGGGGGGGGGGGGGGGGGGGGTCAGCAGTGGTGGGGGGTGCGGAGGGCAGGTCTTCTCTGAGCCATCTTCATGGCTGGAATGAGTGTGTGGTGAGCTACAGCTTATCAGACTCTTGAGCACGAATTCCGGCCCCAGCAGTTACTCTCCGCGTGGATGGGAATTGCTTCCAATTCACACTTGCAGAGTGCTGGCCCATATACATGTCCTGTATACATGTCCTGAATCTCGGAACAAATAGTGCATCTGACGAGAATGCGAATCGCAGCTATTCAGTTCTGGCGGGAACTCCCAAGCGGAGAATCAGTCCATAATTTTGTTCTTGAAGATGAATTGGGGATACAGGTTTTATTGTCCTTCAGTAACATCTGTTCTTGACAAGCACAATTGCAACGCCGAACTAGAACATTTTTTGCCCGATCAAGTCTATTACGTCTATTAATGTCACTGTGCTCCCTCTTCTTCTTCCTCTGATTATTGTTAATATCATTTTCATAGAATTTACAGTGCAGAAGGAGGCCATTCAGCCCATCAAGTCTGCACCTGCCCTTGGAAAGAGCACCCCACTTAATCCAATACCTCCACCCTACCCCCGTAACCCAGTAATCCCCCTAACCTTTTGGGCACTAAGGGCAATTTACCATGGCCAATCCACCTAACCTGCACATCGTTGGACTGTGGGAGGAAACCGGAGCACCCGGAGGAAACCCATGCAGACACGGGGAGAAGGTGCAAACTCCACACAGTCACCCAAAGCCGGAATTGAACCCAGGTCCCTGGAGCTGGAGCTGTGAGGCAGCAGTGCTAACCATTGAGCCACCGTGCCGCCCATATTTTAGTTTAGCTTCAATCTATTCATTTTTCTTTGGAGCCCTATCCTTTGGTGGTGCCTTTTTGTAATCTTGCAGTTATATCTCTATTTTGTAGCTATCTAATCTATCAGCTCAATTTGTCCTTTCCCAGCTAGTGTCCCTATTCTTCATTAATTTTTATTGTTTTCACATCAAACCTAACTATGTTGAGATTGTTCCCATTTGTCCTTCTAATCCCTCAGCAGCTTTTCCCCCAATTTTATTTTTCTGGACTATGTAAAGCAATGCTTATTTTTTTTGTTGGACAAGAAATATTTTAATCTAGGTATCAATCTTGGGTGTATTGTGAAAATAAAATCCATGGCCCTCATGCAGGGATAGAATCCTCCCTTATAATGCAAACATTCCTTCTGTTCACTCACAAAACAGAATTATGTTCCATGTTGTGCACTTTGCCTCCAAGTTAAGGCATTAACTTGAGGCATGTGACATGATTCCAAACATGCCCTTATAACAGCTCTGCAAACTGGACCAAGGATTGAGCAAATGCAATGAATATTGTGTAAAATTCTAACCAATAGCCAACAACATCCTTTGTGTGTCGAATCCATTTCATTAACCAATTAAATATAAAGCACATAAGAAAATATTGGAACAAGTATATTCGAAGATTTACAAAGAGAATGCTTGCGCCATGTGTCTGTATGTAAATTGCATTTATGGGTGTGGCCGAAAGAGAATTCTGATGGCTGGATAATGTTGACTTCCTTCATTGTTCTTTTCTGTAGGAAACTGCATTGCACTCGGAACTACATCCATATGAATTTATTTTCTTCCTTTATTCTGCGAGCTCTGGCTGTCCTCATTAAAGATATTTTCCTGAATACCACTTACTCCAAACATCCAGATAATGAAATGGGATGGAAGACCTTTTTTGACGCTGAGGTAAGCTTGATGTTCCATGGCTGGTGTAATGATATGCAGCCATGTGACCAATGGGTCATCAGAACAGAACACAACCAATGGGTAATCAGGACACCCAGAGGTGGCATCACACAAGAGGGCATCACCCGACCACTATAAAAAGACAAGGCACTGCCTCTTCCACCGGCAGAAACCTGGGGCGCGATTCTCCGACCCCCCACCGGGTCGGAGAATCGCCGTGGGCCGGCGTGAATCCCGCTCCCGCCGTGTCTCGAATTCTCCGCCACCGGAGATTCGGCGGGGGCGGGAATCGCGCCGCATCGGTCAGCGGGAATCCCCCGGCGATTCTCCGGTCCGTGATGTGCCGAAGTCCCGCCGCTGTCAACCCACGCCAGCCAGCATGGATTGAACCACCTTTGGGACAGCGGGACACGCTGGTGCGGGGTCCTGGGGGGGGCGCGGGGCGATCTGGCCCCGGGGGGTGCCCCCACGGTGACCTGGCCCGCGATCGGGGCCCACCGATCCGCGGGCGGGCCTGTGCCATGGGGGCACTCCTTTCCTTCTGCCTTCGCCATGGTGTCCACCATGGTGGAGGCGGAAGAGAACCCCTCCACTGCGCATGCGCGGGGATGCCATGAGCGCCCGCTGACACTCCCGCGCATGCGCCGCCCGGCAAAGTCATTTCCGCGCCAGCTGGCGGGGCACCAAAGGCCTTTCCCGCCAGCTGGCGGGGCAGAAATCAGTCTGACACGGGCCTAGCCCCTCAAGGTGAGGGCTTGGCCCCTCAAGATGCGGAGACTTCCGCACCTTTGGGGCGGCGCGATGCCGGACTGATTCGCGCTGTTTTTGGCGCCGGTCGGCGGACATTGCGCCGATATCAGAGAATCCCACCCCTTGAGAGCAAGACGTGTGTGGTTAATAGCACCGTCACACCATAGCATGTGGTCTAGAGCAAGTTCATATAATTAGTAGAGTATACTGTGTTACTAGAGTCAGATTAGTAGAGTGCAGAATTCATGTAGGAGCTTTGTTAATCGCTCAATAAATACGTTCAACTTACCTCAGAGTCTGGAGTATCCTTCAGCAACGCCTACACCAAGTAGCGGCTTATTTTATTCTAGTAACATAACAACACAGTTGGGAGTCTCCAAAATCCCGGACCAAGTGTTGACGCTGGCGTCAAAACCGCGCGAGCGACGCCGGTGTCAACGGGCCTCCAGGCCCAGTCATTCTCCCCTTCCTTGGGGGCTAGAACGACGGTGGAGTGCTGTGCGCTGCTCCGGCGCCGAAAGCCGGTCTGCCACGGCCGGTGCTACCCGCGGGCAACATGGCGGAGCCCTACAGGGGCCCGGCGTGGAGGAACATAGGACCCCCCCCCCGGAATTAGCGTGCCCGCTGATTGATTGCCCCCGATCATGGGTCTGGCCACAGTGTAGGTACCCCCCCCCCCCCCCCGGAGTCGGCTCCCCCCCGCCCCCCCCCACCAGAACGGCGAGGTCCCGCCGGGTAGGACCATACGCAAACGATGCCGGCGGGACTCGACGGGCACGCGGCCCGTCGAGCACGCAGAATCGCCATGGGGGCCGCTTTCAACGGCCCCTGACCGGCGCCGCAGCCCGGCGTCGGAACGGCGTGGCGGAATTTGCGCGCCCCCCCGCCCCGCCGATTTCCAACCCAGCGTGGGCTCGGAGAATCCCGGCCCATATCTTCTGCCACAGAATTTTAAGCCAAAATCACTGTCATTCATAAAAGCAAAATATTGTGGATGCCGGAAATCTGAATTAAAAACAGAAACTGCGGGGCATCCGGTGGGGCGGGCGAGCAGGGCGGCCGCAAAAAAAAAGAGCTCGGGGAAATCCCCGAGACCCCACGCACTCCCCGACTATCGTCGGCCTTTGGGGCCACCACGAGCAGCCAGCGGGGCCGGTTTAAAAGCCGGCGAAGAACCCCGCGCGGGGTGTCGGGCGGCGGGGGCTGAGGTGCCGGGCCCGGCAGGTCGGAGCAGCGGGGGCGGAGCTACGAAGAGGTCGAGGCGGCAGGCCCGAGCGCCATGTAGGGAGGGTGCTCCACGTCGGATGGCTCCCAGCTAGGAAGAAGAAGGTTTGAAGCCTGGTCCCAGGTGAATGTAGAGGAGAAAGAAAGCAGATTCATGGAAGTTTGGTAAAAGTTTTTTTTTCTCAAAAAAGAAGAATGTCAGGTTGATGAAGGGCAGGAGGGTGAAGGGGGAGAGAGGAGAAAGGAAAGAAGATAAAAAAACAATAAGCCGCTAAAAGATGCGAAAAGCTGCGTCAAAGAAAGGAGGAAACGCGGGTTCGCCGCCGAAGGAGAAGACGAGCAAAAGCAAAAGTGTTGACAGGATGGCGGAAGCCGAACTGCAAGGCAGGACCGCACTACTTACGGTGGAGAAGATGACCGAGGTGATGGTGGTGGAGCTGGAAAAACGTTTGGTGAGTGTAGCGCACAATGACTTACGCGAGACGAGAAGCGATGAAGTTGATCTAGGCTTTATTAAGCGAGACTTGTCCCCAGCAGCTCAGCAACAGAATGAGGCTGCGGGGAGAAGCTCGGGCTCTTATACTCCGCCTTCAGGGTGGAGCCAGAAGTCGGCAGATCCAACCAGGACCTGGGACCTCTCAGCCAATAGCCTCTCGGCTTCACAGGTACCACAGTACCCCTAATACATACCACCACAGTGAGGCACATGGAGATCCTGAGGAAAGAGATGGTGGTCGTGGTGAGGTCATTGTTGGAGGAGGCAATCGGCCCGATCAGGGTGGAGGTGGCAAAGGCATTGGCCGAGGTGAGAGAGCAGGGTGAGAAGATGAAGGAGGTGGAGGAGGCCGTGACACGACACAGCGACCAGGTCACCTCGATGGGAGACGAGCTGCGGAGGGTGGTGGAGGTTAACAGAGGGCTCCGAGCAAAGCTGGAAGACTTGGAAAACCACTCAAGGCGGCACAATTTGAGAATTGTGGGCTTGCCCGAAGGGACAGAGGGCCCAAGGCCAACACAATACTTCGCTAAGAAGTTGGCGGAGCTGATGGGGGAGGGTGAGAACCCCACCCTGTACGAGCTAGACCGAGCTCATCGGTCATTAAGGCCGAAGCCCAAAGTGAACGAGCCGCCAAGGGCAGTAATTATCTGCTTCCATGAGTTTTGCATGAAGGAGAAAGTATTAAGCTGGGCGAAGCAGAAGCGTGAGGTCCTGTGGGATGGTACTGCGGTTCGGATCTACCAGGACTGGACGGTGGAGTTGGCAAAAAGACGAGCGGCGTTTGGGCGAGTGAAGGCGGCTTTGTACAAGAAGGGGGTGCGATTTGGTGTGGTGTACCCGGCGAAGTTGAGAGTAACATATAAAGCCAAAGACTTTTATTTTGAGACAGCGGAGGCGGCTGAGGCGTTCGTAAGGGCAGAAGGCTTGGGACAGACGTGAAGAGCGGAACTGGAAGAAAGACTGTGGACTGTGTTTGAGCGACTGGAAAATGTACAAATGTCAGGCTTATGGGGCAGGGCCCGGTGGTATGGTGATGGTGGATAAGAAAGGTGGGGGGGGGTGGGGGGGTGAGAGACCCCCAGTAAGGATAATCACGTGGAACGTGAGAGGGCGAGGAGGTCCTGTCAAGTGGTCAAGGGTGCTTGCACATCTTAAAAGTTTGAAAACCGATGTAGCAATGCTGCAGGAGACTCACTTGAGGGTGAAGGACCAGGTGAGACTTAAAAAGGGCTGGGTTAGCCAAGTGTTTCATTCCGGATTTGATGGAAGGGCTCGAGGGGTAGCGGTGCTGGTCAGCAAAAGGGTACGCTTCCAGATGGAGAAGGTGGTGGCAGATCAGGGGGGTAGATATGTGATTGTGACAGGGGCATTGGAGGGGAGATTAGTGGCGCTGTTAAGTGTATACGGTCCCAATTGGGCCGATGTGGGATTTGCGAGGAAGGTGGTTGGGGCTATTCCTGACTTAGACACGCATGAGCTGATTGTGGGGGGGGACTGGAACCTGGTGCAGGAGCCAAAGTTGGACAGATCACGGCCGCGCTCGCTGGTCCCATCAGGGGGGGGCGAAGGCGCTGGTTGGGCTAATGGTGGAAATGGGAGGGGTGGACCCTTGGAGGTTCCTGCACCCAAGGGAACGGGAGTATTGATTTTTCTCAGCGGTCCATAAGGTATACTCGCGGATCAACTTTTTTGTGGTGGGGAAGGCTTTGCTGGCTGGAGTCAAGGGGTCGGAATACTCTGCAATTGCAGTGTCAGATCACGCTCCACATTGGGTGGATATGGTGCTAGAGAAGGGGGCAGCGCAGAGACCAGGGTGGAAACTGGATGTGGGGCTTTTGGGGAACCAAGTATTCTGTGAGAAAATTGAAAAGGTAATTAAGGAGTATGTAGGTTTCAATTGTACGGGTGAGGTGTCGAAGGCAGTCGCCTGGGAGGCTCTAAAGACGGTGGTGAGAGGTGAGGTAATTTTGTTTAAGGCTAGGGTGGATAAGGAGGAGAGGTTGGAGTGGCAGAGGGTAATAAATGAGATGTTGGAGGTAGATAGGAGGTATGCAGAGGATGGGGACCCAGCAAAGCTGGAAAAGAGGAAAGAACTACAGGCGAGCTTCGACCGACTGTCCACCAGGAAGGCGGTGCGTCAACTGAGACGAGCAAGGGGTGCAGTTTACGAACATGGAGATAAGGCAGGGCGTATGTTAGCAGGTCAGCTCCGGAGGGAGGCAGCGGCAAGGGAAATTCTTCAGGTGAAGGATAGGGCAGGGAGGTTGGTGGTGGCCACAGTGCTGATTAACAAGGTTTTTGAGGCGTTTTATGAGAGGTTGTACAAGTCGGAGCCACGCGGAGGAGACCGTGAGATGCAGGAATTTCTCGATGGGTTGGAGTACCCGAGGCTAGGGGAGGGGGACAGGGCTACATTAGAAGGAGCAATAGTGGAGCAGGAGATAAAGGATGCGATTGGGAGGATGCAGTCGGGGAAGGTGGCAGGGCCGGATGGGTTTCCGGTGGAATATTATAAAACATTTAAGGATAGGTTGGCACCCCTGATGGTGGGGATGTTTGAGGAGGCGATAGGGAAGGGGGTGTTGCCACAAACCTTGGGGCAGGCATCGATTTCCCTGTTACTAAAAAAAGACAAGGATCCGACGGAGTGTGGGTCGTATCGGCCCATATCACTTCTGAATGTGGACGTTAAAGTGTTGGCGAAGGTACTGGCGGGTAGGCTGGAGGAGTGCCTTCCGAAGGTAATAGGGGAGGATCAGACGGGGTTCGTGAAAAGGAGGCAGCTGTTTTCGAACATTAGGAGGGTTTTGAACGTTGTTATGGCACCGGCGGAAAGAAAGGAAACAGAGGTAGTTGTGGCATCGGACGCCGGGAAGGCGTTTGATCGGGTCGAATGGGGGTACCTGATGGCAGTGCTGGAGCAGTTTGGGATTGGACCAAGGTTTGTGAACTGGGTAAAGCTATTATATAAGGAACCGAAGGCGAGTGTCCGCACAAATAATATCAGTTCGAGATATTTCTCTCTCCACCGTGGGACGAGACAGGGATGTCCTATGTCCCCCCTGCTGTTTGCACTTGCGATTGAGCCGTTGGCCATCGCATTGAGAAGTTCGGGAGCATGGAAAGGAATAGTGCGGGGGGGGGGGGATAGAGCATAGGGTGTCCTTATATGTCGACGACTTGCTGCTGTATGTGTCGGAGCCGAGTGCATCGATAGGAGGAATATTAGAGCTACTGCGGGTATTTGGGTCTTTCTCGGGGTACAAGTTGAACCTGGACAAGAGTGAGTACTTTGTGGTGTCTCGGCCGGGGTGGGGGCAGGGGTGGGGGGGCTGCCATTCCGTAGAGCAGGGACTCAAGTTAGGTATCTGGGGGTACAGGTTGCCCGGGAGTCGGGTAGGCTTCGTAGGTACAACATCACTAGTTTGGTGGGGAGAGTGAAAGCCGATCTGGCAAGGTGGGACGGCCTTCCTCTGTCACTGGCAGGTCGGGTACAGGCGGTTAAAATGAATGTGTTGCCGCGATTCCTGTTTATTTTTCAATGCCTACCGATTTTCCTGCCAAATACTTTTTTCAGGGAGATTGAGGGAAGGATTACCTCATTCATATGGGGAGGGAAGGTGGCCAGAGTGAGAAAGATGCTGCTACAGAGGGGAAGGCAGGCAGGGGGTTTGGGTCTCCCAAACTTGTTGTACTACTACTGGGCGGCGAATGTGGAGAAAGTGCGGAGCTGGGTCAGAGGGGTGGATTCTCAGTAGGTCAGAATGGAGGAGAGTTTGTGCAGGGGGTCGGGGCTGAAGGCACTTGCAACAGCGCTGCTCCCGATAGCTCCGGGGAAATATTCAGGGAGTCCGGTAATAATAGCTTCATTCAAAATCTGGAGGCAGTTTCGCCAACACTTCGGGTTGGGTTTAGTGTCAAGGGAAATGCCGATTCGGGGGAACCACAGATTTGAGCCAGGGAGGTGGGATGGAAGTTTTCGGAAATGGGAAGAGAAGGGGATTAAGACGCTAAAAGATTTGTTTCTTCGGGGTCGGTTTGCAGGATTGAGGGAGCTGGAAGCGAAGTATGGGCTAGAGCAGGGAGAAGTGTTTAGGTACACGCAGGTTCGGGATTTTGCCGGAAGGAGATACAGAGCTTCCCAGAGGAACCGGCCTCCACATTGCTGGAGGAGGTGTTGACGACAAGGGGATTGGAGAAGGGGGCAGTGTCAGCGGTGTACGGAGCTATTCTGGAAGAGGATAAGGCACTACTGGCAGGGATCAAAGCAAAGTGGGAGTAAGAGCTGGGAGAGGTTATAGAGGAGGGGGTCTGGTGTGAGGTGCTCCGGAGAGTGAATGCCTCCACCTCATGTGCAAGGTTGGGGCTGATACAGCTGAAGGTGGTATATAGAGCGCACCTCACGAGGACGAGGATGAGCCGATTTTTTGAAGGAGTAGAGGATGTGTGTGAGCGTTGCGGGGGGGGGCCTGCGAATCACATTCATATGTTTTGGTCCTGTCCAAGCTAGGCAGTACTGGAAGGAGGTATTTTGGGTAATTTCCAAGGTGGTGCGTGTGAAACTGGACCCGGGTCCCCAGGAGGCCATATTCGGGGTGTCGGACCAGCCAGGGTTGGAAACGGGAGCGGAGGCAGATATCATAGCCTTCGCCTCGTTGATCGCCCGAAGGCGGATCCTGCTGGGATGGAAGCAGCCGCTCCACCCAGTGCCCTGGCGTGGCGGGGGGACCTGTTGGAATACTTGACGCTTGAGAAGGTTAAGTTCGAACTGAGGGGAAGCTCGGAGGGGTTCTACAAGTCATGGGCACTATTTATTATGCACTTTCAAGAACTGGATAACATCGAACATTAGTTGGGGGGGGGGGGTGGGGGGAGGGGGGCTGTGTAGATTAAGGGTGATTATGGGTAATCCCTGATTCCTTTTTGTCATTTGTTTATGTAAACATGCGGGTTGAGGTTTGGGGGTTGGTGGGCGGATGGGATCGTTGTTACTATGGGGATTGACATATCTTGCTGATTATTGTTTATTGTTGATGGGTGTAAATGTGGGAGAAAATGTGAAAAAGGAGGAGAATATTTTTTTTAAAAACAGAAACTGCTGCATTAACTCAGCAGGTCTGGCAGCATCCATAGAAAGAGAAACAGAATTGAGGGGTGGGATTTACCCACCAACTCACTGGGTGTTTTTCAGCGGCAGAGGAGCCCCCCCACAACGAGATCTACTGGTCCCGCCATTGCCAACGGAATTTTCCATCGATTGCACCCCTTGAAGCTGGGAAACCCGTGCGCCGGTGTGGGACCGGAATATCCTGTCGGCATGAATAGCCGGTAAATCCTGCCCAATGTTTCGAGTCCAATATGGCTCTTTTCAGAAGATTAATTCTGTTTGCCTCTCCTCAGATTCTGCCAGACCTGCTGAATCTTTCCAGCACTTTCTGTTTTTATTATCATTGCCATTTATGTCTGACTCATTTTTTGTTCTGTCAGAATCCACCTCTTATTCCTTTCTATTTCTTCTTCTCTCTTTCTCTTTGCACAGCTGCCTCTTTTCAGATTGTTAATTGTTTTAAGTAAAATGGTGATATTTAAAGGAATAAGTCACTATTGATCTTCATACAGCAATCAGTTTCTAGGGGAATCCATTCTCCCACCATAGCTAATGGCCCAAATTTCCGAATATAGCAATTGTTGCTCCCTCACTATCAATAAACTCTTCAAGCGCTTCTTTTTGGCACATTAGGTTTTTTGCATGGTCTTGTCTTAGATTAGAAAAAGATACAGGGTGCGATTAAGCGGACTGTAGTTAAAGGCCGCTGAATGGCACGTTTAGAGGGGTGTTTCTTGGCAGCTGCAGCACCGCGAGACATCCCATTATCCAACAGCACTTTGCCATTCTTTAGCTCACCAGCAGGAAAGGCTCCTTGCAGATCGGGGCGCCATTTTGTGCGGCAGCCTTGATCTCTCCCCCTCCCACCCCCCCCCCCCCCCCCCGCCCCCTCCCCCTCCCGATTTTGACCCTCCCCCT
This sequence comes from Scyliorhinus torazame, assembly GCF_047496885.1. Lineage (NCBI taxonomy): Eukaryota > Metazoa > Chordata > Chondrichthyes > Carcharhiniformes > Scyliorhinidae > Scyliorhinus > Scyliorhinus torazame. The sequence goes on from NC_092724.1 coordinate 101,185,928, forward strand.
CATCCCCCTGATCTTGGGGAGGCCCTTGAGAACACCCCCCCCCCCCCCACCGTCACTTCAGGCCCACCCCACCCCCCACCGATTTTGACCCTCCCCCTCATCCCCCCGATCTTGGGGAGGCCCCTGAGAACACCACCCCCCTCACACACCCCACTCCACCTAGCAAGGCCTTTCCCGGCCCGACCTCCGGCAGTGTCAACACGGCACCCTGGCACTGCCAGTCTGGAAGTGCCCCTGACACCCTGGCAGTGCCACCCAGGCACACTGGTAATGCTAGGGTGGCACTATCAGGGTGCCAGACTGGCAGAGCCAGGGTTTGCAGGTGCTAGGGGAAGTGCCAGGGTGCCACCCTGCACTGTCCCCAACCGCCTATGGTCTTCAATGGCCTGGCAGACCCACCCCCCCACCCAGGGTGCCGCTACCACTGTCCACGCGCGTGTGGACAGTACTATATGGCACCTTGCAAGGTCTCCCAGGAACAATTATGCTCATTTCTACATTCAGATCTGGATCTCGCTCAGCGAGGACAAGTTCCAGACATCACCAGGTGGAGCAAGGTGGTGACTCGCGCAAGATTTCACGCCCAGCATGGAGCCCAATTAGGGGCTCGCGTGCAATTCACCCGTTGTTCCTGCATCTGCGCCGGGTGCAGCGATGTCGCTGGATCGTGGCCACACTCACAGTGCCTGCTGTGACACTGAGACAATCAGGCTATAAAGGTTCAGTCCTTTAACATTAATTGTTTAAAGAAATGTTTTATTCTTTGGAAACATATTTATCAAAAATAACACTAAAGGGGAGATGTTATGGTTGGAGTCCTGCAACGTGCTTGTCACACTTAGAAAGACAAGTTCTTAATCTCAGGGATTTTAAATCCGACAACTGGAGTCACCAAACCATTTTTCCCTCTTTTTAAAGGTTCACTTTGGGCCTGACCCCATCACCCAGATTTATTAACACAAAGCAAAAATTGCATTTACTGCATTGTTATAATTCTGCTGCAGTTTGGCAAGCCCATATCAACATGGCAGCACAAACAATGAGTTTCTGGGAAATGAGTCACTCAATTGCTAACATTTGAGCTGGTAGTTCCCTCAGGAATAAAACTAGCCAGTACTGGAACATCACGATGTCAGCCCTGAATGTATCAGCATCTATTTTATAATGTAAATGAAGCAGTTACGAGTAAAGTTTACACTTTCTCTCTTCCAGGTTTCAAATGGATGTAAAGTGGCCCAGGTTTTCATGCATTATTTCGTTGGAGCCAACTTCTTCTGGCTTTTGGTAGAAGGAATTTATCTTCATAAAATGATAGTTCTGGCTGTCCTTTCAGAGAGAAGACTGTTAAAACAATACATCCTGATAGGATGGGGTAAGTGAAGTCCATAACTGAAGTGTAACAACTGTTCTAAAAATTAATTTATTTGCTTTCAGTGGCACCCCTGTGTATTATTTGCCACTCTTGGGTTTTCAGGCTGAGGCAATTGACTCCAGTCCCAAGCCCTTCTTTTCACAAGTCTAATTTCTCGACAATTTAGAGGTGCACAAATGCTTCTCGAAGAGGAATGGCAAGTGTTCACCTTGGCTCAGTGGTGTAGTATAGGAAAATGGGAGACTGAATCGAGTACCGCCCACACAATGCTGTGAGGGAACACATGACGCACACCCAGAGTCAATCTCGTGTTGGTCAGAGATGTGTGTACCAGCAAGCATGGAGGCAGCTCCTAGATTGCAACCTTTATTGTATATTTGAAAATAATTATCAATAAAGACTTAGAGCCAGATTTTTCAGTACCTTCCTGTGGTGTATTTTGCAGCAGCAAAGGCGGCTTCCTGTCCTGGCGATGTCTACTGCATTTTGTGTGTCTCACCTGTCTTGCCACCAGGGAACCCGCCGCGGGGAGTTGCCTTCGGTGGGACTGGAAGATCCCACCAATGGGAAGTGCTGGAAAATCCTGCCCTTTCAGTAAACCCATGTATGAATATGAAGACTTCTTCAGACCTACTGAATTGTGAACAGAACCATACAACAAGTGGTAACTCTCTGGGTCAGGCGATGGCATGTGCAAGTCCCACTCCAAGGACTGGAGAGTATAATGTAGGCTCACACTGCAGCACCGAGTAAGTGCTGAAGTTTTAGAAATGCCATTTGCCCTCTCACAGGTGCGGACCCCAGTAACAAACACAATAGATCCAGTGGAACTATTTTGAAGACGAGCAGGAGAGTTCTTCTCAGTGCCCTGACCAATATTTACTCTCAACCAACATCACTAAAACAAATTATGTTTCTTTAGGGATAGTGGGACAATCAAAAGGTATGTTGATAAAACACAAGATAAAGAATTGATTTATGACCTCAGAACATCCCAAACGCGTTATAGCCAATTATCTATGTTAAGAAAAATGTAATCACTAATGTAGGGAAATATGGTTACTAATTTGCATACTGCAAGCTCCCATAAACAGCCACAAAATATTATTGGTTTCATTTTTAAAAATGGACTTTATGCTGAAGCCCCGCCAAAAAGGTTGCAACAAGTCACATGACCACAGGATTGTCCCTTTGTCTGGGAGCTTACCCCCAAACGTTACAAGAACACAATAATTATTTGCTCAGCTTTAAGAATCTCACACTTCATTGTACAGACCCCTTGTGATCACCAAGGACCAGGAGACTTGCACATCAGAATTCATTATGCCAACAAAGTTGCTAACAGACTTTTACCACACCTGGGACTGACCAAGTCCATTTCAAAGGGGATGTCGTTTGCATCTGATAAGCTCACCTTGCTTATCAATATAAATTCTGGTTGTTTTTGAGTCAGTGGATCTGCCTGGACAATGACTTTCCAAACACCAGGTGCACAACATAGGTGTTTCTCTTTCAACAACTGATGACTGGTTCCTTATCTATCCTGAACTCAAAGCAAATTCCTGACGTCTGTTTTTGAAGTCACTGTGGAGAAGGAAGGACACATAACTCAAGTGATCATTTTAAAATCCCTATATGCCTTTGAGAACTGATAATTAGACAGTCTGCTATTTTAACATCCAACTAGTGAGCCAGAAAGAAACCGGCCCCTCCAGGCAGAAGCACAGCCTATACCTCAAAGCCTGTCTCTGCTGGAAGATCTTATATAATTGCCTGTAGAACTGACCCAGTCTCTGTACACCTACTTCACCTTTCAGCCAGCACCAGCTGAAAAGAGAATACTACAACTCCAGTCTTCAGCCAGCTGAACTCAAACTCCTCTGGAAAAGACTCTGAAAATCACATTCATTTCAATGGTTCTTTTACTGTAAAACCCCTTTTTCTACCACCCCTCTCTTCACTGCGTGCACGTGTGTGTTTGGAGTGGGATATTGGGAACACTGCTCCTCCTGGGTTTTTGAATTTGAAATGAAACTAAGCTTTCAAATTAATCAAGTTTGCTGTGGATGATTGATAAATTGGATAATGATAAATGAGGGATTGGGAAAACACACCAAAAACAATTCAAAACGATGTTCTGCTCACAGGTAGTGAGAGAAAATCATTTCAGTGTGTCTGTCTCTCTGTGGTCTGGAATGAATTAAGTATTTTACTGAAGTGAGGAATTTAATTTCTACCTTCAGCTTCCGAGGCTTTCTATCGAGCTTTTCTCAGGTGATTTCTTCCTGCACTTTTGGTTCTTGAGCTTCTTTGATTTTTCCTTCGGTTTTCCAGGATTTTAATTATCTTCTGCGTTCTCTGCGAGGCTTTGAGCTATTCCACTATGTGGACAGTACTGTATTCAGTCCAACATTAATCGTTCCTGTGACAGACCCTTATACTCTACTCCTGATTGAGGATTTATCCATAAAGGATGATAAATACACCACAATTTAAAATTCATATTGATTGCCCCTATTCATGGCATTTCCCTGCCGCATTCTGTAACCTGCCAGCTCTTACATCATCAATCCTACAATTCTGACCTCTTGTGTGCCTGCACTCCCCATTGGCCTTCAGCCATTTGTTCCCCACACTTTGCAAAAATTCTTTGCACCTCCTTCTCTCCTGTAAGCTTTTACTCATCCCTCCTAACATCTCCTACTTTGTTCCAGTATCACTTTTTGTCTGATTAGATACTTGGGGCAGTTTCTGGCATTAATGCTGCAATATAAATGCAGGTTGTTTTTGAATTCCTATCGTGCCATGTGTTGAGATTTCTGTAGTATTCCGTATGGGCTTCAGAAAGAAAAAATTACCGGTGTATCAATTGACTTATGGGCAATGACAAGAGGACATCTGCCAATATTATGCAGAATGAGAAGAATTGGTGTATTTTTCAATTATATAATTCATTCTGGAGATTGGGATGTCTTTGAATACTAATGTATCGGAGGCTCTTAAACCGATATTCCCTATTTCCACAACATATCGGAAGAATTAGAAAGACACGGCTGAAACTCAATCAACCCATTCAGTTGGAGCAGGAGAGGGCTTCCAGCTGCCATTTTGACTGCCCCACAGCTCTGCAACAAATCCCAGTTGCAGGGAGGGGGAGCAGGGTGGAGAGGGGAGGGGGTGGGGGAGGGTGGTGGTGGTGAGGTTCACTTGCTTCCAGTTGTGCAGCACAGATGTGAGCTCCACAATAAGTTGGAGTGACTACCTGGAGCTGCTGTATCCCTTAGGGGAATGATTTCTGCAACTCTACTCCCTGGGGCTGGAGTTCTAGTTTTCCTTGAATGTTTTTCTTTTGGACTCGCCAGTCTCAAGAAAGAAACCTTAAAAGTACCAACTGAGTAAAATTGTCATGGTTACCGGGCTGCGTGAACCTCCACACTGAGACCAAGGGACCTTCGGATCGTGTCTTTCTTCAGCAAGTCTTGATCCAACACAAAAATTTACTTCTTTCTCTTCTCTTTCAGTGTGTCCACTATTCTTCGTTATACCTTGGACAGTATCAAAGATTATCTATGAGAATGAATGGTAAGATTTATTAAAAACCAAATATGGTCCTTTAAGACATGGTGAATAATTGAACTAGTGTCTTGTTTTACATCCTTGTAACACACTCCATCTTTTAACTTTCTTCCAGACACTTGAATGGAACTCAAGAAAATATTCTAATCTGATTAATGACCCTTCTCTCACATCAAAACTTTCAGCCCTCTTTTGCTCTCTCACTCCAACTCAAAAGCTGTTGTCCCTCTTAATGCTATAAATATTCCTACGAGAATTGTCCTTCCTTTTTTTCCTGCTGACTATTTACTTTTCCTACTTACTATTTACATCCAACTGAACATGGCTTGTTTCATTGTTCTTTCCTTTTCACGATACCCTCACCCTGTTGAAATCAAAGATTCATTGCACAATCTCCCTCTTATCTTCCTGAACTCTATACTTTGGCTAGACATCTGTTCCTACTACAAAGTTAAGACTTTGGAATCCAAGTTTGGCATTTCCCAAACATACCAACCATGCCCAATCATAACCTTCCACTCTTCCCAACCTCGGTGATGCTTTATGCTGTGAATTTTACTCCTTAATCGTACTTGATTTAAGAAATGACAGATGTGTTGGAGAGCATGGTTCGATTCACATTCTGACCTGTCACCATTGCTAGGTTACAGTGCAAGAGAGTTAACTAATGTCTTTTGAATGAAGTTGCTGATCTCGTCCAGGAGAACAACATCATCCAGACAGTTTCTAGGTGCACCATGATCACAATGACAGCGGGAAGGTACGTTGTGGGATGATGCCCATGCCTGATACCAGGGGACTGTCAAGTTGGCATAAGGCAAACATGAGGGGCTGGATTCTCCATTTCAGAGACTAAGTGCTGATGCTGGAACTGAATCGGTGGTGTTCTATGGGCACAGAAGCGGCACCATCCCAGAGCAATTCAGGATTCGTAATGGGCTAGCACCGGCGCCACATGGAACTAGAGTAATTCCAATGAAAAACGGTGCCAATTCGCTGGGGTCGGAATTGGCACTCGGGAAGCTGACAAGCTGCAGCCGCAGATAAGCACCCCACACCCCACCCACACTCATTCCAGCCGACAAGATGGCAACCCGAAGAACGGCACCCCGTTTCACTGATGTGGAGCTCGAGACCCTGCTAAATGCCATGGAGGAGAGGCTGGATACCCTGTACCCCAGAGTGGGAAGGATGGAGGTTGCCACCCATCATGTACAGCGGGCCTGAATGCATGTGGCATAGTTTGTAAGCTGCGTAGCTGCGTAGGCCCCACCATCAGAGCCAGTCAGCAGTGCATGACCTCCTCAGGGCAGCCAGGTGAGTAACCGGCACCATGTCCCTGGCACCCGCCCCCGTCTGACACACCCATACCTCTCCCTCCTCCCACCCATCTGGAGGGCGACCAAACCCCACCCGCCAGCAGTCTGCTCGCACCCTGTACAGCACCACATGCCAGCACCCATACCGCCTGCTTGGCCGGTTGCCCTGTTCACAAAGACCACCAGCTGCCGACCCTCTGTGCTGCCCGTGTCTGACTTCCTTTGACTGCATTTTCTGTGTTTTGCAGGATCAGCTAGTGACATGGCGTGTCCTTCTTGTGTCCCCCACCCCCGGTCACAACCCTGGGATATGTCCAGCGATGAGGCGGCACCGAGCAGCAACGTCAGCCAGCAAACACCAGCCCGCGACACACTGGGTACCAGTCCAGCAATGATATGGACTTGCTGTCACAGCTGTCTCCAATACCCTTCATTATCCCAGAGACACTCACCTCGGTTGGGCGCATTAGTGAAGAGGCACCTGGGACACTATCTGGTGTACACATGCACTGGGGTATCATGTTGAGGTAGGGACCTCCGAATGGATAGACGGTCGGAGTGGGGCCCTGTTCCAGTTATTAGCTGCCGCCTCGGGCTTCTGGAAAGGGAAGTCCCATCGATGCTGGTTATGCAGACACAGAGCCAGGGACTACATGAACCACCAACCACCCAGCACTTATAGGTGCAGTTGGAGAAGTCAGGAGGTGGTGACGACCATATGTGCCACCCAGGCCAATACGGCTTCCGCGGTGGAGGCCTTGGGGGCAAAGATCTTGGCCACGAGTCAGGATGTCCAAGGCTCAGGGCACTCTGTGCGGGTGGTGGCTGAGGCACAGGACAGCAATGTCCTGTCACAGGCAGCTAGGTACCAGCATCACCTGGACATTGCAGCAGCGCTCCAGAGCTTGGCCCAGTCAAAGCAGGTCATGGATCCACACCTCGACCATTGTCCAGGTGCTTGCTGACCTGAGCCAGTCACAGAAAGACATGGTACCATCCCAGAGGTAGCCCAGTTTCTGTGCTCCATGGCCACAGGAATTGAGACCCCTCTCTGATCGAGAGTGGGCCTCCATGATTGGCAGTGCCAGGTGGCCGGGAAGCTTTGGAGCTCCCTCTGGCCGCACCCCGTCCAAAGGAGTAGCCCAGGGGAGGAGGAAGTGATGGAACCCGTGCCGGTGACCTCTGCAGGGGAGGTGCTGGAGCACCACCGTACCCAAGACCCCCGCCCCCCCCCCCCCCCCCCCCCCCACCCCTTCCAGTCTCTGGCACATCCGATAGGCAGTGGGCAAAACAGGGCAGGCCCACACCACCTGGGACACCTAAGAGACTGATGGGCCCATTCAGGCCTGGTCGCTCCAGAGGATAACCGCTAAAGGGGACCCAGATCACAGAACGGCAATCACAGCAGGCTGCCTTCACCCCTGATGTACCGCCTGGGGATCTACCGGACCTAGCGTTTTGGCCCGTAAGGCCAGAAAGTTAGACACCAACTAAGTTGGCATTGGTGCAGCACACAGTGTTAGGGACTAGGCCACAAACATGTAGAAACATGTTCACCTGTTCACAATAAACACCTGTTCACAAACGTTTAAACCTGCCTCGGTGCTCCATCAGGAGGGCCTGCGGGATGAGCTGGGCCGGGCTGGGTTGGGTTTCGAGGGAGTGCTGTGGGTGAGGGGTGGTGGGCCGCGGGATGGTGGGGGGGGAATGTGTGGCCATTGCAGGTGAGCACCAGCCCTGAGGTCAGCCACCGCTCATCACCCTGCTACCCGGCCCCACCCCCATTCCTCTCCACCACATCCAACCTCCGCCACTCCAAGTGTTTATGGGACCATGTGATGGAATGGCCAGCCGGCATGCAAGGATCATCTAGGTGAATGGTGGATAGTGCTAACTTGGGCAGGTGTCAGATTTGAAAATGATGTACAGCACCAGAGCTCATCGCAGAGCAGGTCATCATCATCCTCCATTCCGTGGATCAGACTCGGTTACCGCCAAACCAGGGCCCGCACACTATAGTGAGGCAGGTAGGTATCATGGATAGGGTTGCAGGTGTGGGGCAGTGGGCCGGGGGGTGTTGGGGCATGGAGAATGGCCATGGGAAGGGGTGGTCGGCTGGGGGCCAAGGGGAGGTTGTGGGGGTGGTGTGGGTTGTTTGTGCCACCGCCAATCAGGTCTCCTAGTTGGTGAACCTGGAGGCGATTAGAGCATCCTGTTTGGGGCGGCCCTGGCGCACTAGTTATGGGGCCTCCTGTGCCTAACCAGGCCCCATGCCCTGCCCATTCTGGCCCTCCACCACATCCTCCTCATCAGACGAGGCCTGGCGTTCATCTCCTCCAGCAAATCACCCCTCTGCTGCACGATGTTGTAGAGGGCGCAGCAGGCCACCACGATGTGGGAGACTCTCCTGGTAGTATACTGCAGGGCCTCTCCAGAGCGTCCAGGCACCTGAACCACATCTTCAGGACACCGATGCACCACTCGATCATAAACCTGGTCACGGCATGGACTTTGTTGTAGTGTGTCTCCGCGTCAGTTTGTGGCCTCCGGATAGGCATTATCAACCATGACTGCAGTGGATAAGCCCAGTTGCCCAAGGGCCTACCTCTCACCCGAGGGTGCACCTCAATGGTGTCAGGAACCGTCGAGTGTGTGAGGCTGAAGGCGTCGTGCACACTGCCTGGGTATCGAGTGCAGACGTACATGATGTGCATATCATGGTCACACACCTGCTGCATGTTCAGGGAGTGGAACCCCTTTTGGTTCGTAAAGACCACCCCCTCACGCTCGTAGGGGTCATGTGTCCCATTGATCACTCCTGAAGCTGGGACATCCCAGTGATGGTGGCGTACGCTGCTGCCCACGCAGCCTGGTGCGCTCGGTCCATATTGAAGCTGATATATTGCTGCCAGGCAGATGCACCTGTGCACCGAGGTCTGAGAGATCCATGTCAGGTCCCAACTCAGCGCCTGGAAGGACCTGAGGCGCAAAAGTTCAGGGTGATTGTCACCTTGAGTACGAGATGTAGTTCACATGCTTCAAATTAGAAAATACTGGAAATAGGCTGATGGCAAACCCTGGCCATAGGTTTCCCAATGGTCGGGAGGGGGGAGGGGATGGTGGTTGGGGTGGTTGGGGCGAGGGGAGGGGCACATAGAGCTGGTAATCTTGTTGACAGCTATAGGGTCAGAAGATCCCATGGCCGGTCAATGGTGGGCTCACCACCATTGAACTGTAGAATTCCTATCATGCAGAAAGATGTTTAAAAAGAAATAAATCTTATATTTATTGGCAATATTTTTATGTATTAGGTGCTGGGGAACAAACAGACACATGGGCATCTGGTGGATCATCAGGGGACCAGTGATATTTGCAATTGTAGTGAGTACCGAGGCATTCTTCTGTTGTTATATGTGCAATTGAAATCATTTGTGAACTGTTTAATCATCATCCTTTTATTTCATGCCCTGTTCGATGAGTAGTGTGACTCGCGTACTGTAAAGTTCAAGTTAGATTTTTAACATAGAACATAGAGCATACAGTGCAGAAGGAGGCTATTCGGCCCATCGAGTCTGCACCGACCTACTTAAGCCCTCACTTCCACCCTATCCCCATAACCCAATAACCCCTCCTACCCTTTTTGGTCACTAAGGGCAATTTATCATGGCCAATCCACCTAACCTGCACGTCTTTGGACTGTGGGAGGAAACCGGAGCACCCGGAGGAAACCCACGCACACACTGGGAGAACGTGCAGACTCCTCACAGACAGTGACCCAAGCCGGGAATCGAACCTGGGAGCCTGGCGCTGTGAAGCCACAGTGCTATCCACTTGTGCTGCCCTCTTATCCAGAGTTCTGCATGTTTCAAGGCTGAAATTTATTTCTTGCAAGACAAAGTGCTCAGGGCTTTTACACCATTGCAAAGCTCAACTTTAAATAACAATAACACTGGAATCACCAGCTACTTTAATTTAAAATGAGAAGTAGAAAGGCAGCGTTACCAATGGTTTGGTTCAGCCTCAGTCAGTTGTGAGGGAGGGAAAGGGAAGGAAAGGGTGTTTGAGTCAGGGACCAAATACAATAGCTTCAGCCGTCCAAATTTTTAATTGAAAGAAACTTTTGCTTATTGAATATTGGACATAATAAACCAGTGGGACATTTGTTACTTGTTTTCAAAATCTTCAATGGCCTCGCACCTCCCTACCTCTGTCACCTCATTCAATTATCCATCTATCTGAGACCTCTGCTGTCCTACAATTTTGGCCTCTTGCACATTCTGTATTTTTATCGCCTCACCATTGGTGGCCATTCGCTGGCTGTTCCCAAAGGTCAGGAATTCCCTCCATCAACCTCCATCTCTATTTCTGTCCCTTCCCCTAAAATGTGTCTTAAAACCATGGGCGAAATTCTCCATTATTGGCGGAAAGTCCGTCGATCGGCGCAAAAAACGGCGCAAATCCGACTTGCGTCACGTCGGAAAAATGGGTCGATAGTCTACGGCCCGAAATGGGCTAGCAGCAACGTAACGGGATCCGCGCTTGCGCAGTGGTTCACGCCGTGCAGCGTCATACGCGCCGCACGGCGTGACGGCTCATAAGGCCGCGCTGCTCCCCCCCACCCGACCGCAACACCCGACCGCAACACCCGACTGGATGGCTGGCCGTCGCTCAGCCCCGAGGTTCGAGTCACGCGATGTGGAGGCGCTCCTGGACGCGGTGGAGCAGAGGAGGGACGCCCTGTATCCCGGGCACGGCCGCAGAGTTACCCCACGCCACAGCCGGCGTCTGTGAAGGGAAGTGGCAGAGGCCGTCACCGCTGTAGCCCTGACACCACGGACAGGCAACCAGTGCCACAAGAAGGTGAACGACCTCGTCAGAGCAGGCAGGGTGAGCCTCCCCCCCTGCCCAATATCCATATCCCCCCTCCCCTATATCCCCCATATCCCCCCTCCCCCATAACCCCCTCCCCCATATCCCCCTCCCCCATATCCCCCCCTCCCCCATATCCCCCCTCCCCCATATCCCCCCCTCCCCATATCCCCCCTCCCCCATATCCCCCCTCCCCATATCCCCCATATCCCCCCTCCCCCATATCCCCCTCCCCATATCCCCCCTCCCCCATATCCCCCCTCCCCATATCCCCCCCTCCCCATATCCCCCCTCCCCCATATCCCCCCTCCCCCATATCCCCCCTCCCCCATATCCCCCTCCCCCATATCCCCCCCTCCCTCATATCCCCAAGTGAATCCAGCCCTAACCTTAACCTCTGCAATGCACACGCAACCGATGGCGTGCATTCATATACCTGCCTAACACTGTTGCCTTTTACCCCTGCCACCGCCCCCCCCCCCCCCCCCCCCCCACAGGAGAAGCGCGCACACAACAATAGGGAGCATGTGAGGACTGGAGGAGGGCCCGCTGATGAGAGGCCACTGACCGAACACCAGGAAAGGGCCCTGGAACTGGCTGGCGGACCTGAGGACCGGGAGGTTGCTGATGCAGAGGTCGGGGGCGTACTAGCAAGAGAGCCACCGACAGCCCGTCCCCATATCCCCCCTCCCCTATATCCCCCTCCCCCCGTATCACCTGATCACTGCCTGATGTCTAACCATGCATGCTTCATTGTGTATCGCAGGACTAAACGTCCAGGCACCCATCCCCGCAGATGCAGACTGCCCGCAGGATGCCCCTCGGAGACCACAGGAGACGGAGAGACCCGCACCCTCCAGCATGCGATGCCCGCAGGATGCCCCTCGGAGACCACAGTAGACGGAGAGACCCGCACCCTCCAGCATGCGACGCCCGCAGGATGCCCCTCGGAGACCACAGGAGACGGAGAGACCCGCACCCTCCAGCATGCGACGCCCGCAGGATGCCCCTCGGAGACCACGGGAGATGGAGAGACCCGCACCCTCCAGCATGCGACGCCCGCAGGATGCCCCTCGGAGACCACGGGAGATGGAGAGACCCGGACCCTCTAGCATGCGATGCCCGCAGGATGGCCCTCGCACACCACGGGAGACGGAGAGACCTGGAGCAACAGGGAGACGACACCCCCGTCACGTGCGGGAGCGACCACCCAGCGACGAGGGGGGCAGCCACAGGCCCCCATCACATCCGAGCCAGGACACCACTACCCAGGACACCACTACCCAGGACACCACTACCCAGGACACCCCTACCCGGGACAGCAATACCCAGGAAGACGAAATACCGGACAGTGAATCAGAGTGGATGGGTGGAGACGAACCCCCACCCCAAAGTGCCATGGACTCAGAGTGGGACGAAGAGCACGACACAACGCCACTGCTGTCACCAACACCCTCCACCATCGCAGAAACACTCACCACGGTTGGGCACTTTAGTGATGAGGCGTCTGGTACACTCACTGGTGCGCACAACACAGCCGTCCCGGTACAACAGGTGGAGGTAGGAGCAGCAGAGGGACCGGGCGGTCGGAGGGCAGCCCAGCCCAAGCGAACATCTGCCGCCCAGATGGATCCTGGGTTCCTGCAGTTACCACACCCACACATAGATCCGATGCAACCACCGACCCGGAGACGAGCGAAGAGGGTGACGGACGGCTTGCGGCGGCTGCGGTCGCAGGTGGAGGAGTCCACCCGCGTCCAGGAGCTGGGAGTGGTGCCGGTCATGCATGCCACCCAGGCCGACACCGCACGGGTGGCGTCCGCGGTGGAGGCAATGGGTGCGACGGTGTCAGACATGGGGAACGGTTTGCGAGGCCTGGGGCCTTCCGTGCAGGCGGCGCCTGTGGCCCAGGAAATGGCTGCCCTCTCACAGGAGGCCATGAGCCAGTGCCAGTGCCAGATGGCAGAGGCGCTCAACGCCATAGCCCAGTCTCAGCAGGCCATGGCCCAGTCTCTGCAGGCCATGGCCCAGTCTCAGCAGGCCATGGCCCAGTCTCTGCAGGCCATCGCTGAGGGCATCGGCGCCAGTGGCCATGTGCGAGCCAGCGTCGCACTGTCACAGACAGGGTTTGCCAACCCCCTGGGCTCCATGGCTGCAAACCTGCAGACCCCTGTCGATACCAGCACGGGCCTCCAGGACTGGCAGCGCCAGATGTCGGGGGGGCGTCGGATGGCCAGTCCGTTCGCATCCCCCACCCATGTAGAGGCCTGGGGGCCATCGGGAACCCCGAGGGAGGAGGAGGTGGTGTGGTCTGTCCCGGCTCCCTCTGTAGGGGAGGTCCCGGTACACCGCGACACCTCGGACTCCCCCCCTTCCATCCCAGGTGCATCGGGTGGGCAACGGGCAGGACAGGCTGGCAGCTCGCCATCCCAGTCGCCCGGGCCGCAGCCTGGCCCATCTAGGCCAGGACGCCCCAGGAAACGGCCGCCAAAGGGATCCAGTGTCAGAGGGCAGGAATCACAGGAGTCCACCTCCAGTTCTGCTGTACCGTCTGGGGAACCACGTGGACGTAGTCAAAGGGCCCGTAAGGCCAAACAATTAGACACTGAGTAAGTTGGCACGGGTGCAGGGCACAGATGAGTTTCAGGGGCTAGGGCACGTGCATGAACTCCTTTGGTTATTAAAGTCAATGTTACACCTACCGAAGCTGCCTTTGTGCTCTGTCCAAAGTGTGCAGGGGTGTCATGTACGTTGAGCGCAAGTGTGTGTGTGAGGGGTGGTCTTACCTCAGCCCCAGGTGAGTCTGCCCCCTTCCCCCTGGGCCGCCATCAACATCCCCCGGGCAGAGGACGGGACCGTGCGCTGCAGTGTCACAGCCGCATGCAGGGATGGTCCGGGTGGATGGTGGTACTGTGACCATGGGTCAGACATAGTCCAACGATGTAGAGCCAGGAGCTCATCGCAGGGCGGGTTGTCATCATCCTCCATGGCCTGCGATAGACACGCGTCCACCCGCAACTGTGTGAGCCCGGCCCGTTGTGCCGCAGGTGGATCGGCAATGCGGGGGGGGTGGGGGGTGGTGTGCATGCGGGTGGGGTGGGTGGGGTTGGGGAGGGGGGTGATGGTGCTGGGTGGGCGGATGGGTGGGGGGTGTGGGTGGTCGGTTGTTGCCATGGTGTGCGGTCTGTGGCCATACTACCCAATTCCCACGCCCATCTAGTCAGTGAAGCGGGCGTCTATCAGTCTGTCCCGTGCCCGCTGGGCCAGCCGGTAACGGTGGACAGCCACCCGCCTGTGTCTACCCCGTCTGCCCTGACCATTGCCCCCATCCCCCTCACCTGGGGAGGACTGGGCCTCTTCCTGCTGCTCCTCCACTCCGCCCTCCTCTGCCTGCGGCACATCGCCCCTCTGCTGGGCTATGTTGTGCAGGACGCAGCATACCACAATGATGCGGCCGACCCTATCTGACCGATACTGGAGGGCGCCCCCAGAGAGGTCCAAGCACCTGAAACGCATCTTCAGCACGCCAAAGCACCTCTCGATCACTCACCTTGTCGCTACATGGGCATCATTGTGGCGGTTCTCCGCCTCATTGCGTGGCCTCCGTATAGGCGTCATCAGCCACGATCGCAATGGGTAGCCCCTGTCGCCCAGCAACCAGCCCCTCAGCCGGGGATGGCGTCCCTCGTACATGCCGGGGATGGATGACCGCGACAACACGAATGAGTCGTGTACACTGCCTGGGTGACGGGCGCAGACGTGCAGGATCATCATGCGGTGGTCGCAGACCACCTGTACGTTCATCGAATAGGTCCCCTTCCTATTAGTGAACACGGCCCTGTTATCTGCAGGTGGCCGCACAGCGACGTGCATCCCATCGATCGCGCCCTGGACCATGGGGAACCCGGCCACGGCAGAGAAGCCCACGGCCCGGGCATCTTGGCTGGCCCGGTCCATGGGGAAGCGGATGTAGCGGTGCGCCATGGCATAAAGGGCATCTGTCACTGCCCGGATGCACCGGTGCACCGATGTCTGCGATATGCCGGACAGGTCCCCACTCGGTGCCTGGAATGACCCCGTTGCATAAAAGTTCAGGGCCACCGTAACCTTGACGGACACGGGGAGAGGGTGTCCCCCGCCAGTGCCACGCGGTGACAGGTGTGCAAGCAGGTGGCAGATGTGTGCCACGGTTTCCCGGCTCATCCGGAGTCTCCTCCTGCATTCCCGGTCCGTGACTGGTATGACTGCCGGGGCCGGGACACACGGGGCGCCCTCGGGTGCCTCCGTTGCCGTGGGGCCGCGACGTCCTCCTCCCCCTCCTCGTCCTGTCGGTCAGGTGTCCCTCCAGCCTGGGTGGCTGCCGCCTGCCCCTCTGCAGCAGCCTGCGCCGCCTCTCTGGCACGCTCCTCCTCCTCCTCATCCAGGGCAACATAGACATGAGCGGCTGCCACCACGGCGACCAACATCGCTGGATGATCTGAAAACATGACGGCCTGGTGGGGGGGGAGGGGAACGACGACATGTCATCATTGCCCATATCCCCTCCTCCCCCCAGGCAGGTGGCATGGACCGCATAGGTCCAACTGTTGGAGGCTGGCACCTGGCCAGGTGGACCAACTCACTTGCCCTCCCATCCCCCTCCTCGGCACGGACCCCCCCCCCCAACCTCCACCCCAGCACGGACCCCCCACCCCCCCCAACCTCCACCCTGGCACGGACCCCCCCCAACCTCCACACCGGCACGGACCCCCCCCCAACCTCCACCCCGGCATGGACCCCCCCCCAACCTCCACCCCGGCACGGACCCCCCCCAACCTCCACCCCGGCACGGACCCCCCCCCCAACCTCCACCCCGTCACGGACCCCCTCCAACCTCCACCCCAGCACGGACCCCCCCCCCAACCACCACCCCAGCACGGACCCCCCCCAACCTCCACCCCGGCACGGACCCCCCCCCCAACCTCCACCCCGGCACGGACCCCCCCCCCAACCTCCACCCCGGCACGGACCCCCCCAACCTCCACCCCAGCACGGACCCCCCCCCCCAATCTCCACTCCGGCACGGACCCCCCCCCCCCAACCTCCACCCCAGCACGGACCCCCCCCCAACCTCCACCCCGGCACGGACCCCCCCCCAACCTCCACCCCGGCACGGACCCCCCCCCAACCTCCACCCCGGCACGGACCCCCCCCCCAACCTCCACCCCAGCACGGACCCCCCCCCAACCTCCACCCCGGCATGGACCACCCCCCCAACCTCCACCCCGGCACGGACTCCCCCCCAACCTCCACATCGGCACGGACCCCCCCCCCAACCTCCACCCCAGCACGGACCCCCCCCAACCTCACCCCGGCACGGACCCCCCCCCCAACCTCCACCCCGGCACGGACGCCCCCCAACCTCCACCCAGGCACGGACCCCCCCCCCAACCTCCACCCCGGCACGGACACCCCCCCCCCAACCTCCACCCCGGCACGGACCCCCCCCCAACCTCCACCCCGGCACGGATCCCCCCCCAACCTCCACCCCAGCACGGACCCCCCCCCCAGCCTCCACCACAGCACGGACCCCCCCCAACCTCACCCCGGCACGGACCCCCCCAACCTCCACCCCAGCACGGACCCCCCCCCAACCTCCACCCCGGCACGGACCCCCCGCAACCTCCACCCCGGCACGGACCCCCCCAACCTCCACCCCGGCACGGACCCCCCCCCCAACTTCCACCCCGGCACGGACCCCCCCCAACCTCCTCCCCGGCATGGACCCCCCCCCCAACCTCCACCCCAGCACGGACCCCCCCCCCAAACCTCCACCTCGGCACGGACCCCCCCCCAACCTCCACCCCGGCATGGACCCCCCCCCCAACCTCCACCCCAGCACGGACCCACCAACCTCCACCCCAGCACGGATCCCCCCCCAACCTCCACCCCGGCATGGACCCCCACCCCCAACCTCCACCCCGGCACGGATACCCCCCCAACCTCCACATCGGCACGGACCCCCCCCCAACCTCCACCCCAGCACGGACCCCCCCCCAACCTCACCCCGGCACGGACCCCCCACAACCTCCACCCCGGCACGGACACACCCAAACCTCCACCCCGGCACGGACCCCCCCCAACCTCACCCCGGCACAGACCCCCCCCCCAACCTCCACCCCACCACGGACCCCCCCCAACCTCCACCCCGGCACTGACCCCCCCCCAACCTCCACCCCGGCACGGACCCCCCCCCCCAACCTCCACCCTGGCACGGACCCCCCCCCCCAACCTCCACCCCAGCACGGACCCCCCCAACCTCACCCCGGCACGGACCCCCCCCAACCCCACCCCGGCACGGACCCCCCCCCCAACCTCCACCCCGGCACGGACACCCCCCCAACCTCCACCCCGGCACGGACCCCCCATCCACCTCCCCGGCACGGACCCCCTCCCGTCACTCCCCCGGAGCCCAGCCTACTCTAACCACACCACAGCCCCCCCGCCGCACACACACACACACAACCCGAGACACACCTCTCCTCACGCATTCAGACTGCGGCCACGCCATTTCCTGCCCAGAGCCAACCCCCCAGGTCGTCACTCACCTCCACGCTGGTCGGCGTGAGCCTGGAGCACCGGGTCATGCCGATGAAAAGGAGGTTTAATTTACGTCGACGTGAACGGTCATCACATCGACGGGACTTCGGCCCATCCGGAAGGGAGAATATCGGCAGGCCGAAAATCGGCTGCCTTGCGCAGACCCGTGACATTCTCCGCGGCAGCGGCGACATTAACGCCCCGCCGACTTTTCTCCCTTCGGAGACTTCGGCAACCGGCGGGGGCAGGATTCACGGCGGCCAACGGCCATTCTCCGACCCTCTGGGGGGGCGGAGAATGACGCCCCATCTTCTTTGATTATTTTTTTAGAAACCCATACAAGTATCACCTTATGTGGGTCAGCGTTTTGTTTTATGAGCTTATGTGAAGTGATTTACTGGATTAAAGGTGCCAAATCAATTCAACTTGTTTTTGAGGCTGTGGGCATACTGAGGATTCTGCATGCGGTGAGGGTTAATGCTAGTTCAGAGACGATGGACGGGATTCTCCACTGGTGGAGTTTCGCGGCGACGTGGGGTGGCCACAATGGTAAATCCCAGTAGCAGGTGGCGAGAATGGAGAATCGCGCTGCCGGCTGAAGAACATGGGGCTGGCAGACTGGAGTATCCCGCCCAATAGCAGAACCTCACTTGAATAGGTCAAATTAATCAGTTTAAATCAATGTTGAATTAATCAGCTATCCTTGGTTATTTTGTAACTGTGTGAAATCCCCGCATCACAATTCCTCTCATTCACAAATGGTAGTCCATGTTTTTCGTTCCAATCTCATTATCCAGGAGCACCTTAACTGAAACCTGCCTCTGTATTCTGACTAGCATATACTCCAGCCAATCTATTTAGCGAACAGTTCCTCCACATGCTGGAAACTGGCCAATCAACTGCACTAAAGAGAAGGGTTAATGGAGAATATTTCAGTTGATAGAGGTTTGTGCTCAGTACTTGCTGATTAGGTTTTGCACTAATTGTCAGTGAACTTCGTCCCAGTGATGACATAGTATAGCAGGCCTTTTGAAACTGACTGACAGTAATCTAGAGGGCCACAGACACCCTTTTCTGAAAACCTCTGCAATAAACCGGTCTTAGTGACACAGCCTCTGACCAGGAGGGGCAGTGAGGTGACCCACTAGCAAGTCTCCACCTGGAAGTACATAAATGGCGTATTTACTCACTATCTGATCAGGGCAGCACAGTGGTGCAGTGGTTAGCCTTGCTGTCTCATGGCGCCGAGGACCCGGGTTTGATTCCGACCCCAGGTCACCGTCCGTGTGGAGTTTGCACATTCTGTCCGTGTCTGCGTGGGTCCCACTCCCACAACCCAAAGATTGCAGGATAGGTGGATTGGCCGCACTAAATTGCCCCTTAATTGGAAAAAAAAAGAATTGGGTACTCTAAAAAAAAATTTAAAGTACTCACTATCTGATATTCCCTCACCCAAACAATGCTGGCAGTAATTTTACATTGAAGTTTGAGTCTTCATTATCATTCCAAACCTACTATTCCACTGTCACTGTCCAGCAAATTATATTGTCGTAATATAGTCCAAGGAATTTTCTTTCAAAATCGAAAGCTAAATATTGGATGCAACCTGATTTCACATCATGCTGTGCACACATGCTCTCACACAATTGACAGTAGTCTGCCTCAGAAGACTCTGCCACCTTATTATGGTTGATGTACATATTTTTCAAATTTGTGACAACCTGTAGATATTGTCAAAGAAAAACTGTTGACGGTTTCTAAGCCAACCAAGTTCAAAATACTTGCACTATTTCCTGATAATAGTTGTGTCAACTTGGCTTCGGAGTGCACACCATCATCCTTGAGTCAAATACTGTGGCCTCAAACCTCCTCCTAACTCTCAAATAAGGCAGATTTTGTTACATCCATCCTAATGGATATAACGGGCTGGATTCTCCACAGCCCCGCTCCGAAATCATGTTTGGCATGGAGGCACAGAATTCATTTTTACATGGGGATCGTGGCCGGCGCTGCTCCCGGGATTCTCCGGTACCCGGAGAGACACTCGCGTGCAGATTACGCGGTGCTGCTGGGGGGGGCCATTGACAGAGGCCCCCACAGCGATTCTCCGGGCAAAACTGGCCGAGTTCGTGACGTTCTAACCACGTATTGCCTGTCGGGAACATTGGGTGGCGGCTGCCTGTCGGGAACATTGGGTGGGGGGGGCGGGCGGATCGAGCAGCGGGGGGAGCCTCATGGGCAGCCGGGGTGGCGATCAGACGGCTCGGATCCCCGGGCGCGCGCCATCTCGGGGGGGCCTACATTTTGGATGACGCTCCGCGTTTCGAGTCCACCATGTCGCATGGAGCGGCCGCTGCAGGCCACCGCCGTGGGCATGCACGGACTCCCGACCGGACGTTAGGGGGAAGTTTCCTCAGCCAGATCTGTGAGCAGTTCCCTGGGGCCCTGCTAGCCCACTGCAGGTAGGAGAATCACTCTTGACTTTTTGAAGGAAAGTCAAGAGTGAAACGCCAGCGTTTTTACGCTGGTGTGGGGACATAGCCCCATTTTTGGAGAATCCAGCCTCTCGTGCCTATTCGAATGCTTCAGGTGAATATTAAAGATTCCATGGTGCTATACAAAGTAGAACAAATTCTCTCAATATCCTAACCAATATTCTTCCCTTATCATGCACAGTTATTTATGGTAGCTGCTTCATTTACAGAAGAAATGAGTAAGTAATAATGGTAATTGTGGGTACGAGCAAATAACTTTATTTTGATGAGTGGTTTCCTCTTTCCGCAGATGAATTTCTACATCTTCATAAAAATTTTGAAAATGTTGCTTTCCAAATTGAAAGCCCAACAAATGCGATTCAGTGATTACAAGTACAGGTATGCAACTTCATTTTAATGAAAGGGGTATATGTGGCTTACTGTCTTTATAATCGGTAAGTAGGTAATTAGCCATGATCCACGAAGGTCCACAGGCGTCTCTCTATTAGGCAGAAACTAGTGGTTATATAGCTTGAGGGGCTCCACTCTGCATCAAGAATGGGGCAGAGAAAGGAGGCAGATTCAAAGTCTATCTCAGCCGGAACAGGAATTGAGACTTTACTGTGGGCATTGTCTGAACTATGTGCCAGCCACCTCGCCAACTGATCTAACCTCTTTAAAATGAAAACTGTGTTATACCAACATCACAGACACAATAAAAGAAACCTCAAAGCTCCTCTCTCTTTGGTGCTCAGAGGTGCTAAATTTCACTAGGTTATGGTTCCTCAGGCTGCAGCTACTGTCCATACCATGGCTTTATGCTCCTCCATCATGTATGGGTGTCAAAATTCTGTTAAATTAGGGGGGTGGTGAATGTCTCTTTAAGAGCAAAACAGCAGAGTAAGGGTCACCTGAACTGGGTGACTAATTGGGACTCAGAGTGGGGAATCACTGCAGCAGGTGTATAATAGAGCTGAAATCGTAAGTGCAGGAAATTTAGGTGGGTACAGCCTCGATGGGGTGTTCCACGCCAAGGCCAAAAAACCCGGCAAAGTCCTGTTAAATAGCAGTGTTGTTCTTGGCGCTGCAGGCGGCGAGAAACACACCGCTAAACGCTCCTAAAACTGGACTCTGTTTTTGCCCCGTTAAATTGTGCCTGAAGTCTCCGAAAATCTATCATTACAGCAAGGATATATCACAGCCATTGATACCCTAACTTGATGTCTCCTAACATATCGTCCAAAAGGGATTACTGGATAACAATCAGGGCAGGAATCTTCACTTTATTTGTTCTTCTCTTTCTAACCCAGAATGAGTCATAGATTCAGACAGGACAGAAGATGCCCTTCGGTTCATCGAGTCTGCACTAACAAAACTATACTAAATCTTCACTGATCTCACTTTCCAGATGAGTGACATTGCTAGAGTCAGTTAACTCAGTATAGAACAGAGTTCAAAGACAGAACCCTCCTACCTTATACATATACTGTACTAATAACATTTGATAATGATTTGAAATCAAATTTCAAAGAGCCCTTTTTACTTTTTAAGTGCTTTAAGCCTTCTGATAATATTTGTTTAATTTGGTGGATGAGGTTGTCAGATTATTCTTTTGTTTAAATTCATTTACGAGATGTGGGTGTCGCTGGTCAGGCCAGCATTTGTTGCCCATCCCTAGTTGTCCGTCATTGTGTTCTGTCAGCCCAGTCACTCCTTGGCCGCCTACAATTGAAGGAGATAGTTATCCCTGTTAAAAAGGGGCACTGCACAGTGAGGAATGGTGCCCCATGTAGCTGTATCAGGTTAGAAGGTGGCAGCAAGGACTCTGTGGCTGGGATCTTCTGGTCCCGCCTGCAGTCAGCATCTTCCAGACCCACTGAAAATCAATGGACTTTTAAATGGCGGGTTCCCTTACGGCGGGAAAATCCCAGTTTATATACATTGTATTCTTGCATTAAGGAGCGGAATATTGGCCAGATTTCAGGCCTTGTTGAAGGGGCTCTTGAATTAATCCTCCCCCACAATGCCTCTGCTTCCCTGTGCTGTTAGGGTCGATTTGACTTATTCCTTTTTTGTAATGTTCTCTCTTTATGGAAATAGAGCAGAGACGGAACATTTGAGGATGTTTTGATGTAGTCAGTGCCAGGTACCAAATATATAAGACAGGATTACATTGTAACTGAAAGCTCCAAGAGGCAGTGTTTGTGTGTTGCCTCCATTTTAACCTTGTACTGCCTCAGGGTCAACTTCACTCAGTTGTTAACAATCAAAGAATGCTGAATTCAAGCATCTCTCCAGACCATGGGAAGAGCAAGTTCAGCCTTCACTTCTCGCCACATTTCTGTGACGGCAGTGGGAAAAGGCATGTTCAGGCTTTGCTGTAATTGTAGTCTACCTCACTGTTCGAGTTCATGCATGACGTATGGCTACTCATGTGAGATACCAGACAGTTAATTTCCTGTTCACAGTTAGGAAATGCAGCAATTAAGCAACACTCTAAAGTCCCAGCCGGGACCATCCTGAGATGTCAGCTCCCTCCTGGGCCAGCTTCTACCTTAGGGAATTAACAAGCCTCCGCCCCTCAGTGGAGGAGTTCGCATTCCACCAGTCTCACAGGGAGATCAATGGGATCAACCCAGTGGGTCTCGTGGGGGTTATAACATCATCAAACTCTAAAGAAGTGTCTACCTCTTTCTTGAAAACATTCAGTGACTTGGCCTCCACCACCTTCTGTAGTAGGGAATTCCACAGGCTCAAGACTCTTTGAATTAAGGCAGTTTTCCTCATCTCAGTCCTAAATGGTCCACTCCATAATCCTGCGACTATATCCCTTGGTTCTAGATTTCCCCAACCAGAGAAAACATCCTCCCTGCATCTAGTCTGTCCGGCCCTGTTAGAATATTATACGTTTCAATCAGATTTCATCTCATCCTTCTCAATTCCAGTCAATACAGCCCCAGTCAAACCAATCTCTTGAGAAGGAAAAGGGAGGAAAATAAATATTCTCAAGGCTTTGGTATTTATGATCCTGTATAAACTGCAAGAGGAATTCATAATTTATCATTAAAACATGTTTAAGACTTTTTGCAGAATATGCTAACAGCAAGATGATTGGCAACTGCCAGAACTATGAAGTTTAGCGGAAGTGATTTTGGCTGAGTTTCAAGATACCTCTGTATTTTGCTGTTTGATTGTATCCCCATCTTGGGATAGCACATTACGAGCTCCAGAAATGGAGTTGGTCAGTGACTCAAGCGATGCATTTCCCTAACATTGACATGGCAATTGTCAAAGAGAGCATTTCGAAATTTGCTATTCCAGAAGAATCGAGGTCTCCAGAACAAAGAATCCATCAAACCAAAACCAATTTCATCCCCCAATATTATAGGTTGGCCAGGTCGACTTTGGTGCTGATACCGTTGCTTGGGATCCACGAGTTTGTATTCATCTTCCTGACAGACGAACAGGTTCAGGGTTTCCTGCGACACATCCGTCTCTTTCTTCAGCTGGCGATCAGCTCCTTTCAGGTACCAGCAAGAATTCTTCAATAAAAGCCTCAGTAATTTCAATGGTGTCATGGATGTTCATTCCTTGCCCTCAAATTTAAGAGCCACAGTGAGCTGTTTATTTTATCTGTCTGTTAAGAGCTCATGAGCTCAGATTCCAAACACAGTCCCTATACTATTATGTACCAAGGGTGAAGGTGATCTATTTGCTTCATTCATTCTGGGGATGTGAGTGTGGCTGGCAAGCCAATCCTAGTTGACCTTGAGATTGTGGGGCTGGAGTCTTCCTCTCGAACTGCCGCAGTTGCTGTGGTGAAGGTTCTGCCATAGTATTTCTGGGTAGGGAGTTCTAGGATTTTGACTCAATGACAGTGAAGGAATAACAATATATAATGATGGTCTGCTTTGACCATGTCCATGTCACTTTCAAGATCACAATTCAACAACAGTCTTTTCTTTAAATACAATACCGTGTCCAAGTCAAGATGGTTTCTGGCTTGGGGGAGATCTTTGGCACAATGATTTGTCCAAGGACCTGTTGCTTTGCATTTCTGTGTGGCAGAGATCATCAGTTTGGAAAGTGCAGCTCAAGCCGCAGGTTGCCGCCATGTGTTGAACCGATAATTACACATTGCAACCGCAGTAAAATGAAGAGAGGTGTTTCACCTTTATTCTCAAATGAGGAACTGAGCTGTTGAGACACAGAAGTTCTGCACCTGTGGTACAACCTAGAGGCCATAAAAGCAAACTTGACAAGGTATGAAATTAAACACAAA
Source organism: Scyliorhinus torazame (assembly GCF_047496885.1). Lineage (NCBI taxonomy): Eukaryota > Metazoa > Chordata > Chondrichthyes > Carcharhiniformes > Scyliorhinidae > Scyliorhinus > Scyliorhinus torazame. The sequence goes on from NC_092724.1 coordinate 101,210,399, forward strand.
AATTGGTAATTTATAAGCTTGCACTCGGAAAATAATAACCACAAAATGAAATATTGAGCCCCAACTCGCTCACTCATGTGTGCCACCTGACATCCTTACTGTTTTGGCCTACATATATCTCCAGTCTCTTCGTGCTATCTACAGTAGCCTGGCTAGCCAGGTAGTTACATAATCATACACCACTCTTTTAGTTTGCAAGGAATACGTCCTTGCTGGCATCGCCACATCTGAAGAACAAATATTAGGGATTGTTGAAAAACAATACATGCTACCAAAACTCTTTTGTCCTGCTTTCGCCACAATAGATGCAAGAATGTAAATTTTCAAAAGGGACAGCAATTTACGGTACATGAGAAAAGGACGCTGATTGTTTGGCTAGTCAACTCTCATTGGTTGAGGTATTGCCTTGTAGCATGCACCAGGGAACTATTGTCGCCCAGGCTTTTGTTTTATTCAAATGCCTGGACATGGTCCTTTTGCCTGCAGATGACAGGTCCCTGCATATGAATATGGTTGGCTTCTAGAAAGCATTGCGAGCCCGATTATTAATCTTAAATTAGCTGTTAGTGTAATGCCTAGCACACTTGGAATTATTCAACAAATGCTGTCCAATTGCAGAATCACACATTGTCTTTGACATTATGTTTTTCAAGCATAGACTAGTTGAGTATGGTCATTACTCTGCCTATTGCAAACAGTCAAAGGGACATGTTATTTGGTACAAATCTGCCAGCCACTGTGACGTACAGACTTGAGCCGCACCGACACTGAAATTCAGATTCCCAATAAACATTGAGAAAAATCTCTCCAATCACCTCAGAGCATCAGCAGGGAAAGATGTTTAAAAATAAGTGCATGCTCTTATGCAACCCAATTAAACTGCTGAAATATTCACCCCTTCCTGTTGTTTACTGAAGAAATGCATTGGCACTGATACATTTATTTAACAGACTGTATTCTCTCTGTGTGTTGTTGCTGTGGAATAGTACCAGCTGATGAGGATATCAAACTATGAGACTTGCAATCTGTTTGGCAAAACAGGCAAGGAGTAACTCACCAAAAACTAGACCAGAACATCAAAGGCTGAATTTTTCGGCCCGTTATGCCAACTGGATCTTCCGGTCCCCTCCACCCACTCCTTGTGGCCAGTTCCCCTATGGCATAGGGTGTGCAAAACGCTGTGGACACCGGTGGGACCACAAAATGCACCGGCGACCTCCGCCACTGCGGGGGAACGGGGGGAGGGGGGGAGGGGGGGGTCTCACCTGACACAAGCCTTTTTAATCCTGACACAAGGTACTTGATTAGAATTCTATATATAAAATTCAATTCAATCATCATGAAGGGGAGATTTAGTGTCATCTCAGTTGCAGAGTGTGTGTGAGTTGAATAAATCAAGAGCAATTGGAGGAAAACTAAAAGGAATCATCCAGTTAAAAATAGTCAGTGAAATCAACTGTCACGTGTTGGGATAATTGAAAAAAAGGGAAACGCCCTTTTACATTTCATCCTTTCAGATGGTTAAGTGGAGTTCCTCATCTGAGTGCTGTAGTGCTAGCCTCAGCAAGGAAATGTAGGTGGCAGATGGAAACTATTGCCTCTGTGGGCAATGGTGGTCCATCCCATCCTATAAGCACTTCTTGACCGTGTCCTCCTCACTTCAGAAAGGCAACAGAGAGTTTGGACCCTATTCAGTTGAAGTAAAGAGATGCTAGGCTCGTTTTCGGTCAGTATAAGCAAAATATCGTTGATGTTAATGGGATCTGAAACAAGAACAGAGAATGCCGAGAAAACCCGGTGAGTCTGGCAGCATCTGCAGGGAGAGGAAACAGAGTTAAATGGACTCGAAACATTGGGCGAGATTCTCCGACCCCCCGCCGGGCCGGAGAATCGCCGGGGGGCGGCATGAATCCTGCCCCCAGTGGCCGCCGAATTCTCCGGCACCGGAGATTCGGCGGGGGCGGGAATCGTGGCATGCGGTTGGCGCCCCCCCGTCGATTCTCCGGCCCGCGATGGGCTGAAGTCTCGCTGCTGCTATGCCAGTCCCGCCAGCGTGAATTGAACTAGGTCCCTTACCGCTGGGACCTGGCGGTGCGAGCGGGCTCCGGGGTCCTGGGGGGGGGCGTGGGGTAACCTGGCCCCAGGGAGGTGCCCTCACGGTGGCCTGGCCCGCAAACGGGGCCCACCGATCCGCGGGCGGGCCTGTGCCGTGGGGGCACTCTTTTACTATGCGTCGGCCGTGTAGGACTCCGCGATGGCTGACGCGTAGGTGACCACCCCCTGCACATGCGCAGGGATGACGTCAGCAGCCGCTGACGCTCCCGCGCATGCGCGGTCTCCCGCCGGAGTGGGGAGAATCTGCACCTTTGGTGCAGCCCGACGCCGGAGTGGTTCACGCCACTCCATCCCGCCGGGAATCCCCGCCCCGCCGGGTAGGGGAGAATCCCGCCCATGAACTCTGTTTTCTCTCCCTACAGCTAGGTTCTCCCGAGTTATCAGTCAGGTCTGGCAGCATCTGTGGAGAGGGAGAAGCAGAGTTGACATTTTGAGTCCAGTCTGACTCTTCTTTAGGTCCCACATGTGCCTCTCTCTCCACAGATGCTCCCAAACCAGCTGTGTTTTTCCAATACTCTCTGTTTTTAATCTCAGTATCCAGCATCCGCAAAGTTTTGCTTTTGGTTATCGGTCAGCAATGTCCTCCTGAAGGATAGATCAAAGGGCTAATGCATTCGGTGGAATTTTCTGAAAAACTGGCAAAGTGTCAGGTTTTGACTGAACACCGGTGTGTTTCTCCCCAGAAACACAGCCACGTTTCCTGCACACAGCTTCTGATATTTTTTCTGAAAGAAATCGATGGGCATGTGTAAAGTCTCAGGCAAGCGACCACTCGGAAGCAATGTCTGTAGAAAAGGTCAGTTTTATTCAGGTTACTATACACTCCTTCTACTCCCCAAAGAGTCTCCCATGCTTGGTCCACACTGGGCCGGGGAATTTATATCCCAGCAGTCCAAGGAAAAGTGGGGTTAGCTCCGCCCCTTCATCTGGGTAGATGATATTCAGGTCAAGCCACAGGACTCTGATGTTGCAGATCCCTGGGCCTCTTGTCAGAGTATAACAGCATGTTTTGTGCAGTCACTCTGGTGATGTGAGGCCTCATAGAGCCAGGAGAATCGCCGGGGGGCGGCATGAATCCTGCCCCCACCGGCCGCCGAATTCTCCGGCACCGGAGATTCGGCCGGGGCGGGAATCGCGGCATGCGGTCGGCGGGCCCCCCCCCCGGCGATTCTCCGGCCCGCAATGGGCCGAAGTCCCGCTGCTGCTATGCCAGTCCCGCCGGCGTGAATTGAACTAGGTCCCTTACTGCCGGGACCTGGCGGTGCGAGCGGGCTCCGGGGTCCTGGGGGGGGCGTGGGGTAACCTGGCCCCAGGGAGGTGCCCCCACGGTGGCCTGGCCCGCAAACGGGGCCCACCGATCCGCGGGCGGGCCTGTGCCGTGGGGGCACTCTTTTACTATGCGTCGGCCGTGTAGGACTCCGCGATGGCCGACGCGTAGGTGACCCCCCCTGCACATGCATGGGGATGACGTCAGCAGCCGCTGACGCGAATGCGCGGACTCTTGCCGGCCGGCTGGCGTGACGCCAAAGGCCCTCCACGCCAGCCGGCGGGGCGCCAACCACTCCGGGGCGGGCCTAACCCCTAAAGGTGCGGGCTTGGCCCCTAAAGGTGCGGATTCCTCCGCACCTTTGGTGCAGCCCGACGCCGGAGTGGTTCACGCCACTCCATCCCGCCGGGAATCCCCGCCCCGCCGGGTAGGGGAGAATCCCGCCCATGAACTCTGTTTTCTCTCCCTACAGCTAGGTTCTCCCGAGTTATCAGTCAGGTCTGGCAGCATCCGTGGAGAGGGAGAAGCAGAGTTGACATTTTGAGTCCAGTCTGACTCTTCTTTAGGTCCCACATGTGCCTCTCTCTCCACAGATGCTCCCAAACCAGCTGTGTTTTTCCAATACTCTCTGTTTCTAATCTCAGTATCCAGCATCCGCAAAGTTTTGCTTTTGGTTATCGGTCAGCAATGTCCTCCTGAAGGATAGATCAAAGGGCTAATGCATTCGGTGGAATTTTCTGAAAAACTGGCAAAGTGTCAGGTTTTGACTGAACACCGGTGTGTTTCTCCCCAGAAACACAGCCACGTTTCCTGCACACAGCTTCTGATATTTTTTCTGAAAGAAATCGATGGGCATGTGTAAAGTCTCAGGCAAGCGGCCACTCAGAAGCAATGTCTGTAGAAAAGGTCAGTTTTATTCAGGTTACTATACACTCCTTCTACTCCCCAAAGAGTCTCCCACGCTCGGTCCACACTGGGCCGGGGAATTTATATCCCAGCAGTCCAAGGAAAAGTGGGGTTAGCTCCGCCCCTTCATCTGGGTAGATGATATTCAGGTCAAGCCACAGGACTCTGATGTTGCAGATCCATGGGCCTCTTGTTGGGGTATAACAGCATGTTTCGTGCAGTCACTCTGGTGATGTGAGGCCTCATTGAGCCAGCAAGCCCGGCTACACAGAGAATAGGGCGCCATTTTTACAGGGCACCTCGATCAGCAAGAACACTGAACTCACTCCCACCATCCACAACCATGGAGGCCCCCCCCCAGCGAACACTATCGCCCTTCTTTCCCCTCCCCCACGCATAATTCGGCCGTGCCCCTCTCTCTCCCCACCACACATAAGGGGAAGCACCCCCACCCCAGCAATGGAGAAGGATCTGCTCCCTGACACAGCCTCGGCATTGAAACCTGGGGTCTCCAGGCACCCCCGCACCGCCGGCATGATCATCACGACTGGTTTCCGATTCGTGATGTCGTGATTCACGCTGGCATGATGTCACTTCCCCGGGGGTGGGGCTGGAAGGAACAGCTTGAAGCCATTTAATTATATTTAAATTGATTTAAAATAATGAAATCAGGTTCATGCTCTTGCTGGGCATGAATATGATCGTGTCACCGGTGAGGAGGGTGGAGAAGATCTCAAACTGAGACATCTGTGGTGTTTTGTTATGCTGCTTCGGATAACACAGGCTGCTACTTGATGCAGTCTTAACTAAAGGATGCTCCAGACTCTGAAATGAGTTCAATGTGTTTATTGAACTATTAACACAGTTCTCAAATGAGTTCGACTCTCTGCTAATCTAACTGTAGTAACTCAGCCTAACTGTACCAGCTTGCTCTAAGACACGTGCTGGGGTATGATGCTGCTGATCAACCCTGTCTAACTCTCTCGATGTCTGTCTGTGGAAAGAGGCAATGTGTGAGTGCCTCATCCCTTTTATAGTGTTCATGTCATGCCCCCTTGTGGTGATGCCACCTCTGAGCGTCCTGACTGCCCATTGGTTGTGTCTATTCTGAGTATTCATTGGTTGTATGATTGCATAGCATGACATCTCCCTTTTTTTTTAGATGTATATACATGTGAATGTGTCTGTCTAATGTGACTGACTGAGGAATACAGAACAGAACAAACAAAACAAATGCTCAAAGTCCAGTCTCTGAGGCTTGCGTCTGATCCTCGTCGACCGCCGGAGAGGTGGTGGAGGGGATGACGGTGTCTTGACAGGCGAGTGGGAGGCACGACTGGTGCCTCGTGGTTCGAGGTGTCTGGTGGTGGCAATTCGACATGTGGAAATGTGGGGGAAAGTGGTTGTGTGCAAGCAACTTTTTGCAGTGCCCTTCGATTCCTTCTCACAATGGAATCATCAGCCATACATATGACATAGCATCTGGGTGCGGCCTGCCGAACAACGACAGCCGGAGCAGACCACCCACCATCCGGTATCTTGATCCTGACCGTGTCTGCCGGGGATAGCACGTCCAGATCGGTAGGCATGTGCGTCACAGCCCTGCTTCTGGCTGTCACGAAGCTGCTGCATCTTCTGCAGCACCGGGAGGTGATCAAGGTTGGGCAGGTGTATGCATATCATGACATGTGGCACAAAGTCCGTTATGACCCTCTCACAAGATTTACCGGCCACAACGGGATTTGTGCGCGCGCATCGAACAGGCCCAATGAATCACACCATAAGAAAGAACTTGCATTCATACATATCGGACATCTCACATTCCCAGGATTTCCTAAAGGGCTTCACAGCTAATGGAGTAGCATTTGAAGTAGTCGCATTGTTGTAACCATAGCAGCCAACTTGCAATCAGCACAAGGTCTCATAAACAGCAGCGAGATAAACAATCTGATATGCGTATTAGTGTTGTTGAAGGTAATTGTTGGACACTGGGTGAACTCCACTGTTCTTCTTTGAATGGTGCAGTAGGATCCTCTGCATCTGATCACACGGATTGGGCCTAGGTTTAAAGACAGCACTTCAACCAGTGCAAAACTGCCTCGGTATGGCTCAGAATTGTCAACTGGGTTATTTATTTAAACCACTGGAGTTTGAGTTGAATCAAAGCCATCTAACCCAGAGGTCAGAATATTACTCATCAAACCAAGGCTGACAGATCAACTTTAACAGTAAGTTGCCTCTGTAGTCAGAGCTTCCACCAACTTATGAAGAGCCTGCATACTTGACTAAAGTATCAATTGTATTTTTATTGCTATATAGATACTGTCCAGCAGTTCCACAGCATACAGAAATGGTAAATACTTACACTCCCTTAATCAGCAGCTTATATTTGATCACAGACTTAGAATTATCAACATTTGGAGCAAATTTGATCTTTCCATCTCACGCCATTGCATCATCATTATTCTCAATCGGTGAGGAATGATTGACAACTGTTTGATGCTCGGGCGTCAGATATAGAACCTGTGGCCAATAACCCCTCCAAACTAAACACAAGACTAGGTCAGTCAGAGAGAAATGAAGATTGCACCCTGCTTTATGCAGATAGATTGTAGGAAATTGAACCTTTTAGTTCCTGTCATAATATACACCAGTATATCATGGTGCAGATACACACACACTGATGGACACACAGCAAGACCAATCAACACACACAACACCGCAGCCAATCACCAGTTAGAGCACACTCACTATAAAGACAGGGGGCATCAGAGGTCCCGCTCATTCGGGATGCAGCCTCTTAGAAGGACAGAGCTTATAGCTTACAGCACAGATCTTCACCATGTGCTGAGTGCCTAGACTGGTTAGGACAGGCATAGGTCTTTAGTTTAATCTAACATCGTGTTAACCCACAGTGAAAGTATGTTCAACAGTTTCTAACTTAATAAAATAGTGTTGCACTATTTTAAGTGTTGGTGGCCTGTATGTGTTCCACGGATCCAGAGCACCCAACACATCATGATACTAGGAGTTGAGGGATATTACAACTTCTTAGACCTACCTGCAAGTGATCTGCCTTCCACCAGCATACAGTCATCCTGCAAAATGGACAGCGTCCGCCCGCTGCCGCTGCCCCGCATCACCGGTAACCTAGGGGCCAACTGGAAGATATTCAAATAACGCTTCCAGCTCTACCTTGAAGCGACAGACCGGGAAGATGCCTCAGACACCAGGAAAATGGCTCTCTTCCTATCCACAGCCGGGGAACATGCCATCCACATTTTCAATTCTCTCACCTTTGCTGATATTGAACATAAATCAAAATTCAAGACGGTCCTCCTCAAGTTTGACACTCACTGCAGCATAGAGGTGAATGAAAGTTTTGAGCGCTATGTATTCCAACAGCGTTTGCAGGGTAAGGATGATCCTTTCCAGTCCTTTCTCACCCACCTCCGCGTCCTTGCGCAGTCCTGTAATTACGGGCCCACCTCCGACTCCATGATACGCGACCAGATCGTTTTATGGTGTTCAGTCGGACCCCCTACGCCAGCAGCTCCTCAAGTTAAAGCAGCTCACCCTAGCGACCGCCATCGAGACCTGCGTGCTACATGAACACGCCACTAGTCGGTATTCCCACATCCAAGCAGCTGAAACGGCGCGGCAAGGTCCCCATGAGGCAGAACGGGTCCAAGCAATCGAGCAACTCCAGGGCCTCAGCCTGGATGAGGGCGGCCATTTTGCGCGCTTTTGCGGTCTCCCGCGCTTGTGCGCACCGAATGAGGGGACGGCGACGTCGACTAACGTACTGTGCAGGCGTGCACCACGTACGACCGCACCGCGCATGCGCGGTGGCGCAGCGAACGTACTGACGCGACAACGTGCGGCAACTGTGGCTCCGCCCACTTAAAGCAGCAATGCCCTGCCAAATCCCGACAATGCCTGAGATATGGCAAACTTGGCCACTATGCTGCTTTATGCAGATCAGCTCAGCCTGCCAACTCATATCGCTCCAGCCAGCCTCGCAGGAATGTCCGGGCCATTCAACTCACGGTCACCGGGTCTGATGCGGACCTACTACCCGATATTGACACCGAGGACCCGAAGGCGCCTTTTCGAGACGGTATCGCTACAAAAAACAGGGTGTCCCCGAAGCAAAGAATCCAGCCTCTATCGGTATACAGCATCGATCCAGATGATGAGTGGTGTGCCACCCTGATGGTCAACCGGTCCCAAATACGATTCCGCCTGGACACTGGTGCCTCCGCCAATCTCATTGCGCGGTCTGACCTCCAAAGCCTTCATGTCAAACCAGCCATCCTCCCATCAGCCTGTCAGCTATTAGATTATAATGGCAATGCCATTGCTGCCAGCGGCTCGTGCCAACTTGAAGTGACGCACAGGTCACGCAAAGCCATCCTTCCCTTTGAAATCGTGGGCTCCTCGGAAGCCTCCCTGTTTGGCGCGCAGGCATGCAAGCTGTTGAACCTAGTTCAGAGAGTTCACACTCTCTCGCCTGCTGACGCGTCTACCTTTCAGGACACCGACTTCAGGGCGCAGCTCGATGCCATTATCAACCAGTACCACGTCATCTTCGGGGGCATGGGCACGCTCCCGTACACCTACAAGATTTTATTAAAACCGAATGCCACGCCTGTGGTGCATGCACCTCGCAGGGTCCCAGCACCCCTTCAGGACCGCCTCAATCAGCAGCTGCAGGACCTCCAGAACCAAGAAGTGGTTTCCAAAGTCACGGAACCAACCGGCCGGGTCAGTTCCATGGTATGTGTAAAAAAGCCTTCTGGCGAATTGAGAATTTGCATTGATCCCAAGAATCTAAATCGCAATATCATGAGGGAGCATTATCCAATTCCCAAGCACGAAGAGCTCACATGTGAGATGGCTCGCGCCAAGCTCTTCACCAAACTCGACGCCTCAAAAGGATTCTGGCAAATCCAGCTCGATAAATCCAGCAGGAAACTTTGCACATTTACTACTCCTTTGGCAGATATTGTTACAACCGGATGCCGTTTGGGATCATATTTGCATCAGAAGTGTTCCATAGGATTATGGAACAAATGATGGAAGGCATTGAAGGTGTTTGCGTCTATGTCAATGACATAATCATTTGGTCCACCACCCCACAGGAGCATGTTAGTCACCTCCAGCGCGTATTCAGACGTATACATGAGCATTGTCTCCGTCTCAACAGGGCCAAATGCTCTTTTGGTCAGGCGGAACTCAAGTTCCTCGGGGACCACATCTCCCAATTGGGTGTGCAGCCGGATGCGGACAAGGTAGCTGCCATCACAGCTATGAAAACGCCAGAGGACAAGAAGGTGGTCCTCCGATTTCTGGGCATGGACAATTTTTTAGGGAAATTTATCCCTAACCTCGCCTCTCATACCACGGCTCTCGGGAACCTGCTCAGGAAGACGACAGACTTCCAATGGCTCCCTGCCCACGAGCACGAATGGAGAGAACTCAAAACAAAACTGACCACGGCCCCGGTCTTAGATTCCTTTGATCCAGCAAAGGAGACCAAAATTCGACCGATGCCAGTCAATCCGGCATTGGGGCAGTGCTCCTTCAATGTGATGAGGCCTCATCATGGGCCGCCGTTGCATATGTGTCACGTGCGATGACCCCCACGGAGCAGCACTACGCGCAGATGGAAAAGGAGTGCCTGGGCCTTCTGACCGGTGTGGTTAAGTTTCACGATTATTTCTGCGGACTTCCTCAATTCACCGTCGAGATCGATCATCGCCCGCTGGTCAATATAATACAGAAAGACTTGAACAATATGATGCCTCGCCTCCAGCGTATTCTTCTCAAGCTCCGGCGATACGACCTCCAGCTGGTATACACCCCAGGCAAAGACCTCATCATTGCTGACGCTCTCTCCAGCGCAGTCAACACTCCATGTGACCCAGCGGGATTTGTCTGCCAGGTTGACGCCCATGTGGCATTCGCGGCCTCCAATCTACCTGCCACGGATGAACGCCTCATCCAAATTCGCCGCGAGACGGCGGCTGACCCCTTGCTACAGCGTGTCATGCGCCACCTAACGGACGGGTGGCTCAAGGGCCAATGCCCTCAGTTCTATAATGTCAGAAATGATCTGGGAGTAGTAGATGTGGTTCTTCTAAAGCTGGACCGCATTGTCATCCCGCACAGCATGCGCCAGCTTGTCCTGGAACAACTACACGAGGGCCACCTTGGCGTGGAAAAGTGCCGCTGACGGGCCCGAGTGTACAGGCCCGGCATTAATGAGGACATAGCCAACACAGTGCTCAACTGCCCCACTTGTCAGCGCTTCCAGCCGGCCCAACCACATGGACCCTGCAGCCCCATAAGTTGGTCACGTCACCATGGACCAAGGTGGGCATCGACCTGTTCCATGCGCTGGGTAGAGACTATGTCCTGATCGTGGACTACTTTTCGAATTACCCGGAGGTGATCTGGTTCCACGACATCACCTCGTCTGCAGTCATTTGTGCATGTAAAGAAACATTTGCTCGACACGGCATCCCTCTCACAGTTATGTCGGACAATGGCCCCTGCTTCGCCAGCCAGGAATGGTCCAACTTTACCAGGCAGTACAATTTTGCCCGTGTGACATCCAGTCCACTGTACCCCCAATGCAACAGCAAAGCGGAGAAGGGAGTACATATAGTTTGCACTGAGTGCTGAATTTGGTGCATTTTGAGTGCTATAGTAAGAGTTTGGTGACCGAGGGAGTATAAGGCTTCATTTTTATCTAAAGTTTAGTCTTTCTTTTATTTAGTTAATGAACTTAAAAGTTGCTGTTTGGTTTAGAAGAAGGTGAATTTTCAATCAGCTTTAAACAGGCTTCTACTTGTAGGCACTTGCAGCTGGAGCTTGTTAATTAGTTAATTGGATTAGGCCAGTTTTCAGAGACTAGATTCACAGTATAAAAGTGATCCCCTACAGTGCAGACTTTGTTTGCACTGAGTGCTGAATTTGGTGCATTTTGAGTGCTATAGTAAGAGTTTGGTGACCGAGGGAGTGCTGAATTTGGTGCATTTTGAGTGCTATAGTAAGAGTTTGGTGACCGAGGGAGTGCTGAATTTGGTGCATTTTGAGTGCTATAGTAAGAGTTTGGTGACCGAGGGAGTTAGGTGAGGAGGGAGTAAGGTGCTCCTTTCATTTTGTTTCCGACATTTCCGCAAAGAGTGAGAAGAGAGCCAGGAGTTTACAGAAAGTGTAGCTGACTGGGAGCAGAGTCGGAGGGCGGAGATCTAGTTAGTCCACAGGGCAGCTATATTCTGTCAGGTAAGAGGGGATGGAGGCTAGGCCAGTTGCATGCTCCTCCTGTAGGATGTGGGTGGTGAGGGATACCACCGGTGTCCCTGCTGACTATACCTGCGGGAAGTGCACCTAACTTCAGCTCCTCAAAGACCGTGTTAGGGAACTGGAGCTGAAGATGGATGAACTTCGGATCATCCGGGAGGCAGAGGGGGTGATTGAGTAGAGTTATAGGGAGGTAACCACACCCAAGGTACAGGACAAGAATAGCTGGGTTACCGTCAGGGGGAAAAAAACAAACAGGCAGACAGTGCAGGGATCCCTCGTGGCCATGCCCCTTCAAAACAAGTATACCGTTTTGGATGCTGTTGGGGGGAGATGACCTACCGGGGGAAGGCCCTAGCGGCCAGGTCTCTGGCACTGAGTCTGGCTCTGGGGCTCAGAAGGGAAGGGGGGAGAATAAAAAAGCAATAGTTGTAGGAGATTCAATGGTTAGGGGAATAGATAGGAGATTCTGTGGTCGCGAGCGAGACTCCCGGAAGGTATTGTTGCCTCCCGGGTGCCAGGGTCAGGGATGTCTCGGATCGTGTCTTCAGGATCCTTAAGGGGGAGGGCGAGCAGCCAGAAGTCGTGGTGCACATTGGTGTACCAACGACATAGGTAGGAAAAGGGGTGTGGAGGTAATAAACAAGTTTAGGGAGTTAGGCTGGAAGTTAAAAGCCAGGACAGACAGAGTTGTCATCTCTGGTTTGTTGCCGGTGCCACGTGATAGCGAGGCTAGGAATAGGGAGAGAGTGCAGTTGAACACGTGGCTGCAGGAATGGTGTAGGAGGGAGGGCTTCAGGTATTTGGATAATTGGAGCGCATTCTGGGGAAGGTGGGACCTGTACAAGCAGGACGGGTTGCATCTGAACCAGAGGGGCACCAATATCCTGGGAGGGAGGTTTTCTAGTACTCTTCGGGAGGGTTTAAACTAATTTGGCAGGGGAATGGGAACCGGATTTGTAGTCCAGCAACTAAGGTAGCCGATATTCAGGACGCCAAAGCGTGTAATGAGGCAGTGGTGAAGGGAACAATGACAAAGGAGAGTACTTGCAGGCACGGAGATGGGTCGAAGTGTGTATACTTCAATGCAAGAAGCATCAGGAATAAGGTGGGTGAACTTAAGGCATGGATCGGTACTTGGGACTACGATGTGGTGGCCATCACGGAAACTTTGATAGAAGAGGGGCAGAAATGGTTGTTGGAGGTCCCTGGTTATAGATGTTTCAATAAGATTAGGGAGGGTGGTAAAAGAGGTGGGGGCGTGGCATTGTTAATTAGAGATAGTATAACAGCTGCAGAAAGGCAGTTCGAGGAGTATCACCCTAATGAGGTAGTATGGGTTGAAGTCAGAAATAGGAAAGGAGCAGTCACCTTGTTAGGAGTTTTCTATAGGCCCCCAAATAGTAGCAGAGATGTGGAGGAACAGATTGGGAAACAGATTTTGGAAAGGTGCAGAAGTCACAGGGTAGTAGTCATGGGTGACTTTAACTTCCCAAACATTGAGTGGAAACTCTTTAGATCAAATAGTTTGGATGGGGTGGTGTTTGTGCAGTGTGTCCAGGAAGCTTTTCTAACACAGTATGTAGATTGTCCGACCAGAGGAGTGGCAATATTGGATTTAGTACTTGGTAATGAACCAGGCCAAGTGATAGATTTGTTAGTGGGGGAGCATTTTGGAGATAGTGACCACAATTCTGTGACTTTCACTTTAGTAATGGAGAGGGATAGGTGCGTGCAACAGGGCAAGGTTTACAATTGGGGGAAGGGTAAATACAATGTTGTCAGACAAGAATTGAAGTGCATAAGTTGGGAACATAGGCTGTCAGGGAAGGACACAAGTGAAATGTGGAACTTGTTCAAGGAACAGGTACTACGTGTCCTTGATATGTATGTCCCTGTCAGGCAGGGAAGAGATGGTCGAGTGAGGGAACCATGTTTGACAAGAGAGGTTGAATGTCTTGTTAAGAGGAAAAAGGAGACTTATGTAAGGCTGAGGAAACAAGGTTCAGACAGGGCATTGGAGGGATACAAGATAGCCAGGAGGGAACTGAAGAAAGGGATTAGGAGAGCTAAGAGAGGGCATGAACAATCTTTGGCGGGTAGGATCAAGGAAAACCCCAAGGCCTTTTACACATATGTGAGAAACGTGAGAATGACTAGAGCGAGGGTAGGTCCGATCAAGGACAGGAGTGGGAGATTGTGTATTGAGTCTGAAGAGATAGGAGAGGTCTTGAACGAGTACTTTTCTTCTGTATTTACAAATGAGAGGGGCGATATTGTTGGAGAGGACAGTGTGAAACAGACTGGTAAGCTCAAGGAAATACTTGTTAGGAAGGAAGATGTGTTGGGCATTTTGAAAAACTTGAGGATAGACAAGTCCCCCGGGCCTGACGGGATATATCCAAGGATTCTATGGGAAGCAAGAGATGAAATTGCAGAGCCGTTGGCAATGATCTTTTCGTCCTCACTGTCAACAGGGGTGGTACCAGGGGATTGGAGAGTGGCGAATGTCGTGCCCCTGTTCAATAAAGGGACTAGGGATGACCCTGGGAATTACAGGCCAGTTAGTCTTACTTCGGTGGTAGGCAAAGTAATGGAAAGGGTACTGAAGGATAGGATTTCTGAGCATCTGGAAAGACACTGCTTGATTAGGGATAGTCAGCACGGATTTGTGAGGGGTAGGTCTTGCCTTACAAATCTTATTGAATTCTTTGAGGAGGTGACCAAGCATGTGGATGAAGGTAAAGCAGTGGATGTAGTGTACATGGATTTTAGTAAGGCATTTGATAAGGTTCCCCATGGTAGGCTTCTGCAGAAAGTAAGGAGGCATGGGATAGTGGGAAATTTGGCCAGTTGGATAACGAACTGGCTAACTGATAGAAGTCAGAGAGTGGTGGTGGATGGCAAATATTCAGCCTGGATCCCAGTTACCAGTGGCGTACTGCAGGGATCAGTTCTGGGTCCTCTGCTGTTTGTGATTTTCATTAATGACTTGGATGAGGGAATTGAAGGGTGGGTCAGTAAATTTGCAGATGATACGAAGATTGGTGGAGTTGTGGATAGTAAGGAGGGCTGTTGTTGGCTGCAAAGAGACATAGATAGGATGCAGAGCTGGGCTGAGAAGTGGCAGATGGAGTTTAACCCTGAAAAGTGTGAGGTTGTCCATTTTGGAAGGACAAATATGAATGCGGAATACAGGGTTAACGGTAGAGTTCTTGGCAATGTGGAGGAGCAGAGAGATCTTGGGGTCTATGTTCATACATCTTTGAAAGTTGCCACTCAAGTGGATAGAGCTGTGAAGAAGGCCTATGGTGTGCTCGCGTTCATTAACAGAGGGATTGAATTTAAGAGCCGTGAGGTGATGATGCAGCTGTACAAAACTTTGGTAAGGCCACATTTGGAGTACTGTGTACAGTTCTGGTCACCTCATTTTAGGAAGGATGTGGAAGCTTTGGAAAAGGTGCAAAGAAGATTTACCAGGATGTTACCTGGAATGGAGAGTAGGTCTTACGAGGAAAGGTTGAGGGTGCTAGGCCTTTTCTCATTAGAACGGAGAAGGACGAGGGGCGACTTGATAGAGGTTTATAAGATGATCAGGGGAATAGATAGAGTAGACAGTCAGAGACTTTTTCCCCGGGTGGAAAAAACCATTACAAGGGGACATAAATTTAAGGTGGAAGGTGGAAGATATAGGAGCGATATCAGAGGTAGGTTCTTTACCCAGAGAGTAGTGGGGGCATGGAATGCACTGCCTGTGGAAGTGGTTGAATCGGAAACATTAGGGACCTTCAAGCAGCTATTGGATAGGTACATGGATTACGGTAAAATGATATAGTGTAGATTTATTTGTTTTTAAGGGCAGCACGGTAGCATTGTGGATAGCACAATTGCTTCACAGCACCAGGGTCCCAGGTTCGATTCCGGCTTGGGTCACTGACTGTGCGGAGTCTGCACGTCCTCCCCGTGTCTGCGTGGGTTTCCTCCGGGTGCTCCGGTTTCCTCCCACAGTCCAAAGATGTGCAGGGTAGGTGGATTGGCCATGATAAATTGCCCTTAGTGTCCAAAATTGCCCTTGGTGTTGGGTGGAGGTGTTGGGTTTGGGTGGGGTGCTCTTTCCGGGGGCCGGTGCGGACTCGGGGGGCCGAGTGGCCTCCTTCTGCACTGTAAATTCAATGATAATCTATGATTAATCTAGGACAAATGTTCGGCACAACATCGTGGGCCGAAGGGCCTGTTCTGTGCTGTATTTTCTATGTTCTATGTTCTATAGTCATGACTCCCGTGCAGCTGATCTCCCTGCTCTGGCTCCAGATGACAATGTCCGCGTCCATCTTCCGGGTGGTGGCTGGTCTGCAACCGCTGTTGTCCTTCGGCAGGTGGCCCCCTGCTCGTTCCTGGTTCGTCTACCGGTTGGCTCTATTCTGCGCCGCCAATACTCTGCGCCCTTCGTCTCGTTCCACGCTCTCCACGTGATCCTCCATTGTCACTTCGCCCTCCTGCTGACCCTGCCACGGACTCTGCAGAGCTCCCTGTCACTCTGCATCCCCCTGACTCTGACACAGTCCAGCCCGCTCCTGAACCGACGGCTCTCGACCCACCCTTGAGGCGGTCAACCAGAATTCGTCGCCCACATCAGAGACTTAATTTATGAACTTTGCGGACTTATAGACTCTCTGAATTATTTTGTTGCTTTGTTTGATCGTTTCCCTGGTTTGTATATAATGTTGATCTCGTTATTCTTGTTGCATACTGCTTCTCTGCACCAGGCACCTTCCCATATAAATAGCTTAGTTCTCATGTACGTAGTCCTGTAAATATGTCTTCGCACTCCACACGTAGTTAGGAACATTCTCACCATACATTATTTATTGCCACACACATACATTCTTTTATAAAAGGGGGGATGTCATAATATACACCAGTATATCATGGTGCAGATACACACACACTGATGGACACACAGCGGGACCAATCAGCACACACAAAACCGCAGCCAATCACCAGCACACTCACTATAAAGACAGGGGGCATCAGAGTTCCCACTCATTCAGGATGCAGCCTCCTCGAAGGACAGAGCTTACAGCTTACAGCACAGATCTTCACCATGTGCTGAGTGCATAGACTGGTTTGGACAGGCATAGGTCTTTAGTTTAATTTAACATCGTGTTAACCCACAGTGAAAGTATGTTCAACAGTTTCTAACTTAATAAAATAGTGTTGCACTATTTTAAATGTTGGTGGCCTGTGTGTGTTCCACAGATCCAGAGCACCCAACACATCAGTTCCTGCAATAGCAATGAAAGGAAAAACAGAGGATTTTGAATGCTTTGCTTAAGTATGGCTGGTTTTTTAAAAAATTAGTTATATGGAATTGTAATCACAATACAAGCCTGTCACAACAGAATGATCCTTCCTGGACCAATTTTTTAAAAATCGGTCTTGGGATGCACAGCCGCGGTTACATTTATTGTCCATCCCAAGGTGCCCTCGGAAAACAATCATGAGCTGTGATGGAGCAAACATGAATTACTGTCAGTATCGTTAGTTTAACGAAAGCGCTAATTGACTAACCTGTGCTATATTCACTACAGCTTTGTTGCACTGTAATACAGAGAGCCGGTGGCAACAATTCAATGTCCAACAATACTCTTTTCTTCCTCTGCAGGGTTTTCTGGTGGCTTTGCTGTATTGCTTTGCCAATGGAGAGGTAAGGAACTGACAGGATGCTGTCTTGTAAGAAAGTCTCCAGGTTAATGGAGTGTTTATTGTGATGATAACTCTTGTGCTCTTTAACAGAGAACCAGGAATAATCCAGATTTTATTCTTGGCCGGTGCTCAGTCAGCTGACCCCAGCAGAGGGGGTAGGCTTGGCCTCAGCACCCTGGCTCAGGAAGAAGGAAGTGAGTCAGTAATTAGTGCAAAAGCACAGGTGCGGATTTATAATGAAACACGCCGTGCTGTCGCACATGGCCACAAAACGACATCAAAATGATGAGTGGGTCCACAACACAGTGACACATCTCTCAACAGCCGCAATTGCCGTCAGGCATACGCTCTAAGCTGACCTGCCGTTGCTGCAGTTTTTACCTGCAATGTTCACACATTGGCTGCTGTTGACCATTTTTGCATCAACGTCCCTCTTCTTCCCTCCCCTAACCCCCACCCAATAAAAAATTGCCGGTTTAAAAGGAGGGGAAGCAAAGCTCCACAGTGTTATGCTCGTGCAGTGTCTCTGTGGTGTGACTGACAGACAGAATAGAAATAAATAGGTCACCATTATCAAAAGGTCCAGCCAGGCTTGGAGAGAGTAAATGGCTGGCCATGGCAGTACGAGATACAACACCAAACTATGGCAAATACATTAACACTCGCCAAAGCACCCACACTGAAGAATATATCGTGTGAGTCAGATCTGATTGATCACACTTTACTTTGAGAATTTAATTTCTCAATCCTTTGACCTCGTTTGTTTCTCAGATTCCACTTTGTGGGGCTATATCCGAGGGGCCTAAAATAGAGCGATATTGGCTCAGGCAATATTCTGGTCTCCCTGGCAGCCACCTTAAGCCTAAGTTATCCCTTTGCATATTGAGGGGCCATAGTGCTTGTTTCAAAAATGAGGCAGAGTTTGTACTGTGGAAGTTGATTAATTTTAGCAGAACTACTGCTACATAAGCAGTCAACTTTTGTTGTTGAATTAAATTTCTTTTAGATGTGCCTTCTCGGGCCTCCTGAACTTTTATACTTACCTTGAATTGGGTGACCTTCATTGGTCCCTTGATCCATTCCTTGGGCCCTTGGTTCATTCCATGCCCACAGAGTTTCTGTTGGATTGCAATCAGTCTGCATTATAAGTGTCAGGTTCCTCAGTGTGTTTATTTCCTGATTTTAATACAAGCCACACAATATATTTTCAGTAAAATTGCTTTTACTGTCAACAATTTCTGTCTGAGAACAAAACAAAGCTGGACTGTCTTTTTGTATTCATAGGTAAGTGATTTGGTGGGTCTGCCTGCCTCCTTCTCCCTGTGCCAATCATTCCGGGCCTCTTTGTCCTGCATGTCCTGTGCAAGTGCCCCCTCTAGTGGACTCAGCTCATTACATCCCATAAAATTGTGCCTTTTTCATGGGCAGAATATTGCTGTCAGTGGCAAGCACACGTCGCCGGCTGTTCATTCCATGCCCACAAACTTTCCGGTGGATTGCAATCAGTCTGCCGTCCGATACTCTACCTCCCTCTTGTTATCCTCCAGCTGACTCATTCAGGGTCCAGCGCTGCCTCCACATGAGCACCAACCCTAGATGCCCCCATTATACTCTCTGACAGACTTTTTTACTCAGTGTGAAATAAGGACAGTGGCACAGTGGTTAGCACTGTTGCATCATAATGCCAGGGACCTGGTTCAATTCCGGCCTTGCTGACTGTCAGCATGGAGTTTGTACATTTTCCCTGGTTTCCTCCGGGTGCTCCGGTTGCCTGCCACAGACCAAAGATATGCGGGTTAGGTGGATTGGTCATGCTAAATTGCCCCTTAGTGTCCAGGTGTCCAGGGGTGTGTAGGTTATGAACATAGGACACGGTGGATGGGGGACTGGACATGGGTAGGGTGCTCTTTTGGAGGGTCAGTGCAGACTGGTTGGGCCGAATGTTCTCCTTCTGCATTGTATGGCTTCTCTGAACTCCTATGAAGGACCTAATCACCTTCACTTTCGTAACTTGTGCCTCCCACTGCTGGGCCCTCTATTCATCTCCCTGCAGAATGTCCATTCAGTTGTGAATGAGGCCCTTGCCCTCGATGAGGTCAATGAGGTAATGTAATAGAATCCCTATAGTGCAGAAGAAGGCCATTCAGCCCATCAAGTCTGCACAGACCCTCTGAAAGAGCACACTACCTCGGCCACTCCCCCAGCCTACCCCTGTAACCCCACCTAACCTGGACACTAATGGGCAATGATTTTAGCATGGCCAAACCACCTAACCTGTACATCTTTGGACTGTGGCAGGAAACCAGAGCACCCAGAGGAAACCCACGCAGACGTGGGAATAACATGCAAACGGAGTCACTCAAGGCCTGAGTTGAACCCGTGTCCCTGGTGGTGTGAGGCAGCAGTGCTAACCACTGCACCACCATTCTGCCCACCTGCCGTATGTAATTGCATCAACATCATATGAGGGAGCAGGCTTGAGGGGCTGAATTGCCGACTCCTGCTCCTAGTTCTTATGTTATGTTCTAATATTGACAGACACTTGGCTGAGGGGTGATGGCACTTTCATGGGAACATAGGAGGAGTAGTCCATTCAGCCCATCAAGCCTTCCGCCATTCAAGCGGGATCATGGCTGATTAGCTCCATCGATGCCATTTTTCCCCACCATCTCCATATCCCTTGATGTCATTCGTATCCAGAAGTTTATCGATTTCTGTCTTAAACATTCTCAATGATTTGAGCTTCCACAGCGTGCTGGAATAAAGATTTACTGCCCTATGAGTGAAGAAATTCCTTCTCACATCAGTTTGAAATGACCTGCCTCTTATTCTGAGGCTGTGTCTCCTGGTTCTAGATTCACAAGGCAGAGGAAATATCCTATCTACATCTACACCGTAAGAATTTTATATGTTTCAATGAGTCACCATTCATTCTTCAAAACTGTCGAGAATACAGGCCCAATTTCATCATTGACTTTTCATAAGACAATCCCGCCATCCCAGGAATAAGTCTGGTAAGCCTCCTCTGTTGTGCTCCCTCCATGGCAAGTACATCCTTCTAAGATAAGGGGACCATAACAATATTCCACATGCAGTCTCATCAAGGCTCAATACAATTTTCCTATTAGTGACAGCTTCCTGCCTGGCTATACCTTGTACCACTTGTCCCATTGCGACTGTCATGATGGTGTTGTGGCTCTTATTGCTAAATCACACCTTAGGCTGTCTCCCTCTGGCACTTTCAGCTCCTTTGTGAATCTGTGTTCCATTCCCTGCCTCCCATTTAAAATCTTTGTTCTCCTACCAACCACATAAATACAATAAAGAATTTTCTCACCCTCTGCCAAAATTGCTCTCATTCCCAGGATCATCCTGGAAGTAGGAGTAGGAGCAGTTCAAAGAAGTGCAGGTTAGGTGGATTGGCCACGTTACTTGCCCCTTAGTGTCCAAAAGATATGTAGGTTAGGTGGGGTTATGGGTTTACAGTGGTAGGGTAGGTAGGGTGCTTTTTCAGAGGGTCGGTGCAGACTCAATGGGCCAAATGGCCTATTAGAATATAGAAGATAGAACAGCACAGTTTAGGCCCTTCAGCCCACGATGTTGTGCCGACCATTTATCCTAATCTAAGATCAACCTAACCTACACCCCTTCAATGTACTGCTGTCCGTGTGCCTGTCCAAGAGTCACTTAAGTGCCCCTAATGACTCTGACTCCACCACCTCTGCTGGCAGTGCATTCCACGCACCCACCACTCTCTGTGTAAAGAACCTACCTCTGACATCTCCCCTATACCTTCCTCCAATCACCTTAAAATGATGTCCCCTCGTGACAGCCATTTACGCCCTGGGGAATAGTTTCTGGCTATCCACTCTATCCATGCCTCTCATCACCTTGTACATCTCTGTCAAGTCATCTCTCTTCCTTCTTCACTCCAGTGAGAAAAGCCCTAGCTCCCTCAACCTTTCTTCATAAGACATGCCCTCCAGTCCAGGCAGCACCCTGGTAAATCTCCTCTGCACCCTCTCCAAAGCATCCACATCCTTCCTATAATGAGGTAACCAGAACTGGACACAATATTGCAAGTGTGGTCGAACCAGGGTTTTATAAAGTTGCAGCAAAACCTCGCGGCTCTTAAACTCAATCCCCCTTTTATGAGAGCCAACACACCATATGCCTTCTTAACAACCTCCTTCTGCACTGTAGGAATTCTAATCGGCCATTTGGCCCATCGAGTCTGTTCTGCATTCAACCAGATCATAGCTGATTTGATTCTGGCCTCATTTCCACATTCCTGCCTATCCCTCATAACACTGAACTCTCTTGTGGATCAAAAATCACTCTTGATTGAATATTCAGTGACCCGGCCTCCACCACTTTCTAGAAAATTCCAAAGATAAATAACCCTCTGAGAGATAAAAATCCTCCCCAATGTTGTCTTAAGTGGCAGGTCACTTATTTTGAAACTGTGCCCTTGGTTCTAGATTTCCTCATGAAGGGAAACATTCCCTCAGCATTTGCTCTTTCAAACCCGCTCAGAATCTTAGCACAATCACAGAATTGTTACAGCGCAGACAGAGGCCATTTGGCCCATCACATTTGCACCAGCTTCCCATTTGAACAACTCACCTGGTGCCATTTTGCAAATGATTCCCAATGTGGGAACTGAGTCCCAATACTGGAATTGAACCTGTGCTGTTAACGTCCTTCTGTACCAAATTTCTAGCCATCTAGCCAACTGTGCTAACCGACCCCTCACTTTTACCACTGGTTTCCCCCAGTGATCTTTCCTTGGCTTACTACTATATATTATCTACATGCCATCTTAGGTAAAGCCAGCCAAAAATATAGCATCAGTCTTCATAATGCACACTGATGATGCCCAATTCTACCTCACCAGCAGAGTCTAAACACTCCACTGTGGCTTAGTTATCAGACTGCTTATCTGACATCAAGTGCAGGATAAACAGAAATTTCCTCGATCGAGGTATTGGGAAGACAGAAGCCATTTTCTTCAAATTCCTCTCACAAACTCGGTTCCCTTTCACTGATTCCGTCCTTCGCCCGAGCAAATTTCCGAGGCTGAATCAGATTATTTGTTGTCATATTAGACTCTGAATTGGATCTCCAACCACACATCCATGCTATCACTAAGCCAACCTCTTTCCACTTAAATTTTTTAAAAAATCTTTTATTGTCACAAGTAGGCTTACATTAACACTGCAATGAAGTTACTGTGAAAAGCCCCTAGTCGCCACATTCCGGCACCTGTTCGGGTACACAGAGAGAAAATTCAGAATTCTCAGCTGGTACAGGAATTGAACCCATGTTCTGCATCACAAACCAGCCATCTAGCCCACTGAGCTAACCAGCAACCCACTTCCATAATATTTCCCTGCTCCAACTTCAACTCATCTGCTGCTGAAATTGTCCTTTGTGCCATTGTTGCCTCTCGATTTGACTATTGCAACACACTCCTGGCCAGATTCCCATGCTCCTCTAACCTTTGTAAACTTGAGGTCATCCTAAGCTGTGCTGACCCACTCCTAATTCACACCTACGTTCCATTCACCTCTCACCTCTGCGCCCACTGACCTCAATGGCTTCCAGTCAACCTTCCTTCATCACTGTTTCAAATCCATCCATGGCCTTATCCCTCTCGAGCTCTGTAATATCCTCCAGCATCACCAATGGATAAGGTATATCTGGATTTCCAGAAAGCTTTTGACAAGATGCCACACAAAAGGTTGCTGCATGCGATAAAGATGCATGGCTTTAAGAGTAAAGTCGTAGCATGGATAGATGATTGGTTAATTAATAGAAAGCAAAGAGTGGGGATTAATGGGTGTTTCTCTGGTTGGCAATCAGTAGCTACTGGTGTCCCTCAGGGATCAGTGTTGGGCCCACAATTGTTCACATTTTACATAGATGATTTGGAGTTGGGGACCAAGTGCAATGTGTCCAAGTTTGCAGACAACACGAAGATGAGTGATAAAGCAAAAAGTGCAGAGGATATTGGAAGTCTGCAGAGGGATTTGTATAGTTTAAGTGAATGGGTTAAGGTCTGGCAGATGGAATACAATATTGACAAATGTGAGGTTATCCATTTTGGTAGGCATAACAGCAAAAGGGATTATTATTTAAATGATAAAATATTAAAACATGCTGCTGTGCAGAGGGACCTGGGTGTCCTAGTGCATGAGCCGCAAAAAGTTGGTTTACAGGTGCAACAGGTGATTAAGAAGGCGAATAGAGTTTTGTCCTTTATTGCTGGAGGGATGGAGTTTAAGACTAGGGGGTTTATGCTGTAACTGTATAAGGTGTTAGTGAGGCCACACCTGGAGAATTGTGTTCAGTTTTGGTCTCCTTACCTGAGAAAGGACGTACTGGCACTGGAGGGTGTGCAGAGGGGATTCATGAGGTTAATCCCAGAATTGAGGGGGTTGGATTACGAGGAGAGGTTGAGTAGACTGGGACTGTACTCGTTGGAATTTAGAAGGATGCAGGGGGATCTTATAGAAACATATAAAATTATGAAGGGAATAGATAGGATAGATGCGGGGAGGTTGTTTCCACTGGCAGGCGAAAGCAGAACTAGGGGCACAGCCTCAAAATAAGGGGAAGTAGATTTAGGACTGAGTTTAGGAGGAACTTCTTCACCCAAAGGGTTGTGAATCTATGAAATTCCCTGCTCAGTGAAGCAGTTGAGGCTCCTTCATTAAATGTTTTAAGATAAAGATAGATAGGTTTTTGAAGAATAAAGGAATAAGGGCAGGAAAGTGGAGCTGAGCCCACAAAAAATCAGCCATGATCTCATTGAATGACAGAGCAGGCTTGAAGGGCCAGATGGCCTACTCCTGCTCCTAATTCTTCTGTTCTTATATCACAGCCCTCCCAATATATCTGAGCTCCTCTAATCCTGACCCCTTGAGCATCTCTGATTTCAATCACTCCATCATTGACGGCCTTCAGTTGACAAGGCCCCTAAATCTGGAATTCCCTCCCTTAACCTCTTTGCCATTTTTCTCCCCTTTACATTAAGGCTCTCATTAAAATCTAATTCTTTAACCAAACTTTTAACCAGCAACCCTAATGTAACCACTTTGTGACTTGGTGTGTAGCACCTTGGACATTTTACTCCAGTAAATGTACTAAATACAAGCTGCTGCTGTGGATTTTGGGCTGGTACTTGCTCTGATTGGTCAAACATTTTGGTTCAGTGCCGTTTATGGGGGAATTTGCATGAACTTTGTGCCCCCATAACTAATCAGATTGAAGAATGATTATTGTGGGGTGCAAAGTCTGAGCCTGGAATTGTCAGAGTATTTAATTCAATGTAAAATCATGCACAGGAAACAAAAAACGAAGTGAGAGAAAGAAATACGGGATTAAGGGAGAGCGATAAAAGAACAAAAATACTTTTTTATTTTCTAAAATCTATAACAATAATTAAAATCTGAAGCAACGGGACGTCGCAATTATTAAAGTTAATTTTATGGCCAGAGAGGCTAATGTTAATTGCATTTAATAAGGGCAGATGGTAAGCATTAAATGGAGATTAACTTGTTCTCCTATGAATAGAAACAGGCCATCAACAGGTCCCGGCATTGGCAATAGAGGGAGTCGTTCAGCCTGACTACCTGCCTCTCTTCCATGGCTACATCCATGTCAGATATCAATGGAGAGAGAGCACCAACGTGTTTGATGCCTTCCACAGGGAGCACCATCAACCTCAGGAATTACACTTTAAAGGAAGCTTAGCTGATCAGATTTGGGGGATTTAATTTTTCTTTACAGTATATTAGTTGTGCCCTTAGTTCCTCTTTATTGGCATCCTTCTGGTTGGATCGACAGAAGTACAAATGGGAACAGACTGATTCGGTGGTTTCAGAAGTGCACGTTTGCCATGTGTATCTCTGTAAATAAATGCTTATAATAGTTTCTAAACTTTGGTTGAAGTTCTTTCCTTTGCCACCTGACTTTCTGGAATATAACAGTTAAAACATATAATTTTATTGTAAGTGTATTTACCCTGGAATGGGCTTACATTTTCCGGCAGGTTTACTCGGTATCTAGTTGGTAAGGAATGCAACTTCACATCATTGCATGTGTTTCAATGCCGAGCATCTCAGCAAGATACTGTTAGAACAAACCTTCTAGAGGAGCATTTTGCAGCTGAGCTCAGGCAGCACTTTCCTGATTTCTGCATTTAGTTGTGCAGTCATTAAAAGTTGCTGTCTGCCTTGTACTTGAACAATGGTGGGACACTCAAAATTATTGAAAAATACAGCCTCTACTTCAGGGTTTCCTAATTTTGCGGGAAGCCTGGACTGGTAAATGTGTAAAGTGTAAAGCTATGTTCGATTTTTAAAAATGTAATTGATGCCCTACATAATTAGTTATATCCATAATCTCAAACCAATCTCTTGTTTTATATTTCAATCTATTTTTCTGGCAGGTTCAAGCGGAATTGAAAATGCGGTGGAGGTGCTGGCTGTTGGTAAATCACTTTGAATGCAATGGCTGCGTTTTTGGAAAGCACTTCAAATATCTGGGGAAATGCCCCAAACCCAGGTCCAACAGTTATATCTGCAGCAGCTCCTACTACAGCGATACCAGAACTTCTAGCGTGCAACTGAGCACTGTGCCCATGACAGAACTGCAAGCACATCGAACCATCCCAATGGAGCAGTTCACCCAGACTAGTGCGTCTGAGAGCAGTGAAGGTGAAGCAGGTGTTGGAGAGAGCCAAATATAAGGGCCACGTGCAAGGGCAGGTCTTAACAAGCCAAGTATTACATTAAGTACTGTAAGCTGTGAAGTCCTCTACTGTAAGAAGTGCATCCGAGTGAGTTGACATCAACACAACCTGAACCAGCTTTGTGACTGTCTTCTATTTTCTGTTATAAATACTAAATTTGGCATGTGATCAGGCTTAGTCGGAAATCATTTTAACACCTTTTCTCTTCCAATTATTCAGTGAGTACCACCAGCATAGGCCTGTGCCTTGCAGAGGGGGATAGATCCAGTTTGATTTTTGGCTAAGTCCACTGAAGTTAGCAAAGGTGCCACTCAGATTCCAGTGGTCAGGGAGAGGGGAACGATTCAGCCATTCTTGTTTGCTACCCGTTCAATCCTGGAAAAACTGTGCATGTGTGCATATTCTTTTTAAATTCATTTACAGGCTGTGGGCATTGCTAACTCGGCCAACATTTATTGCCCAATCCTATTTGCCCTTGAGAAAGTGAGCTGCCTTCTTGAACGCTGCAGTCCTTGAGGTGTAAGTACAGCCACAATGCTATTAGGGAGGGAATTCTATGATTTTGACCCACGACAGTAGAAGGAACAGCGATAGATTTCCAACTCAGGGTGGCAAGTGACTTAGAGGGGAACCTCCAGGTGGTGATTGTCCCAGGTACATGCTGCTCTTGTCCTTTCAGATGGTAGTGGCCAAGGGTTTAGCAGGTGCTGCCTAAGGAACTTTGGCGAGTTACTGCAGTGCATCTTGTGGATGGTACACACAGCTGCCACTGTTCACTGGTGGTAGAGGGATTGAATGTTTGTGGAAGGGGGAGCAAACAAGCGGTCTGATGGAGATGCAACTGAATGTAATCATCATGTAGCCTGACGTACTCACAACAATTCAGTTAGAGCACAAATCAGTGCTTAAAGGAGAGGTGTCGGGGGATCAAAAAGAAAATCCCTTTCTGCCCACTATGGAGACAACAATAAGTTAATTTTTTGCAATATTTACTTACTTCTGGCTATGTGTCTCCTACTATAGTGCTTAAACACATTAGAACAAATGGCTCCCCTCTTGCTGTACATTTCTCTGCTTACAGGTTTTTCTATTGTGTCAATAGGTAATCAGTTCTGGTCTACTGTTTTGGATCCAAACACTGTAAGGTATCATAATGTCACCAAGCATGTACATACTGTGCACGAAAGTAAACATTCCCCTCGCTCCCAATTTTGGGGCATCAACTACAATATAATATGATAAGTCACAAACGTTATGCATATTTAATATTCTGGATGTGAATTTTTTTTTAAACAAAGCTTGTAGTCTTTGTATATGTTCAGACAATAAAGTTTATTAAGCTGCACAAAAATAGTAATTTCCGCAACTTCAAGCTCCCAACTTTCTTTGGGCCATTAAGATGAATATAAGATGATTGCCTCGTGTCCATTCAATAGACATCAAAGGACACTGTCCTTCACTATAGCCCAATGGAAATTCTAGCAGAGGTGAGTATTAGAGGAAGAAGGAAACCTGGTTGAGGAACCATCAGTATCCTCCCTCTCTACCTTCACCTCAATTAAAAAGTGAGCAAAAAAACCATCACTGGTTGTGACGAGAAACAAAATCAACTTGCAATAATGTACAACCCTCTTACATTTTGGGACATGCCAAAGAGCTCTAGGAAAGTAAAAACATTCAGTTCCTCGAGCCTGTTCTGCTTTTCAATTAGATTAGACCTGATCTGCATTTCAAATCCCCATTTATCTTCATCACAATATCCTTAGCTAAAATAAATCTATCAATCTCAGTCTTGAATATTTTCATTGACCACACCCTTTTGAAGGAAAGAGTTCCAGATTTCTACTACCTTTAATGTGATGTGCTTCATTATTTCATACTGCATAGCTTTCCTTTTGGGATGGTGATGCCCCTTTGTTCTGGATTGTTTAACCAGGTGAAAAAGCATCTCCAAGCTTGCCGTAGAAACATAGAAACATTGGAAAATAGGAGCAGGAGGAGGTCATTTGGCCCTTCGAGCCTTCTCCACCATTCGTTATGATCATGGATGATCATCCAACTCAATGACTTGTTCCCACCTTCCCCCCATATCCTTGTCTGCCAACCAATTTTCTATCCATCTCAATACATTACCCCGAATCCCATGTGCTTTAATCTTACTTGCTAATCTCGTATCAGGGACTTTGTCGAAAACCTTCTGAAAGTTCAAATAAATCACATCCGCTGGCTCCCCTCTACCAGTTACATCCTTGAAGAATTCCAGCAGATTTGTCAAGCATGACTTTCCTTATCGTAATTCCGTGCTGACTCTGTCTGATCCTGCCCTGTTTTCCAAGTGCTCTATTTTATCTTTTATAATAGTCTCTAGCGTTTTCCCCACTACTGACACCAGACTGACTGGTCTATAATTCCCTGTTTTCTCTCGAACTCCTTTTTTAAACAGTGGGCAAACATTGGCTACCCTCAAATCTGTAGGAACTGTTCCAGGAGTGATAGGATCTTGGAAGATGACCACCAATGCATCTATTATTTCTAGGGCCACTTCCTTAAGTACTCTGAGATGTAGATTATCAAGGTTTATCAGCCTTCAATCCCATTAATTTCCCCAACACCATTTCCCTTCGAACAGTGATTTACTTCAGTTCCTCCCTATGTTCTCCAACATTTCTGGTATGTTATTTGTGTCCTCCTTTATGAAGATAGAACCAAAGTGTGTATTTAGTTGATCAGCCATTTCTTTGTTCCCTATTATAAATTCCCCCATTTTTGACTGTAAGGGACATACATTTGCCTTCACCAATCTTTTTATTTTCACATACCTATAGAAGCTTTTGCAGTCAGTTTATATGTCCCCCGCAAGCTTATTCCCGTACTCAATTGTCCCCTTCTTAATCAATTCCTTTGTCCTCCTTTGCTGAATTCTATCAAATCTCTTTGTCATTTGAAAGGCTCAACAAAATAACCCTCCAATTTACTCTGCGCGGGGAAATAAACACCGAGTCAACGCAACATGTCCACTTGGCGGGTGATTGAGAGGACCATTGGGCTGCTGAATATGAGGTTCCACTGCCTGGACTGATCAGGGGATGTATTGCAATACCCTCCAGAGCGGACATATAACTCCTATTGTACCTCTCTTTTGCCTCTATCCTTGGGTGCCAGTGAGATGTCATGAGCCACCTTTTCAAGGAATACTCTTTGTCACCCAGGAGCCAACCATCCAGCCAAGCTGGTGCCACAAACAGCCTTGGCACCTGGGAGTGTCGCAAGACATATGCATCATGGGAGCTGCCATGGTACCTTGGACCTACCATGTCTTTGATCATATACTATCTGCACAGTCGTGGAATAAAAGCCCTTCATGTTCACGAAGGATCCCAGCCTTGATGGCTACATGAGTGAAGTCTATGGCACCCTGGAGGCAGGGGAACACAACAATAGCTGTGAAGCCTCTGACTTGCTCAGCCTGGCTGGCTTCTTCTGTCCAGTAATGAATTAATGTGAGGACTCATCTGGACAGGGCGTCAGTGACGAGCTTGACAAAACTGTAGACAACTGGTTAAGACACTCCGCACAGATCCCCCATTGACCCTCCGAAAAAAAACGGATGCGCAGAAATTGAAGGCTGCTGTGACCCTCAGTTGCACTAGCATTGCCTGTCCACTGAAGGAAAAAAGAATGCTGACAATAATGTGAAACTGCTGATAATTGAGGGGAAAAAACGAAGAACAATGGACAAAGAGGGACTTTAATAGACTACAAGGAGTTCACACGTCATAGCTCAAGATAACGGTCAAGAACCATGGATACATGTGTTCGCTAATGATTGAACCGTATAATCATGTAGACGTGCCTTATTAGTGATTGGATATTGTAATTAGGCAAGCGTATAGATGCTGTAATTGCTTAAATATATTCATGAGTATCACAAGTATGGATAGCACAGTGGTTAGCACTGTTGCTTCACAGAGCCAGGGTCCCAGGTTCGATTCCCGGCTGGTTCACTGTCTGTGCGGAGTCTGCACGTTCTCCCCATGTCTGTGTGGATTTCCTCCGGGTGTTCCGGTTTCCTCCCACAAGTCCCGAAAGACATGCTGTTAAGTAATTCGGACATTCTGAATTCTCTCTTTGTGTACCCGAGCAGGCGCCGGACTGTGGTGACTAGGGGCTTTTCACAGTTACTTCATTGCAATGTTAATGTAAGCCTACTTGTGTCGATAAAAATTATTATTATTATAAGAGTACATTTAGTGTCCATCTTTGATTGGTATATGTAAATAACTGTGAGATGATGCAAAGGTACAAGACTTTGTTGTAATGTAAGGTTCTAGGAGTTCTTACGCATTTTATGGATACGTTTCCCTGCATATGCTTGAATTAACCGGTGAACGTGTGTTGTCTGGTCAGTTACAGGAATGGAGAGTTGGACAACTGCAAGTTCCCCTAACACCCACCAATGCAGCTATAGGCGATCCTGGCCCAATAATCTTGCATATTGATGTCCCTTGAGAGGCACAACAGAGCACTCACAGTCCTGTTAACTGAGGAATGAGCCAGTGTGAGTCCTCATGTGGGTGTTTGTTGCCAATCTCACAGTCAACACAGGCACGGTCCCCATGCCCTCCGGCCTGCTCTATGGTGGGATTTTCAAAGTGAGTGAAGACTTTGAGTTCTGGCACTCCACCCTCGCTCCCAGTCTGGACCTCTCCCTTTTACTGTGTGCGAGCTCGTCCTACACAAAGACAGATGGAGAGAGTGTGAGCAAGACGCTTGCCACGGCAGATGAAAAGGATGCCTGGCTTGTGTGGCTGGTGAGTGGAGCCATGGACTGGATGAGGACACGATCTCCAGAGGAGATGGAGCCAGATGAAGATGTGAGGGTGTGTGCATGAGGGTGATATCCCTTGAGTTGGCAGTGAGTGTCTCGGATCGTGTTTTCGGGATCCTAAAGGGGGTGGGGGTGCAGCCCCAAGTCGTGGTCCACATAGGTACCAACGACATAGGCAGGAAAGGGGATTGGGATGTAAGGCAGGAATTCAGGGAGCTAGGATGGAAACTTAGATCTAGGACAAACAGAGTTATTATCTCTGGGTTGTTACCCGTGCCACGTACTAGCGAGATGAGGAATAGGGAGAGAGAGCAGTTGAACACGTGGCTACAGGGATGGTGCAGGAGGGAGGGTTTCAGATTCCTGGATAATTAGGGCTCATTCTGGGGTAGGTGGGACCTCTACAAACGGGATGGTCTACACCTGGACCAGGGGGGTACCAATATCCTGGGGGGGAAATTTGCTAATGCTCTTCGGGAGGATTTAAACTAGTTCAGCAGGGGATTGGGAAGCTGAATTGTAGCTCCAGTATATAGGAGGTTGAGAGTAGTGAGGTCATGAGTAAGGTTTCAAAGTTGCAGGAGTGTACCGGCAGGCAGGAAGGTGGTTTAAAGTGTGCCTACTTCAATGCCTGGAGCATCCGGAATAAGGTGGGTGAACCTGCGGCATGGGTTGGTGCCTGGGCCTTCGATGTTGTGGCCATTTCGGAGACATGGATAGAGCAGGGACAGGAATGGTTATTGCAGGTGCCGGGGTTTAGATATTTCAGTAAGCTCAGGGAAGGTGGTAAAAGAGGGGGAGGGATGGCATTGTTAGTCAAGGACAGTATTACGGTGGCAGAAAGGATGTTTGATGAGGACTCGTCTACTGAGGTAGTATGGGCTGAGGTTAGAAACAGGAACGGAGAGGTCACCCTGTTAGGGGTTTTCTATAGGCCTCCGAAAAGTTCCAGAGATGTAGAGGAAAGGATTGCAAAGATGATTCTGGATAGGAGTGAAAGTAACAGGGTAGTTGTTATGGGGGACTTTAACTTTCTAAATATTGACTGGAAATGCTGTAGTTCGAGTACCTTAGATGGGTCCGTTTTGGTCCAATGTGTGCAGGAGGGTTTCCTGACACAGTATGTAGATAGGCCAACGAGAGGCGAAGCCATATTGGATTTGGTGCTGGGTAATGAACCAGGACAGGTGTTAGATTTGGAGGTAGGTGAACACTTTAGTGATAGTGACCACAATTCGATTACGTTTACTTTAGTGATGGAAAGGGATAGGTATATACCGCAGGGCAAGAGTTATATCTGGGGGAAAGGCAATTATGATGCCATGAGGCAAGACTTAGGATGCATCGGATGGAGAGGAAAACTGTAGGGGATGGGCACAATGGAAATGTGGAGCTTGCTAAAGGAACAGCTACTGTGTGTCCTTGATAAGTATGTACCTGTCAGGCAGGGAGGAAGTGGTTGAGCGAGGGAACCGTGGTTTACTAAAGCAGTTGAAACACTTGTCAAGAAGGCTGATGTAAAGATGAGACTTGAAGGTTCAGTTAGGGCACTCGAGAGTTACATGTTAGCTTGGAAGGACCTAAAGAGAGAGCTAAGAAGAGCCAGGAGGGGATATGAGAAGTCTTTGGCAGGTAGGATCAAAGATAACCCTAAAGCTTTCTATAGATGTGCCAGGAATAAAAGAATGACCAGGGTAAGAGTAGAACCAGTCAAGAACAGTAGTGGGAAGTTGTGCGTGGAGTCCGAGGAGATAGGAGAGGTGCTAAATGAATATCTTTTGTCAGTATTCACATAGGAAAAAGACAATGTTGTCGAGGAGAGTACTGAGATACAGGCTACTAAACTAGAAGGGCTTGAGGTTCATAAGGAGGAGGTGTTAGAAATTCTGGAAAGTGTGAAAATAGATAAGTCCCCTGGGCCGGATGGGATTTATCCTAGGATTCTCTGGGAAGCTAGGGAGGAGATTGCTGAGCCTTTGGCTTTGATCTTTAAGTCATCTTTGTCTACAGGAATAGTGCCAGAAGACTGGAGGATAGCAAATGTTGTTCCCTTGTTCAAGAAGGGGAGTAGAGACAACCCCGGTAACTATAGACCAGTGAGCCTTACGTCTGTTGTGGGCAAAGTCTTGGAAAGGTTTAGAAGAGATAGGATGTATAATCATCTGGAAAGGAATAATTTGATTAGAGATAGTCAACACGGTTTTGTGAAGGGTAGGTCGTGCCTCACAAACCTGATTGAGTTCTTTGAGAAGGTGACCAAGCAGGTGGATGAGGGTAAAGCAGTTGATGTGGTGTCCATGTACATAGATCCCTGAAAGTTGCAACCCAGATTGAGAGGGTTGTTAAGAAGGCGTACGGTGTGTTAGTTTTTATTGGTAGAGGGTTTGAGTTTCGGAGCCATGAGGTCATGTTCATAGAATTTACAGTGCAGAAGGAGGCCATTTGGCCCATTGAGTCTGCACAGGCTCTTGGAAAGAGCATCCTACCCAAGATCAACACCTCCACCCTATCCCCATAACCCAGTAACCCCACCCAACACTAAGGGCAATTTTGGACACTAAGGGCAATTTATCATGGCCAATCCACCTAACCTGCACATCTTTGGACTGTGGGAGGAAACCGGAGCACCCGGAGGAAACCCATGCACACACAGGGAGGATGTGCAGACTCCGCACAGACAGTGACCCAAGTTGGAATCGAACCTGGGACCCTGGAGCTGTGAAGCAATTGTGCTATCCATAATACTACCGTGGTGCCCATTGCAGCTGTACAAAACTCTGGTGCGGCCGCATTTGGAGTATTGCGTGCAATTCTGGTCGCCGCATTATAGGAAGGATGTGGAAGCATTGGAAAGGGTGCAGAGGAGATTTACCAGAATGTTGCCTGGTATGGAGGGAAGATCTTATGAGGGAAGGCTGAGGGACTTGAGGCTGTTTTCGTTAGAGAGAAGAAGGTTAAGAGGTGACTTAATTGAGGCATACAAGATGATCAGAGGATTAGATAAGGTGGACAGTGAGAGCCTTTTTCCTCGGATGGGGATGTCTTGCACGAGGGGACATAGCTTTAAATTGAGGGGAGCTAGATATAGGACAGATGTCAGAGGTGGGTTAGAACAAAGAACAAAGAAATGTACAGCACAGGAACAGGCCCTTCGGCCCTCCAAGCCCGCGCCGACCATGCTGCCCGACTAAACTACAATCTTCTACACTTCCTGGGTCCGTATCCTTCTATTCCCATCCTATTCATGTATTTGTCAAGATGCCCCTTAAATGTCACTATCGTCCCTGCTTCCACCACCTCCTCCGGTAGCGGGTTCCAGGCACCCACTACCCTCTGCGTAAAAAACTTGCCTCGTACATCTACTCTAAACCTTGCCCCTCTCACCTTAAACCTATGCCCCCTAGTAATTGACCCCTCTACCCTGGGGAAAAGCCTCTGACTATCCACTCTGTCTATGCCCCTCATAATTTTGTATACCTCTATCAGGTCTCCCCTCAACCTCCTTCGTTCCAGTGAGAACAAACCGAGTTTATTCAACCGCTCCTCATAGCTAATGCCCTCCATACCAGGCAACATTCTGGTAAATCTCTTCTGCACCCTCTCTAAAGCCTCCACATCCTTCTGGTAGTGTGGCGACCAGGGTTCTTTAATCAGAGAGTAGTAAGGGCGTGGAATGCCCTGCCTGCAACAGTAGTGGACTCGCCAACACAAAGGGCATTCAAATGGTCATTGGATAGATATATGGACGATAAGGGAATAGTGTAGATGGGTTTTAGAGTGGTTTCACAGGTCGGTGCAACATCGAGGGCCGAAGGACCTGTACTGCGCTATAATGTTCTATGTTCTATGAGTGAGATCATAGTGAAGGTATGATGGACCTGTGAGTGTGTGAGTTGGGAGATGAGGCGGTTAACATTACCCTGGTAGCACGGATGAGATTATTCATCCTCTCTGCACTGGGTGGCTAACAATTTCTGGGCACTGACCACCACTGCCAGCACCTCCCACGCCAGAGCATTGAGCTTGGCAAATCACTTACAGCCAGAGCGAGGGTACACAACATTGCGGCAGGCCTCGACGGCGTCCAGCAGGCATTCAAGGGAGGTGTCACCGAACTCGGGCACTGCTGTCTTTAGGGCTTTCGGGGCCATGTCGTCAGTGGTGCTGTCCTGGGCTGCAAGTGTTCAGAAGGCCGTTTGCTGCTGCTATTTAAATACGGTGTCGAGAGTGAGGATGCGGTGAGCTCACGGAGTGGCGGGTGAATCCGAGGCCGCCTGCCCACAATCCAGCATCTTTCCCATGTGGACATAATTATCCAGGCAGGAAGCAGATAATATATTTTAAAATCTACCATTGAAGCCGGTGGAAAAAACAGAACTCATACCCATTCCTGCACCAAGTGCGATCCTTTGGGTTGAATATCATGGAGTCATAAATCAATTTGCTTAGTGTTAGCGAATGTGCTGCTCTGTTGAACAACCTCCAAACCCCTGCTCCCCAGGGTAGATCAGTGAGTGGAATCTTCCATTCCCACCAACAGTGGGAATCGTGGATGGCCGGAAGCAAAAAAATCTGTTTCCTGATGCAGGATCAATTTGGAATTTTGCCTTCTTGGCTTTCAAGCGTGTTAAAGCAGATCGAGATTCCTGACGAACAATTTCGGGAACTTTCTTTGCATTTATTCGCTTTTGATGCATACTCACGGGAAAAGACGCCTCGCCAGAATTAAGTTTGCATTGCAAATAAAGTTCCCCACCAGCGAAAATTGAAAGTGTTCATTTTTACAATTGTATATAAGGGGAACACACCTGGTGAACTTCACTTCTTCTATGACTTTGAGATCAGTACTTACTATCTTGGGGACCTTGCATAACTTCACACATAGTGGGTGCTGGTATCAGATGCTGGTATCAGAAGCTGGACATGGGAGAAGGGGAAGAGGTGGGGAGAGTGCCGGGGAAGGGAGGGAGGCGAGAGAGAGATTCCAGTGAAGTTCCAGGAGAGAGTGTCTCAGACGGTGCAGTTAGTGGTGTCGACAGTGGGATCCTGGTGGATGAACTTATGGTACAGGTGATAGGACAAAACCATCAGAGTCAGAGGGGGGGGGGGGTGTTAGGATGGCGAATCCAGAGTGAGAGTTTGTTAGATGAAGGTCTCATGGAGGGCAAGGTCATGGAGCAGAACTATAGAGCTGCCTCAGATAATGGGAGGGGGCAGGGTCAGGGTGGGCATGGTCAGTATGGGTATCAGCTCTGAGGGAAGGCAAGGCATGTGGAGGTGGATCGTAGTAGGCTCTAGAGAAAGGGGGGGGGGGGGGGGAGGTTCAAAGGTGACAGAGGGGAGAGGAATGGTGATATTAGGAGGGTGAAGAGTCATGGAGCAAAGTTGGTGGGTGACAGGGTGGTGGACCGAGTCTGGAATATCACATGCATTATTTTTCCAAGCTAATCTTGACCATGCAGTTAGTTAGTCAGTCAGTGAGATCCCTCGAGGTGACAGGGGGGTCTTTTCGGGCTGGTGAAGATCAAGGTCAGCACAAGTGGGAGACTAAAGGGACACCCCAATAATTATGAGACAACTGCATGTCAACCAAGCTGGCAAGTTCTCCTCTCTGTGGTGAAACATGTATTGTGGCAGGTTTGTTCCCCACTCACAGGTCTCTTAACATTGAGACCCCAGCAAGATTTGGAACTGCCGTTCGTTCTGTGACATTTGCTATCAGCTGCAGTTAGAGGCAGGGATGAAGGAGGGAGGGAGATGGATGCCTCAATGCGGCATAGCTGGTGGACGGCATCCAACTCATGACACCAAATCTTCATGCTCCCAGATGAATGGTCATGGCTGAAAAAGGGCTCACGTAGTTAGCCCTTCTAATGATGTCAAGAAATTGGTCTCTCTATAGAGTTGCGAAGATAGTTGAGACAAGCGGCAAAGTGTCCATGTGAGGTATTTTGCACATGGTTCTCATCACCCTGGTCAAAGAGTAATGCCTCCATTCGCTGACATGTATGAACAGGAAGAACACCCATCTCTGGTCCTCCACGATATCCTTCACCTGTCAAGGATGGGGTTGGGATGGACAGAGGCCAGGTAAGGGGTTTAGCACAGTTCTGCTAGCATTGAGATGGAAGGAAAGCTGTAAAGAACATGCTCACTGAATGTACCACTTCAATTCAACCCTGCCTTACTAATAGTTCTACTTCAGGTGAGGGGAAGGAGGGCCAATGGCAGGTTGGAACAGTGCCAGAAGAAGCAAAGGGATGAGCAGAAAGTGGCAGTGGAGTCTCAAGAAGGTCAAGAAGCTGGAGATTAGGGTCCACTGCACGGGTGGGTATTGACCCAAATATGCGTGCATCGCAGGAGATATTCTTATCGAGATGAATGAAAGGCAATGCCAGAGGCACTTTTATGCTCGCACTTACCAGCTTCTCCAGTACGATCTGCAGCCACAAGAACCCTGCATTGAGTGAATGGCTCTCCAGGGAACCGTTATATACGACACCAGGACCTTTGACCCCATGAGGTAATGTCATGGCAGCCGACTTCCTGAGTGCCTAACCATGAGATTTGCCATGCTCCTCCCAGATATATTTAATGAGCTGAACAATGGAAGATCGCACGTGCTCAGCTGTCCCACCACCTAGCGGGAATCACTTTGTTTTTCCCACCCTCCATCCAGAATGGTCGATTCCACCCAATGCTTTTGACTGACCAAATAAGGCTGGAGATTGATGACTGAGAGTTAATTATTTTGTGGCTAGACAGAGAATTTTGCCTGCAACCATATACCGTTTACTGATACATTACATTATGTTGACAAACCCGGCAAGGCCAGCCTTTATTGCCCATCTCTAGTTGCCCTTCAGAAGGTGGTGGTGAGTTGCATTCTTGAACTGCTGCAGTCCCTGAGGTGCAGCTACACCCACTGTGCTATTATGGAGTGAGTTCCAGGACTTTATCCAGCGACAGTGAAGGAATGGCGATATATTTCGAAGTCCGGATGGTGAATGACCTGGAGGGGAACCTCCAGATGGTGGGGTTCCCAGGTATCTAACGCTCTTGTCCTTCTAGATGGCAGTGATCGTGGGTTTGGAAGGTGATGCCAAGGAACCTTACGTCCAAGCGATTGACAACAAGCTGGACGAGCTGAACACTAGACTTACTTCTCAGAGGGAAGTAAGAGACTGCTGTGTGCTCTGTTTCATGGAGACATGGCTCACCCAGCCTCACCAGACTGTGCCATTGTAGCGCACAATGACTTACGAGAGAGACGAGAAGTGATGAAGTCGATTCAAGCTTTATTAAGCGAGACTTGTCCCCAGCAGTTCAGCAACAGAATGAAGCGGCGGGGAGAAGCTTGGGTTCTTGTACTCCACCTTCAGGGCGGAGCCAGGAGTCAGCAGCCAACCAGGACCCGGGATCTGTCAGCCAATAGCATCACGGCTTCACAGTCCCACATGACCCCTAATACATACCACCACAGCCATACAACCTAACGGCTTCTCAATACACCGGATGGACTGCACAGCACCATCGGGCAAAGCGAAGGGTGGAGGGGTTTGCCTTCTTACCAACTCCTCCTGGTGCTCGGATGTGGCGTCCCTGGTGAACTACTGCTCCCCAGACCTGGAATACCTGGCTGTGAAAGTGCCGCTTGTACCACCTTCCATGCGAGTTCACTTCAGCCGTTATCAAGGCGGTCTACATCCTACCCCAGGCAGAAGTAAAGAAGTTGCTGGACGAATTATAAATAACAAAGAAACAGAATACCCGGAGCCTTGTTCATCATGGCGGGGGGTGGGGGGGTGGGGGGGTGGGGGGGGGGGGGGGTGGGGCTTTAACCAGGCCAACATTAAGAGTGTGCTGACAAAATTCCACCAACACATCTCTTGTCCCACCAGAGGCGCCACCATTCTCGACCACTGCTACAGAAACATCAAGGGCACGTACCGATCCATTCCCCGACCGCAAGTCAGAAAATCGGACCGTAAGACAGTGCTCCTTCTCCCGGCATACAAGCAGAAGCTTAAGCGGGGGAATCCAATCAAGAATGTCATGCAGTGCTGGTCCGAGGCAACAGAAGAGCTTCTACATGACTGCTTGGAGTCAGTGGACTGGTCAAAAACTCAGTGACCAACCTAAATGAGTGTGCCACCACCGTCACAGACATCATCAGCAAATGTGTAGAAGACTGTATGCCACAGAGGGTAGTACGTAAATTCCTCAACTGGAAACCATGGTTTAATCGGGAGATTCACTCCCTACTGAAGGCCAGGTCTGAGGCATTGAAGACAGGCGACCTTGACCTATACAAGAAATTCAGGTACGACCTCCGCAAAATCATCAGGGATGCCAAGATACAATACCAGACTTAGCTGGAGTCACAGAATAACGTCACGGACTCTTGTCGGTTATGGCAAGGCTTAAACAACATGACAGGCTACAAAGCAAACACGAATACAATCTCCGGCAGCAGCGTACCCCTCCCCGATGAACTCAATGCATTCTATGCTCGGTTCGAGCAGGGAGTCATCAAACTGTTGTCAACTACCCCAGCAACCTTAGACACACCCATACCTACCATCACAGCTTCCAAAGTCAAATCGGCCTTCTTGAAAGTGAACCCTCGGAAAGCAACAGATCTTGTCCGGGTCCCTGGTCGTGCACTCAGATCCTGCGTGGACCAACTGGCACATGTTTTCGCCATCTTCAGACATCTTCACCCTCTTCCGACTCCTTTCCGGGTTCCCACCTGCTTAAAGAAGATCACCATCATACGGGTACCAAAGACGAGCCAGGCAACAAGTACCTTCCGGTAGCCTTGACATCGATCATTATGAAATGCTTCGAGAGGTTGGGCATGAGGCACATCAACTACATACTCCCAGAATGCCTTGATCCCCTGCAATTTGCACACCGCCACTACCAGTCCACAGCACACACCATGTCCCTGAACCTACACTCCTCCCTGGAGCATCTCGACAACAAGGATTCCTACGTCAGACTCCTATTGACTACAGCTCTGCCTTCAACACCATAATCCCAGACAAGCTCATATCTAAGATCCAAACCTAATACTTGGCTCCTCCCTCTGCAACTGGATCCTCAACTTTCTGACACAAAGACCACAATCAGTAAGGATAAACAATAACACCTCCTCCACGATAGTCCTCAATACCGGGGCCCCGCAAGGCTGCATACTTAGCCCCCTACTATACTCCTTATACACACAAGACTGTGTGGCAAAATGTGGCTCCAACTCCATCTACATGTTTGCTGAAGACACAACGTTAGTAGGTCGGATCTCGAACAACAATGAGTCAGAGTATAGGAGGGAGATAGAGAACCTAATCGGGTGGTGTAATGGCAACAATCTCTCCCTCAATATCAGCAAAACTAAAGAGCTGGTCATTGGCTTCAGGAAGCAAAGTATTGAACACACGCCTGTCTGCATCAATGGTGCTGAGGTGGAGATGGTTGACAACTCCAAATTCCTAGGTGTGCACGTAATCAACAATCTGTCCTGGACCGCCCACGTCGATGCTATGACCAAGAAAGCACAACAGCACCAATACTTTCTCAGGAGACTAAGGAAATTCGGCATGTCCACATTGACTCTTGCCAATTTTTACAGATGCACCATAGAAAGCGTCCTTTCTGGCTGCATCACAGCCTGGTATGGCAAATGCTCGGCCCAAGACTGGAGAAACTTCAGAGAATCGTGAACACAGCCCAGTCCATCACGCGAACTCGCCTCCCATCCATTGACACTGTCTCCACCTCCCGCTGCCTTGGGAAAGGGGCAGCATAATCAAAGACGCCTCCCACCCACATTATTCACTCTTCCAACTTCTTCCATCGAGCAAGAGATACAAAAGTCTGAGAACAATCACTAACAGATTCAAAAACAGCTTCCTCCCCACTGTTACCAGACTCCTGAATGACCCTCTTATGGACTGATCTGATCTCTTCACAGGTCTTCTCTCGAGAGTAGTACTGCACTCTGTATGCTTCACTCGATGACTGTGTCTATGTATTTACATTTTTTATTTCTGTAAACCCTATGTTTTGTTTCATATATGGTACGATCTGTCTGGACTGAACGCACAACAATACTTTTCACTGTACCTCGGTACACATGACAATAAAACAAAAACAATACAATACTGCTGTGAATGTTGTAGGTGGTACATGCAGCTGCCACTGTTCGTCAGTGGCGGATGGATTGTATGTTTGTGGATGAGTGTCCAAAGGTGTACAGGTTGGGTGGGGTTATGGGGATTGAGTGAAGGAGTGGGCTTGGGTAGGGTGCTCTTTCAGAGAATCGGTACTGACTCAATGGGCTAAATGACCTCCTTCTGCATTGTAGGGATTCTAACATCGCCCTTTCAAGACATGGAAAATTGGGTGTATTCAAATAAAAATATAAATATGGACTAAAACCGATATGATGCGACAACCAAAATTTTGTGTGTGAGTTAAACAACTGCAAATCATGAGCTATTGGCATCCCAATGTGATTCCCAGTAAATTAAGTGCTTTGGAAGCATAGTTACTGTTCTAATGTGGGGATTCTAATTCTCGGATTTAGGGAAGGGCAGCAGCTAGGTTGTGCATTGTAAGGTCCCACAAACAGAAATGAGACAAGTGACCAGTTAAACGTTTTAAATAATGTTGGTCGAGGAATACTGTTGGCCAGGATATCTCCCCTATTCTTTTCACCATCTGATTAAAGATGATTGAAAGAGCGATTTTAGTCTCAGTTTAACATCCAGCCTCCAATAAGCGGTAGCCAATTTTATGTTCCTATCTTGGAATCATAGAATCCCTACTGTGCAGAAGGAGGCTATTCGGCTCATCAAATCTGCACCAACCCTCTCAAAGATCATCCTAGCTAGGCCCATCCCCACCCTGTAACCCCAGCAAACTTTTGAACATGAAGGGACAATTTATCAAGCCCAATCCACTAATATTATACTTAACTTCCCTTGCAAACCATGAATGGATCTTTCTAGTTGAGGTTTTGTTTTTAAATGGATCATGGGGCGGGATTTTGCATCCCGCCGTACCCGTTTTCTGGTGCGGCGTACCCCTGCCGGCATCGGGATTCTCGGTCTCGCCAGCCGGCCACTGGGGTTTCCCATTGTGGGAATCCCCACACCATTGGGAAATCTGCAGGCGTGAGTGCGCTGCCGGCAAAATGGAGGATCCTGCCGCCGGAGAATCCATTCTGTTGAAATTTTTGAATCAGTTCTTTCAATGTGACCACCGTGTATTTACCACCATACTTTCCAGCCTATTTACCCAATCAGCGTCAGCCAACTCTTCTCTTACACCTATGAAACGGGCTGTGACTGAAATGAAAGAGCTCCAGTTGTAGACCGAAAAGCCAGACAGTGGTGTTTCCTCGTGCATTGTAGATTTTTAACTTCATCGTATGTATGCCACCTCACTGATAGGTTTCCCACCCAGACGTCGGCCTGATTGATAGCCTTGGCTTCCAGTTGGGGTAGATTGTGGTGTGGTGTCTGACCACTGCTCCTGGGAGGAAGTCCAAACTTGCAGGCAAGCTGCAGTCCGATCCCTGAGTGATGGGAGAAACCTAACGAATCACCGGTCGGAATAGGGGCGGGGGTGTTGGTCGATGACGGGATAGTGTCCAATCCCAGAAAGGGCCGATCTCCGCACAATTTAATTCATTCAGAATGCTCTGGCCTCACTCCACTTTCCAACAGATTGATTTTAAGATCCTCTTCCTCAATTTCAAATCTTTCCATATACTCATCCATCCAACTCAGCAATCTCCTGCTACCACTTACCCCTCACCAACCCTCTGATACTCGTCCACACCTCGATCTTTGCTTCAACTTCACTAGCCACTCTTTCAGCCATTATGCTTCTCCCCTCTCGAACATCCTCCCAAAGTTTTCGCGGCCTTGACTTTGCTTTCGCAAGTCTTCT
Source organism: Scyliorhinus torazame (assembly GCF_047496885.1). Taxonomy (NCBI): domain Eukaryota; kingdom Metazoa; phylum Chordata; class Chondrichthyes; order Carcharhiniformes; family Scyliorhinidae; genus Scyliorhinus; species Scyliorhinus torazame. The sequence goes on from NC_092724.1 coordinate 101,253,251, forward strand.
GAAATGAATCTTTTTTGTTTCCAGCCCCACGTCTTAACTACTTCCTTGCCTTTCTATCTTAACCCCTTCACTCTTCTCCTCCAGGCCGCAAAGCACTTTGAGTTGTGTCTGAAAAAGTGAGAAGTATTAAAAACGCAAGTGGGTGTTGAATGTTGTACGATCCATATGGAATTAGGACATGGGGTAAGTTCTGCCAATAAATACAAGCTGTGATTGAAAGAAAGGCAGCACTTAAATGTGAGTCATAGCAGTGCAGTATATCACTGGTATCGCTGAAAAGAGACTTGTCGAATCTTTTGATCTTGCACTCATCAGTACAAATGCAAGAGAGTCAAATTTCAAACAATCACAACAATTTATAAACAGGACAAAAGAGTGTTGATTGGTTGGCGTTGATGAATGTTAACTTGGCAGGGGTTAGCAACTAAAAGCTGGTGGAAAGACAAAATTATGCCATTATTGTGGCACTGCATAGTCTTATTTTTGAACTCGGGGAGACACAATTTACCATTAATATAGCAAATGCTCAAAACACTCAAGGAAGCAGACAATATCTGAATTGGCAAAAAAGCAGAGACAGCACTGCAAGTTGGTGAGACTTTGGGGCAGTGTTCTGATGAAAGACCACTGGCCTGAAAGATTGGGCCTGTTTCTCTATCTGTCTCTTACTGTCTGCCCTCAGGCGTTGCCTGAGTGCTTCTTGCATTTTTATTATTTTTATTGCAAATGTCCAGCTTGCAGTATTTCGATTTTCTTCCTATTTGCCATGTTTCCCTCACATTTATTTCTGTACTTGTAGCTTAAAATAGGAAATTAAAGCCACACGTTAATCAACCTTTGGCTCCTGTGTATTTAAAAACTAAAGCAAATATATTACCTTGGCCAAAGAATATTTAGGTAATGGCTTGTGCTTCTGTTCAGCCAATTACTGCCAACAGCTATGACAGATTTACCGATGTTGTCAATGGAAGCAGGCCAGGTCAGAGGTTGTGGAAACTGGGGAGGGAGGCAGGCTTAGGGGCTTCCCAGTTCCGGACAACTAGACAGTGGTCCCGGCCTCAAACACAACCTCAAATTTACTTTCACTTGTAGATGGGAGGGAAGAGAGTGAGAATGTGTGGGGGGAGGGGTTGGAGGCATGGGAAGCGCATGAGTAGGCACGAGAGTAGAACTGGCTGTGGGGACTTGGGCTTGGGGGGTGGGGGGGGACTGTTGTTGGTCACGGGCGGGCAGTGGGCAAAATAAACTGCTGGTGTGTGTGTCAGAGTGAGTGTGTGTGTGAGTGGGATTTGTGTGAGAGAGAATGTGGGAGAGTGAGTGTGTGTGAAAGAGTGAGTGTTTGAAAGAGCAAGTGTGTGTGAGAGTGTGTGAGAGGGTAAATGCGTGTAAGAGAGTGAGTGTGGATGCTGTGGTAAACCACTGTGTTCCTATATTAACCAAATTCAAAGATGCCAAACAATGCTTGGAATACGAGCATTAGCAGGTGATTAAATCTTTACAGATCCAGAGATGGGGTAACCCCAGGTTAAAGAGGTGTGAATTGTACCAAGCCAGGACAGTTGGTAGGATTTCGCAGGCCAGATGGTGGGGGATGAATGTAATGCGACATGAATCCCAGGTCCCGGTTGAGGCCGCACTCATGTGTGCGGAACTTGGCTATAAGTTTCTGCTCGGCGATTCTGCGTTGTCGCGGGTCCTGAAGGCCGCCTTGGAGAACGCTTACCCGGAGATCAGAGGCTGAATGCCCTTGACTGCTGAAGTGTTCCCCGACTGGAAGGGAACATTCCTGCCTGGTGATTGTTGCGCGATGTCCGTTCATTCGTTGTCGCAGCGTCTGCATGGTCTCGCCAATGTACCACATTTCGGGACATCCTTTCCTGCAGCGTATGAGGTAGACAACGTTGGCCGAGTCGCACGAGTATGTACCGCATACCTGGTGGGTGGTGTTCTCACGTGTAATAGTGGTATCCATGTTGATGATCTGGCACGTTTTGCAGAGATTGCCATGACAGGGTTGTGTGGTGTCGTGGTCACTGTTCTGAAGACTGGGTAGTTTGCTGCAAACAATGGTTCGTTTGAGGTTGCGCGGTTGTTTGAAGGCAAGTAGTGGGGGTGTGGGGATGACCTTGGCAAGATGTTCATCGTCATCAATGACGTGTTGAAGGCTGTGAAGAAGATGACGTAGTTTCTCCGCTCCGGGGAAGTACTGGACGACGAAGGGTATTCTGTCGGTTGTGTCCCATGTTTGTCTTCTGAGGAGGTCAAGACAAACATGGGACACAACCGACAGAATACCCTTCGTCGTCCAGTACTTCCCCGGAGCGGAGAAACTACGTCATCTTCTTCACAGCCTTCAACACGTCATTGATGACAATGAACATCTTGCCAAGGTCATCCCCACACCCCCACTACTTGCCTTCAAACAACCGCGCAACCTCAAACGAACCATTGTTTGCAGCAAACTACCCAGTCTTCAGAACAGTGACCACGACACCACACAACCCTGTCATGGCAATCTCTGCAAGACGTGCCAGATCATCGACATGGATACCACTATTACACGTGAGAACACCACCCACCAAGTACGCGGTTCATACTCGTGCGACTCGGCCAACGTTGTCTACCTCATACGCTGCAGGAAAGGATGTCCCGAAGCGTGGTACATTGGCGAGACCATGCAGACGCTGCGACAACGAATGAACGGACATCGCGCAACAATCACCAGGCAGGAATGTTCCCTTCCAGTCGGGGAACACTTCAGCAGTCAAGGGCATTCAGCCTCTGATCTCCGGGTAAGCGTTCTCCAAGGCGGCCTTCAGGACCCGCGACAACGCAGAATCGCCGAGCAGAAGCCTATAGCCAAGTTCCGCACACATGAGTGCGGCCTCAACCGGGACCTGGGATTCATGTCGCATTACATTCATCCCCCACCATCTGGCCTGCGAAATCCTACCAACTGTCCTGGCTTGGTACAATTCACACCTCTTTAACCTGGGGTTACCCCATCTCTGGATCTGTAAAGATTTAATCACCTGCTAATGCTCGCATTCCAAGCATTGTTTGGCATCTTTGAATTTGTCTATATATGTGTTTCTGGAACAGACCTCTTCATTCACCTGAGGAAGGAGCAGCGCTCCGAAAGCTAGTGACATCGAAACAAACCTGTTGGACTTTAACCTGGTGTTGTAAGACTTCGTACTGTGCTCACCCCAGTCCAACGCCGGCATCTCCACATCATTCCTATATTAAGGGTTGTACGGTAGAACCTGCACTACAGGTTTACCTGGGCCCCTGCATGCTAGCTCCGCCCAGGAGCCGGGTTATAAATAGGCGTGGCCTTCAGCTAGCAGCCATTTCGTCAGCTGCTGTAGGAGTCCCCATTTCAGATACTAATAAAGCCTCAGTTTGAATTCAACTTCGTCTGCAGCCAAGTTGATCGTGCCTCAATTTATTAGTATCTGATTCAGAAGATGGACCTCCAGATTAAACCAGATCGACTGCAGCTGGATCCACACGCAAGCTACGCCAGAAAGGACTTCCAGCACTGGCTAGCTTGTTTTGAAGCGTATATCAAAGCGGCGCCGACCCCTGTTCCAGAGGCTCAGAAGATTCAAATCTTGTACTCCAGACTCAACTCTAAAATCTTCCCGCTGATCCAGGATGCGCCCAATTATTCTGGCGCTATGACTCGACTCAAAGAGAGTTATGAGCAGAAGACGAACTTGCTCTTCACCAGATACACGCTCGCAACGCGTACTCAACTACCTGGTGAGTCAATCGATAACTTCTGGAGGGCCCTGATCCCACTAGTTCGGAACTGTGACTGCCAGGATGTTACAGCTAAGGAGCACTCAGATCTCCTTATGAGGGACGCTTTTGTAACTGGGATTGGGTCCGATGTTATCAGGCAGCGGCTCCTAGAAGCGAGGCGGCTGCTGCGTCGGGGTCATGAAATGCCGTTGGTCTCCGTGTGCTGCGGGGTGGACAAGATGGCGGCGCCCGGAGGTCCTGGGGGTCACAAAATGGCGGCGCCCATGGAACGCACGTTCCGACCGCGCAGAAACTAAAACACTAGCGTTTTCCATGACGGTCGCCCTGCGCAATGTACAGTCCTATGCCCCCAACCGCGCAACCCACTCTTCCTACGCTTCATGGGCCCCACAAGCAGCCGCTCCTGTGGGGGCACTACCCACCCAGTACGCCTGCGCTACACGCCAGCCGGTGATCTCCGGGGGGCCCCGATGCTATTTTTGGGGCCAACAAACACACCTCCGCCAATGCTGCCTGGCCCACGCTGCCCTTTGTAAGGCCTGCGGGAAGAAGGGCCACTACGCAGCAGTGTGCCAGGCCCACTCAGCGGCAGCAGTCGCCCCACCCCACCCCCGGTCACGAACAATGGGCGGCGCTATCCTCCCCTCCTCCCCAGGCCATGTGCCAGCAATGGGCGCCGCCATCTCCTCCCCCGCACCAGGCCCGCTCAGCGGCAGCGGTCGCCCCCCCCCCCCAAACCCCCCCTCCCCGGTCACGGACAATGAGCGCCGCTATCCTCCCTTCCCCCCTCCTCCCCAGGCCATGTGCGAGCAATGGGCACCACCATCTTCTCCCCCACACAACACGTGCGTTTCATGGGTGCCACCAGCTTGCTCCACCCCCGCAACGTGCGTTCCATGGGCGCCGCCATTTTGTGACCCCCAGGACCTCCGGGCGCCGCCATCTTGTCCACCCCGCAGCACACGGAGACCAACGGCATTTCATGACCCCGACGCAGCAGCCGCCTCACTACCCGACGATCAACCACGACTCGCATCCATGGTAATCGACCAGTCCAGACCACACACTCTGACCAACGCATCCAACAGTGTGAAAGTCAACGACCACGTGACCTCCTGCCTACTGGACTCCGGGAGCACTGAGGGCTTTGTACATCCAAATACGGTAAGGCGCTGCTCCCTTAAGGTACACCCTACCAATCAAAGTATCTTCCTGGCCTCCGGATCCCATCGCGTAGCGATCCGGGGGTACTGCACGGTCACGCTCACAGTCCAAGGCGTAGAGTCCCACGGTTTTTGCCTCTACGTCCTCCTTAACCTCTGCGCTGCACTTCTCCTTGGCCTGGATTTTCAGTTAACCTCCAGAGCCTGACCCTTAAATTCGGCGGACCCTTACCACCCCTCACTGTGTGCGGCCTCGCGACCCTAAAGGTTGATCCTCCTCCCCTCTTTGCCAATCTAACTCCAGATTGCAAACCCATCGCCACCAGGAGCAGACGGTACAGCACCCAGGATAAGACCTTCATCAGGTCCGAGGTCCAGCGGTTGCTTCAGGAGGGACTCATCGAGGCCAGCAACAGCCCCTGGAGAGCTCAAGTGGTAGTGGGGAGTGGGTAGTGGTCTGGGGAGAAAAATCGAATGGTCGTGGATTACAGCCAGACCATCAACAGGTATACGCAGCTCGACGCGTACCCCCTCCCATGCATATCTGACATGGTTAACCAGATTGCACAGTACCGGGTATTCTCAACTGTGGACCTGAAATCCACTTACCACCAGCTCCCCATCCGTAAATCGGACCGGCCATACACCGCCTTCGAGGCAGACGGCCGGCTATATCACTTCCTTAGGGTCCCCTTCGGAGTCACCAATGGGGTTTCGGTCTTCCAAAGGGAGATGGACCGAATGGTCGACCAGTACGGCTTGCGGGCCATGTTTCCGTACCTAGACAATGTGACCATCTGCGGCCATGATCAGCAGGACCACGACGCCAACCTTCTGGGGCCCGATCCCGACCGCATGCGCCCCTTCATGGAGCTTCCCCTCCCCCACTGCCCCAAGGCCCTTAAACGCTGCCTGGGGTTCTTCGCGTATTACACTCAGTGGGTCCCAAACTATAGGGACAAGGCCCGCCCACACATACAGTCCACTCATTTCCCCCTGACGGCAGAGGCCCAACAGGCCTTTGCCCAGATCAGAGCTGATATGGCCAAGGCCACAATGCACGCTGTAGACAAAACACTTCCTTTCCAAGTAGAAAGCGACGCATCGGATGTCGCCCTTGCCGCCACCCTCAACCAGGCAGGCAGGCCTGTGGCATTCTTTCCCCGCACCCTCCATGCCTCCAAAATTTGGCACTCATCCGTCGAAAAGGAGGCCCGGGCTATCATTGAGGCTGTGCGACATGGGAGGCATTACCTGGACGGCAGGAGATTCACTCTCCTCACTGACAAACGGTCGGTAGCCTTCATGTTCAACAACACACAGCGGGGCAAGATCAAAAATGACAAAATCTTGTGGTGGAGAATCGAGCTCTCCACCTATAACTACGAGATTAAGTATCGCCCTGGCAAACTCAACGAGCCCCCAGACGCCCTATCCCGAGGTACATGTGCCAGCGCACAGATAGACCGACTCCGGACCCTGCACGACAGTCTTTGTCACCCAGAGGTCATTCGGTTGTACTACTTCATTAAGGCACAAAATTTGCCCCACTCCGTCAAGGAAGTAAGGACGATCACCAAGGACTGCCAGGTCCGTGCGGAGTGCAAACCGCACTTCTACCGGCCGGACCGCGCGCACCTGGTGAAGGCCTCCCGCCCCTTTGAACGCCTCAGCGTGGACTTCAAAGGCGCCCTCCCATCCTCCGACCGACACACGCATTTCCTCAGTGTGATCGATGAATACTCCCCTTTTCCCTTCGCCATCCCATGCCCCGACATGGCGTCTGCCACCGTCATTAAAGCCCTTAATTCTATCTTCACTCTGTTCGGCTTCCCCGCCTCCATCTACAGTGACAGGGGATCCTCATTAATGAGTGATGAGCTATGTCAGTTCCTGCTCAGCAAGGGTATCGCCTCCAGCAGAACGATGAGCTACAACCCCCGGTGAAACGGACAGGTAGAAAGGGAGAATGGGACTGTATGGAGGGCCGTCCAGCTGGCCCTACGGTCCAGACATCTCCTGGCCTCCCGCTGGCAAGAGGTCCTCCCTGATGCACTACATTCCATTCGCTCATTACTTTGCAGTGCTACTAACAGTACACAGCATGAACGCCTTTTTGCCTTCCCCAGGAAGTCCACATCCGGTGTATCACTCCTAACTTGGCTCACAGCTCCGGGAACCGTGCTTCTCCGTAAACATGTGTGGCTCCACAAGGCGGACCCGTTGGTGGAAAGGGTGCACCTGCTCCACGCAAACCCACAGTACGCCTACGTGGCGTTCCCTGACGGCCGCCAGGATAACGTCTCCCTCAGGGACCTGGCACCAGCAGCTTCCGCCCCCACACCACCCACGTCATCCCCGGCGCCACCCTCCCCTCCCCCGCCGCCCCATCACCCCCCCCCCCCAGGATCGTCCGCCTTCCCCGTGCCCACACCCGTTGATGAAGAGGATTTTGGCATGCTCCCGGAGTCAACTTCGACCACGACAGCACCAACATCGCCGGCTCCACTTCGTCGATGCCAGAGGACGATCAAGGCGCCGGACCGGCTGAACCTCTGACCGGCCCACCGGATGACCAGAGACATTTTTTTTTCACTGTTCTGTAAATATTAAAGATTGTGAATTGTATATAGTTATCCACCACCCCCGCCGGACTCAATTTTAACAGGGGGTGAATATGGTCAACCACTGTGTTCCTATATTAGGGGTTGTACGGTAGAACCTGCACTATAGGTTCACCTTGGCCCCTGCATGCTAGCTCCGCCCAGGAGCCGGGTTATAAATATGCGTGGCCTTCAGCTCGCAGCCATTTCGTCAGCTGCTGTAGGAGGCCACACTTCAGATACTAATAAAGCCTCAGTTTGAATTCAACTTCGTCTCCAGTCAAATTGATCGTGCCTCACGTGCGTGTGAGAGACTGAATGTGTTTGAGAGAGTGAGTGTGTGGGAGAATGAATTTCTATGAGAGTGTGTGTGAGTATGCGTGACAGAGTGTGTGAGAGATGAATGTGTGAGAAAGAGTGTGAATGTGTGAGTGTGAGAGAATGTGTTTGTGTGAGTGAGTATGTGTGAGAGAGTGTGTGAAAGAGGAAATGTGTGAGAAACAGTGTGAATGTGCATGAGAAAGAGTGTGTATGTGTGAGAGAGTGAGTGTGTACATGAGGGTGTGCTTGAGAGAGTGTGTGGGAGAGTGTATGTGTGAGAGGGAGTGCATGTGTGAGAGATAGTGTGTGAGTGTGTGTGTGAGAGAGAGAGTGTGTATTTGTGAGAGATTGTGTGTATTTATGAGAGCGTGTGTGTGAGAATGTGTATGTCACCCTCCTACCTCTGATCGGTGGGTCCGTTGGAGATGGGGGGTAGAAGGGTGGGTGGTGTTGGGTACTGAAAACTAAGGGACTGAATATTCTTCCCTGACGGGGAGGGTGAGGTCATGTTTGGCCCTGGGAGGGTGAGGTTGACTCTGGCTCGGGTAGTGTGAGTCTGTGTCGGTGAGCGTGTGAGTGTGTATGTGGAGGTAGTGCGAGACACTGAGCGAGTGTGCGGCGATGAGTGTGAGACATGGAGCGAGTGTATGGAGATGAGTGCAGGACACAGAGTGAGTGTGTGGAGATGAGCATGAGACACTGAGCGAGTGTGTGAGGGTGAGTGTGAGTCTGTCTTAAAGCCAGTCTCAGGTTGCTCACTCAGTCTCACATCCCACACCAGTACATACACACACCCACTCACACTTATCCACCCACCCTACACTGACCCGCTCACATCCTGTGGATTTTCATTGGTTCCTCTTTTTTATCTTCACAATTTATTGCTGAGTCATCGCTGTACTCTTGCTCAGCAATTGTTTGTTTCCTTAAAACCTCAACTTTTCTTTTTGGATTTCAATTTATTTTTGTGCCAGAACTTAACATCCTGAAATTTGCTCATCAGCCACTTGCGTGAAAGAAATATGCAAATATGCCCCCCACCCTCAGCAAAGAGATTGGGGCCTAGTGTCTGTCAGCCCTAATGAACCCAAATGGTATGTGTTCAGTTCAGGTCGGCGGAAAGAGCCCCCAAAAGGCTGAAAGTATCCAAATACATTTAGATTTTTTTTTCTCCAAAATTGGCCCTCTTCAGCTTTTCTTATCCATGTGAATGCGCAGTCTATCATTCAGTGTGGTTCCAGGTGTAACAGTTGTCAGTGTAAAACGCTGTCAGTGGCGCTCGCAAACTATTCACACTGATACACTCGGTGAGGTAGCAGCACTGTTGTGGTGCTCTCCAGTGACACACAATGTGCCCTGGAAACTAGAATGCAAATATGCTGGAGACATGTGCTCCCATTTTAACCAACCCGCCCGATGGGGAGTGGGGTGAGAGGGGAGTTAAAACAGCTGCCAGTCGTTACCCACTGTGTTTTCACCTTGTTTGCGCTACCCACAAATTTGACTCCTGAATTTGCGGAAGTGTGGAAGCTGCCCACTGGGCAGGGCTGCTTCACTACTGAAATGTCAAGGTCTGATGATATCATAAAATCACAGAATCATAGAATTTACAGTGCAGAAGGAGGCCATTCGGCCCATCGAGTCTGCACCAGCCCTTGGAAAGACCACCCTATCCCCATAATCCAGTTACCCCACCAAACCTTTTGAACACTAGGAGGCAATTTAGCACAACCAATCCACCTGGGACCCTGGAGCCGGGAGGCAGCAGTGCTAACCACTGTGCCACCGTTTCGTACCGAAATTTGGATCCTGAGGCAAAAGGCAAAAGCATTCAAATTGCAGTGTTGGAGACACCCTTGAAACCTGGACTGGGACCAGAAGGAGCCCAATTAAAGTTGTTGTCTTGTTAATGGTGGCAGCAACCTGACCCCAGATGCTCTGTGTTGCTGCTCAGAAACATTTTCATTGACAACTGATCGTAGAAACTCCCCCAATTGAATACCCCCGGCCCTTCAATAAAATAACTTCTGGAACTAGATTATAGTGATGAAAGGATGAGAATCTACATCTGAAACCAAATTTGGGGTTGAAATTCAACAAAACCTGGAGTTCCAGATCGAAATCCATGTGCAACCCATACTTATTCCAATATGTCTCAATTATAAGTGGGTTTTACTTAATGCTACAACACCTTCTATATTAAAATCAAATTTCTAACCTTGACAAAAAGAATAATCTCAGACAATGCTGGATGTATTACATTAAGATCTCTTCAAATTCCACAAATGGACAATTAGAAAGGAAAATGCACATAACTTCTCCTTAGTTAAGTACAATAAGGCAACTAGGTAACACAATTAAATGACATTTATTTGGGACCCAAACATCCATAAAAGTTCTGATACGGATTGCCAGTAAATGACCTTGTGGATTAAGAGGATTTAACCATCACTTCAGATTAGGAAAATCTCAATCACATTCACTGAGCATGCAGTAAACCGTGTGAAGTACATGTGTATGTTAAAGTGAAAATGAACAGTGGAATATCTTGAATTTAAGTGTACAGCTCTTGCTCAATATTATGCAGAAATATGTAACATGTAAACAATCTTGGAACAGTCTTTGGAAAAATTGTTTCCAGTTTGGAAAATTATTGCTTCTGTTGCTTTCCTTTCATTTTCTGAGGTTCAAACTGTATCAGTCGGAGTATATCCCTGTTTTCAAGGGTGCCTTGAATAAACTCGCCTTCCGATAGTTTATCTGTGGAAAACGACATTTAATTTAAAAATATGTATGTTGAAAATAAACCTTTGCTTCATTATTCTAGGTACAATGGTCATTTCTTTAATATTGGTTTCTTTGGAATGTAAATTGTGAAAAAGTAGTGTTTGCGTAAAGCAGCGATACTTTTTGACATAAATGGGATATTCTTAAGTAAACTGGAAAGTATTTCAACTGAATGAATCACCTTTTGAGCGAGTGTATTTCACCAGAAACTGCACCATACATGCCAGCTTTTCTTTGATCCTTTGTCAGTAAGTAGGTCAATTTTTATCAGCTCGTCCTAACAGCTCACAGGCTGGTGAGATGTAAAACTTCAAGAGTTGATTCAGTCAGTTGTGCATGTATTAATACAGTAATTGATGTGTTATGCTGCTTCGGATAACACAGGCTGCTACTTAATACAGTCTTAACTAAAGGATGCTCCATTGGACTGCGGATAGTGCAGACTGGAGGTGCCATACCTGAAATTGTAGCTCTTGGCAAACGTGGACCATTCTCGACTGTGGAAGCACGGGCCATTGTCGCTCATGACGGTGTTCGGGATGCCATGCCGTGAGAATGTCTCTTTAGACGCTTTGATGACGGTCCGTGAGGTGAGGTCTGGCAGCTTCAGCACCTCAGGATAGTTCAAAAAGTAATCCATGATTAAGATATAGTCGCGGCCATTCGCGTGGAATAGGTCAATGCCAACATTGGACCATGGAGAGGTCTCTAGATCATGTGGTTGGAGCGTCTCCTTGCTCTGTGCTGGTTGGAAGCTCTGACAGGTTTCGCAGTTCAGGACCATATCCGTGATGTCCTGGTTAATGCCGGGCCAGTAGACAGTTTGACAGGCCCTGCGTCTGCACTTTTCTACACCCAGGTGTCCCTCATGTATCTGCCGCAGCACCATGCTCTGGAGACGTAGCGGGATGACTATCCTGTCCAGCTTGAGCAGGATGCCGTCGATCAGCATCAGGTCATCCTTGACGTTGTAGAATTGAGGGCATTGCCCTTTCTGCCAGCCATTGCTGAGGTTGTGGATGACTCGCTGCCGTCTCTTCTCGGATGAGAATGATCTTCTCATCTGTTGCCGGGAGAGTGCTTGCACACAGTTGTACCTGCAATTCAATGTGCTGGATGATCTCCAGTGGTTCACTGGGTGAGTTGATGAAGCGGGACAATGCATCGGCGTTGATGAGCTCCTTGCCAGGTGTGTACACCAAATTGAAATCATACCTCCGGAGTTTCAGCAGAATTCTCTGCAAACGAGGCGTCATGTCGTTCAGGTCCTTTTGGATGATGTGGACCTATGATCCGTCTCAACAGTAAATGTTGGCAAGCCATAGACATAATCATGAACTTTGAAGATGCCGGTGAGAAGACCGAAACACTCCTCCTCAATCTGCGCATATCTGGTCTCAGTGGGTGTCATTGGCCGTGATGCGTATGCTACTGGTACCCAGGATGACATGTCGTCTCTTTGAAGCAACACCGCCCCAATGACATCCTGACTCGCATCTGATATCTTGATCTCTCAGTCTGGATCAAAGAATGCAAGGACGGGTGCAGTGCTGAGCTTGGCTTTCAGCTCCAGCCACTCTGTTCAGTGCTCCGCCTTCCACTCAAAGACAGTTGATTTTTTTCACCAGGTTGTGGATGGCCGTGACCAATTTCAGGATGAACTTGCCAAGGAAATTGACCATTCCCAGGAAGCGCAATACTGCCTTCTTGTCCTCGGGGATTTTCATTGCCTCGATGGCTTTAATTTTGTCTGTGTCCGGGCACACGCCATGTTGCGAAATCTGATCGCCCAGGAACTTCAGCGTGGATGTCCCAAAACAGCACTTGGACCCGTTTAGCTTGAGGCCATGTTCATGTATGCGTCGGAATAATTTCTTGAGTCGCGACACATGTTCCTCTGGGGTTGTGGACCAGATTATGATATCATCAACGTAGACACGAACCCCTTCTATTCCCTCCTTCAAGTGTTCAATGATGCGATGGAAAATCTCTGATGCTGAGATGATGCCAAATGGTATTCGGTTGTAGCAGAATCTGCCAAAAGGCGTGTTGAAAGTGCAAAGCCTTCTGCTGGATTCTTCAAGTTGGATTTGCCAAAATCCTTGGGATGTGTCCAATTTTGTGAAGAAGTGCGCGTGTGCCATCTCACTCGTGATTTGTTCCCTCTTCGGGATGGGGTAATGTTCCTGCATAATGTTTTTGCTTAGTTCCTTGGGGTCAATGCAGATGCGTAGGTCCCCCGAAGGCTGCTTTACGCACACCATCGAGCTGAACCAGTCGGTTGTGACCTTGGATATGATGCCTTTTTGTTGGAGACTCATGAGATCTGCCTTCAGGCGCTCTCTCAGTGCAACAGGGACACGTCGTGGTGCGTGGACCACTGGCTTGGCATCAGGCCGCAGTAGAATCTTGTACTCGTATGGCAGCGTGCCCATCCCACTAAATACATCTGGGTACTGGGTTAGGATGTTGTCGATGCTGGCCAGGAAAGCGCAGAGTGAGGGGTGCAGGAAACACAAGGCATAGAAGTAAATGCCATGGGTATGCCCCCTCCCCAGACCCCTACCTTGCCCTGGACTAAGTGCTGTAAAGGCCCGACCATTGGGTGAAGATTGAGTCATGCCAAAGGGAAACCTCCTCGGAATCCACTGAGGGTGTGTGGTCGCCATCCCAGATGAGAGCGCAAACTGCAGCCCAACCCGATCCAGGCACCCTGATAGAGATAGGCGTTAGTCTAGAGCCTGTACCTTCCAGCTGGATGAGCCTGAGGAAGATGGCTGCATGCAGTTAAATTGTATGGCAGCTCCCCGAGTGACCCCCATAAGGACTGTAGTGCAGGTGAACTGGCATTTGTTGCACATGGAATTGGACACTGGCACGGCGGCTTCCGTTGTGGTGAAGAATACGTTCAACATCATTAAACAAGGCTAGCTTGACCACCTACACTGGTGGGCCATTGATATGACTGTGACTCCGTTTATATGTGTTTATAGTCGCCAATTGGCACACCTTCCACTTATTGTGGTCTGGGGACAAGAATGTGTAGAGCCATGATTGGTTCAATCATTTGTAGCTAAATTGGCAATGCATCTTCCTGATGGAGTCCGGGGGCTTAAGCAAAGTGTTGGGCGAGTACTCCGAAGTATTTCAATCCGGGATGGGAAAGGTAAAATAGGCCGTAGCTCGCATTCATGTCAACTTGGGAGCCCAACATCAGCATTTCCAGACAAGCCCAGTCCCCTATGCATTGTTGGATAAAATAGGAACTGAACTCAGTTGGTTGGAAAATCTGGGTATTATCAGGTCTGTTCGTTTCACGGACAGGGCGCCGCCGATGGTGCTGGTGTTAAAATTAGACAAGCCAGTCCAGTTATGCGAGGACAATAAGCTCACCATGAATATGGCTTCAAGGTTGGATTGCTACCCTCTGTCCCGCATTGAAAATCTTTGCGCGAAGCTGGAGGGTGGACGTTCATTCACTGAGCTCGACATGAACCATGTGTTGGACGCGGCCTTCCAGAAATGTTTACAGTAAATACACACAGAGGACTGTACGAGTACACCCGGCTACCTTTTGAGGTGCCCTCTGCCTGTGCTATATTTCAATGAGTAACGGAGAACATCCTGAGGCGGTTGCCGTGCCTGGTGGTTTATTTGGATGAGGTGCTGGTTGCGGGAGAACATCCAGAGAACCTTGAGGCAGCACTGAAATGTTTCTGTGAATCTGGTGTCCGCTTACAGTGGGCAAAATGTAACTTCAATGCAAGGTGGCCTACTTCAGTCACCAGGTGGATCGTGAAGGCTTAGGCCCCATCACAAGGTGCGCGCCATTCAGCAAGTCCCCATCCTGACAGACGTCTCACAACTTGGTTCACTTTTGGGACTTGTTAACTATTAAGGTAAGTTCATCCTGAACCTTGCAACCCTGTTGGCCCCCTTACATCTCCTTTTGAAGAAGAATCTAGTATGGGCATAGAGGGAGCAGCCAGAAACAGCTTTTCTGCAGGTGAAGAGGCAGTTATCGTCTTCCAGGTTACTGATCCACTACGATCCCGCCAAAACCTTACTCGTCATGTGCAATACATCGCTTTACGGTATTGGGGCCGCTCTGTCACACCGGATGGAGAATGGTGGGGAGTGGCCAATTGCTTTCATCTCTCGGACACTGACTGCAGCGGAGTGGAAATATGCGCAGATCGAAAAGGAGGGTCTGGTGGTGGTATGACCAGTGAAAAAATTTCACCCATATGTTTATGGCCGCCATTTCATTATTTATGACGGACCATTAGCCTTTTCTTGGTATCTTCAGGAGGACAAGGCGATCTCACTCATCGCCTCCACAAAGATCCAGCACTGGGCCCTGCTCTTGGTCACTAAAGATCATTCCTTTCAGCATCAGCCAGGAAACCAGATAGCAAATGCCGATCCACTGAGCCATTTGACTTTATCCATTAGCCCCACATTGTCCCCCCAGGTGGACTCTATCTATCAGGGCATCTCGGACCCGTGAATGGACTCAGACATTCATGAGGTGCTGTGCACCATCAGCAGCAGCAGAATTGTATTCAACCACAATCTGCAACCTCATGGCCCAGCATATCCCCCACTCTAATATTACCACCAAGCCAGGGGATTAACCCTAGTTGAATGAAGAGTGCAGGAGAGCATGCCAAGAGCAACATCAGGCATACCAAAAAATGAGGTGTCAGCCTGTTGAAGCTACAACACAGGACTACTTGTATGCCAAGCAGCATAAACATCAAGTTAGAGCTAAACAATTCCACAACGAATGCATTAGCTCGAAGCTCTGCAGTCCGCATCCAGCCGTGAATGGTGGTGGACAATTAAGTAACTCCCTGGAGGAGGTGGCTGCACAAATATCCCCATCCTCAATGATGTTTAGCACAGGCTGTTTAGCACAGGGCTAAATTGCTGGTTTTGAAAGCAGACCGAGGCAGGCCAGCAGCACGGTTCAATTCCCGTACCAGCCGCCCCAAACAGGTGCTGGAATGTGGCGACTAGGGGCTTTTCACAGTAATGTCATTTGAAGCCTACTTGTGACAATAAGCGATTTTCATTTTCATTTCATTTAGAGGAGCCCAACACATATGTGCAAAAGACAAGCTTGAGGCATTCGCAACAATCTTCAGTCAGAAGTGCCGAGTGAATGAACCAACTCGGTCTCCTCCAGAGATCCCCAGCATCACAGATGTCAGCCTTCAGCCAATACAATTCACTCCACGTGATATCAAGAAACGGCTGAAGGCACTGGATACAGCAAAGGCTATGGGCCCTGACAATTTTCTGGCAATCGTGCTCCAGAACTTGCTGCAAGCCTAGGCAAGCTGTTCCAGTACAGCTACAACACTGGCATCTACCTGGCAATGTAGAAAATTGCTCAGGTGTATCCTGTACACAAGAAACAGGATAAATCCAACCCAGCCAATTACCACCCAGCAGTCTACTCTCCAGCACCAGCGAGTGATGGAAGGAGTCATCAACAGTGCTATCAAGTGGCACTTACTCAGCAATAATCTGCTCATGGACACTCAATTTGGGTTCTGCCAGGGTCATTCAGCTCCTGACCTCATTACAGCTTTGGTTCCAACGTGGACAAAAGTGCTGAATACCAGAGATGAGGTGAGAGTGATTGTCCTTGACATCAAGGGAACATTTTACCGAGTTTAGCATCAAGGAATCCTAGCTAAACTGGAGTCAATGGGAATCAGGGGGGAAATTCTCTGCTGGTTGGAGTCATACCTGTGTCCTGTGAGAGTACCTTTAAGAAATGGATGTTTAAGCAATGTACCTTTAAGAAATGCAGTGAAGTCAGAGTGTGGGTGGAACTGGGCTTCAGCTCGGCCATTTTGAAGTTTTTAGTTTCAGTTTGAGAGAGCAGCTGGGAGTGTCTGTGTGTTTTGCTGAGAGCTGCAGGAAGGAAAAGAGCTGGTCTGGTGATTTCTGCAAATCCAAAGACTATAAATATATTGAATGTAACCTGTTGTGCTCCTATTTTTGAAGGGTTGATGTCTTTTGGATGTTTTAAAGGAACAGTTTGCAGGATTGGGTAGTGTATTATTTTCGGGGTTATCTTTGAAGTAAGGGGTGTTAAGAGATCTAATGTTTATTTAAAAGGTTAATTTGAGTTCATGGAATAAACATTGTTTTATTTTAAAAACCACGTGTCCACAATTGTAATACTACATCTGGGGAACAAGCCGTGTGCTTCAAAAGCAACAATCCATTAAAAATGATACATTTTGGGGTTCTGAAAACACCTCTCCCATAACACCTGGCACAAAGGAAGATTATTATGGTGGTTGGAGGTCAATCCTCACAGCTCCAGGGCATCACTGCAGACTGCAGGAGGTCTTTATGGTAGTGTCCGAGGACAAATCATCTTCAGTTACTTCATCAATGACCTCCCTTCCATCATAAGGTCAGAAGTGGGGATGTTTGCAGATGACTGCACGATGTTCAGCACCATTCGCAACTCCTGAGATAATGAAGCACTCCATGTCCAAATGCAGCAAGGCCTGGACAATGCCCAGGCTTGGGATGACAAATGGCAAGTTACATTCGCACCACACATGTGCCAGGCAATGACCATCTCCTACAAGAGAGGATCTAACCATCGTCCCTTGACATTCAATGGCATTACCATCGCTGAATCCCCCACAATCAACATCCTGGGGGTTACCATTGATCAGAAATTGAACTGGACTGGCCACATTTAGATTATGGCTACCAGGGCAGGAATCCTACGCCAAGTAACTGACCTCCTGATCCCTGCCCCTCCCCCCCCTCTTTCCCAAGAATGTCCACTATCTACAAGGCACAAGTCAGGAGTGTAATGGAATACTCTCCACTTGCCTGGATGAGTGCAGCTCCAGCAACACTCAAGAAGTTCAACACCATCCAGGACAAAGCAGCCCGCTTGAATGCTCCCCCTTCCACAAACATTCATACCCTCCACCACCAACGGACAGTGGAAGCCGTGTGTACCATCTATAAGATGCACTGCAGTAACTCACCAAGTTTCCTTAGACAGCACCTTCCACACCCATGACCACTACCATCTGGAAGGACAAGAGCAGCAGATACCTGGGAACCCCACCACCTGGCGGTTCCCCTCCAAGTCACTCACCACCCTGACTTGGAAATATTTTGCCGTTCCTTCACTGTCGCTGGGACAAAATCCTGGAACTCCATCCCTCACAGCACAGTGGGTGTACCTACACCTCAAGGACTGCAGCGGTTCAAGAAAGTAACTCACTGCCACCTTCTGCAGGGCAACTAGTATTGGGCAATAAATGCTGGCCTAACCAGTGACAGCCACATCTCACAAATGAATTTTTAACAGCTAGCAGGCAAGTTGAGGGAATTTTCGTCAAAACTGTCAATGTTTAGTGTGGAGGACGGTATACTGTTATGGGGTATGTGCATTGTCGTTCCTGAAAAAAGTCAGGAGCTGATATTAAAGGACAATCACAATAGACATCCAGGTGTCCAAAATGAAGATGTTGGCAGTTATGTCTGGTGGCCGGGCCTGGATGCGGACATTGAAGATGGCCCGGCAATGCACTGTTTGTCAGGACCACCAAAAGCTCCCACCTGCTGTGCCCCTTCACCCTTGGGAATGACCAGGACAGCTGTGGGCACGATTGCATTCAGGGTTCAATGTTACTCCTATTAATTGACGCCCATTCAAAATGGCTGGAGTACCACAAGATGGCGGCAACCACCTGCTTGGTAAACATCAAGAAGTTGTGATTGTCGTTTTACACGCATGGCATCCCTGAAGTGCTCGTTGCAGACAATGAGACCCCTTTCACGAACGAGGAGTTCTCGGGTTTTTGAAGGTGAATGGGGTACGGCACATTCGTACTGCCCCATACCACCTGCCGTCCAATGGTTTAGCAGAAGCGGGCAGTACAGACATTCAAAAGAGGCCTCAAGAAGCAGTCTCCAGGTTCAATGGACACAAGGTTGGCTCGTTTCTTATTTTGCTGTCGGACCACTCCACATGCAGTGACCCGCAAGACCCTGGCTGAAATGCTGTTGGGGCGTAGACTTCCAACCTACCTTAGTAAGATTTTCTCCAACATAGGTGCAAAAGTGCGCCACTAGAGCTGCTAGTGCATTGCCCTGTTCAACATCGATCACCCAGATGCTTTGTACCAGGTGACACGCTTTATATTTGAAACTTTGCAAATTGTGCCAGTGGGTTCCAGGATTATCCTCTGCCAGACAAGACCAGTTTCCCATCAAGTACAAGTCTAAGGTCGAATCATGCGAAAGCCCATTCATCATATTGGTCCCAGGGAAACAATTCTTCAAAAATTTCCAAGTTAGTCTAAAGTTCTCATCCAGCCGACTCTGGTACCTCAGAAGCCCAAGGGGGTAAAGATGGCGAGGTGACTGGGTTCGTGGACACAGATTCGGAAATGGAAACTTCGGCGTCGGAAATCTCCGATGGCGAGTCGACAGTACAGCAGCCACTGAGATGTTCCCCTCGAAAGCAGCGTTTGCCTTTAAGGATCACGCCGTCCGATCTGGCACCTTGGGTGTACTATGTCCAACCAGATGCAATGAGAGTCCAGCGTAATTCAGGAAATACACCAGGGGCCTATGTATTGAGCAGTTCTCTCCTGCACCTCACCAACCCCAGCATTACCCTTTCCCTTTCCCAAACATCTCACACTTACCATTTTTCTTCTTGCCAAAGTACTCCCAGATTTTGTCAGCCCTCTTCTCTGGGGTGTTCTCATCCTCTGGCAGGGTCTTCTGTTCATCCTCATTTATCATTTTAAATATCGCCTGTGGAAGAATGAGAAATTGATTTCACTAAAAGCGGAGATGAGACTGACAGACAATGACAATAATTCTGCACAGGACACAGTTGTCTGTGCATACCTTTCACAGGTTTATCTTTATTTCTCTCATTGACACAGCCGCCAAATTAAATCAAACTGGATTCACTTCAAAGCAACTTATAGAACTGTCAATAAAAGACGGATAATAACCCCGTTTTTGTTTTCAAATGATCTCTTCCTTTCCTCTCTCCTGAAGACCATATAGATGCAAACATCTTCCAATATCTCATAACAAGTACCGTTTACATTCACAAGCCTGAACTGTGTGTGCAAAGCAAAGCCCATCGCAGTTAAGACCATAAGACATAGGAGTGGAAGTAAGGCCATTCGGCCCATTGAGTCCACTCCACCATTCAATCATGGCTGATTTCAACTCCATTTACCCGTTCTCTCTCCATAGCTCTTAATTCCTCGAGAAATCAAGAATTTATCAACTTCTGTCTTAAAGACACTCAACGTCCCGGCCTCCACCGCCCTCTGTGGCAATGAATTCCACAGACACACCACTCTCTGGCTGAAGAAATTTCTCCTCATCTCTGTTCTAAAGTGACTCCCTTTTATTCTAAGGCTGTGCGCCTGGGTACTAGTCTCCCCTGTTAATGGAAACAACTTCCCTCCATCCACCCTATCTATGCCATTCATTATCTTGTAAGTTTCTATTAGATCTCCCCTCAACCTCCTAAACTCCAATGCATATAATCCCAGGATCCTCAGACGTTCATCGTATGTTAGGCCTACCATTCCTGGGATCATCCGTGTGAATCTCCGCTGGAGCCGCTCCAGTGCCAGTATGTCCTTCCTGAGGTGTGGGGCCCAAAATTGCTCACAGTATTCTAAATGGGGCCTAACTAATGCTTTATAAAGCTTCAGAAGTACATCCCTGCTTTTATATTCCAAGCCTCTTGAGATAAATGACAACATTGCATTTGCTTTCTTAATTACGGACTCTACCTGCAAGTTTACCTTTAGAGAATCCTGGACCAGGACTCCCTTTGCACTTCAGCATTATGAATTTTGTCACCGTTTAGAAAATAGTCCATGCCTCTATTCTTTTTTCCAAAGTGCAAGACCTCACACTTGCCCACGTTGAATTTCATCAGCCATTTCTTGGACCACTCTCATAAACTGTCTAAAGCTTTCTGCAGCCTCCCCACCTCCTCAATACTAACTGCCCCTCCACCTATCTTTGTACCATCGGCAAACTTAGCCAGAATGCCTCCAGTCCCGTCACCTAGATCGTTAATATATAAAGAGAACAGCTGTGGCTCCAACACTGAACCCTGCGGGACACCACTCGTCACCGGTTGCCATTCCGAAAAAGAACCTTTTATCCCAACTCTCTGCCTTCTGCCTGACAGCCAATCGTCAATCCATGTTAGTACCTTGCCTCGAATACCATGGGCCCTTATTTTACTCAGCAGTCTCCCGTGAGGCACCTTATCAAAGGCCTTTTGGAAGTCAAGATAGATAACATCCATTGGCTCTCCTTGGTCTAACCTATTTGTTATCTCTTCAAAGAACTCGAACAGGTTTGTCAGGCACGACCTCCCCTTACTAAATCCATGCTGACTTGTCCTAATCCGACCCTGCACTTCCAAGAATTTAGAAATCTCATCCTTAACGATGGTTTCTAGAATCTTGCCAACAACCGAGGTTAGGCTAATTGGCCTATAATTTTCCATCTTTTTTCTTGTTCCCTTCTTGAACAGGGGGGTTACAACAGCGATTTTCCAATCCTCTGGGACTTTCCCTGACTCCAGTGACTTTTGAAAGATCATAACTAACGCCTCCACTATTTCTTCAGCTATCTCCTTTAGAACTCTAGGATGTAGCCCATCTGGGCCCGGGGATTTATCAATTTTTAGACCTCTTAGTTTCTCTAGCACTTTCTCCTTTGTGATGGCTACCATATTCAACTCTGCCCCCTGACTCGCCGGAATTGTTGGGATATTACTCATGTCTTCTACTGTGAAGACTGACACAAAGTACTTATTCAGTTCCTCAGCTATTTCCTTGTCTCCCATCACAAAATTACCAGCGTCATTTTGGAGCGGCCCAGTGTCAACTTTTGCCTCCCGTTTGTTTTTAATGTATTTAAAGATACTTTTACTATCATTCCTAATGTTACTGGCTAGCCTACCTTCAAATTTGATCCTCTCTTTCCTTATTTCTCTCTTTGTTATCCTCTGTTTGTTTTCGTAGTCTTCCCAATCTTCTGACTTCCCACTACTCTTTGCCACATTATAGGCTTTCTCTTTTGCTTTGATGCATTCCCTAACTTCCTTTGTCAGCCATGGCTGCCTCATCCCCCCTCTGATAACCTTTCTTTTCTTTGGGATGAACCTCTGTACTGTGTCCTCAATTACTCCCAGAAACTCCTGCCATTGCTGTTCTACTGTCTTTCCCACTAGGCTGTGCTCCCAGTTGATTTTCGTCAGTTCCTCCTTCATGCACCTGTAGTTACCTTTATTTAACTGTAACACCTTTACATCTGATTCTACCTTCTTTCTTTCAAATTGGAGATTGAATTCTACCATATTATGATCACTGCCTCCTAAGTGCTCCCTTACTTTTAGATCTTTAATCAAGTCTGGCTCATTACATAAC
This sequence comes from Scyliorhinus torazame, assembly GCF_047496885.1. Taxonomy (NCBI): domain Eukaryota; kingdom Metazoa; phylum Chordata; class Chondrichthyes; order Carcharhiniformes; family Scyliorhinidae; genus Scyliorhinus; species Scyliorhinus torazame. Next base: position 101,275,379 of record NC_092724.1, read on the forward strand.
ACTAAGTCCAGAATGGCCTGTTCCCTCGTGGGCTCCATCACAAGCTGTTCCAAAAAGCCCTCCTGTAAACATTCAATGAATTCCCTTTCCTTGGGTCCACTGGCAGGCAGCATTATTTACCCAGTCCACCTGCATATTGAAGTCCCCCATGATCACTGTGACCTTGCCTTTCTGACATGCACTTTCTATTTCGTGGTGCATTTTGTGCCCCCGGTCCTGACCACTGTTAGGAGGCCTGTACATAACTCCCATTATGGTTTTTTTGCCTTTGTGGTTCCTCAACTCTACCCACACAGACTCCACATCATCTGACCCTATGTCGTTTAGTGCTATTGATTTAATTTCATCCCTAATTAACAAGGCAACCCCGCCCCCTCTGCCCACCTCTCTGTCTTTTCGATAGGTTGTGAATCCCTGGATGTTTAAATGCCAGTCCTGAACCCCCTGCAACCATGTCTCTGTGATGCCTACCACATCATACCTGCCAGTCACAATCTGGGCCACAAGCTCATCTACCTTGTTCCGTACACTGCGCGCATTTAAATATAGCACCTTGAATTCTCTATTGACCGTCCCTTTTTGTTTTCTTAGTGTGGTGGACCTTGGTTTACTGAGCCTTTCCATATACTGTGTCATATTTTGTGGGATGGGGACAATCGTAACCACTCTTGAGTTTTGTCTGTTGGAAGGCAGTTGGAACCTGCCTTTTTCTCGTACGATGTTCTTACGCATTTTCCAAAAGACCTCACTGATCAGGACAGAGAGTTGTTTTTTGTGTGTTTTATTTTAATACTTTGCTGCCAACCACAAGGCGAAGAAAGCAAGAACATGGACTCAAAATTTGGCTGCATTTCCCCCATCTTTCTGGTTCTGTTTTGGATCCAAAATGGAATTTGCGGTGCCAATGCTACTGGCTGCACCCGATGCTGTCTTGGTGAGGGCATTAGCACAAGCACTGGGAACGGGTAGTGGAGTACACAGAGCAGGCAGCTCCGCATGCATGTCTGATTTGGCTCTAGTGGTGCCGTTTCCAGCCTGACCACATCAGATTGCACCCTCTGCTAACTGCACACAGCTGAACACGATTTCAGCAGCAGGAAAGGCCCCACAGCTCACCCCTCCACCCGGCACCGGTGCTATTTAAAGGAGGTTTGCAGGTTAGTTGCAGATTAACATCCATTGGTTGTTGCTGAGTTAGTAGAGGTGTTTTGGGGTTTTAATTGCTGCAAGGAATGGTGTGGCCATGAAGGCCTTCATTCTAACTTCAAAGGTTCTGCACATGTGGCATAAATTTCCAACGTGTATGCAATGGTTTATATCCCCTGCAGCTGCAACAAGACAGGGAGAAGGGGCAAAGGCTACCTGGGGGAGGGGGGGGGGATACAAGGTTCTGATAGTGGGAGGAGAAGAAGGGGGTGAAGGGCTGTCAGCAAGAGACCATGCCCATCCAGGGTCCTCAGCCAGCCATTTCCTTACCTCGACCATTCGGCCCATCGAGTCCGCCCTGACCCTTGGAAAGAGCAACCTCCCTATGCTCAAGCCTCCACCCTATTCTGGTAACCCAGTAACCACACCTAACCCTTTGGGCACTAAGGGGGAATTTATCATGGCCAATCCAACTAACCTACATATCTTTGGACTGTGGGAGGAAAGCGGAGCACCCGAAGGAAACCCATGCAGACACGGGGAGAGAGTGCAACTCCACACGGACAGTCACCCAAGGCCAAAACTGAACCCAGTTCCCTGGTGCTAACCACTGTGCCGCCGTGCTGCTCTTTCTGGCTAGACTGTGGATAAATGACCCATCAATTGTTGTACTAGAAAAGGAAAACCTAATTCCCATTGAACACCAGTCAAACATTTTTCCACTAATCATCAGAACATCCACTTAACCTCTTTACTAACATAAAGGAAATAATAAAACAAATGTTTCGAACAGCTTTATAAATGGAGCTTCGCGAAATTTCATACAAAATTCAACTGATCAACTTTGTTCATTCCCTTAGTGCCTGTCTTCCAGATGCGTTTCTCTGTCTGCGGCTCCTGTGCAACGCTGCCCCAATGGCTGCAGCATGACTGGTGGAAAGTTATTAGCTTTCAATGGGAGAGGCTGCAGGTGGAGTTACAATATGACATTAAGCAGCTCTAGCCCTTGAAGGACGGGTATTGGGTTGCACCACTCAGCATGAATGGCGGTGGGCTGAGCTGGCTGGCTGTGGTCTGAGCTGGCTGGCTGTTAGGCAGCAGCACTGGTGAAGTGACAATGGTGAGGATGAAAACCTTCATCCTGAAAGAGGACAACAGGTTTGTGCACAATTGACCAAATGTCACTGCTGTGGTTCCTGGGAGTGGGTGGGTGGGGGAGATGCTGGGAGTATGCAAGAGAGGGTTTGCAGGGGGAGTATGCGCGACTGGGCTTGGGGATATGCGTCAGAGTGCTTGGGGGAATGCGCGAGAGGGCTTAGCAACCCTAGTAATGTGTTGGAAGACAAACCCCTGAACTTCTATGACACCTTGTAGACCCTTCGCACATTGCCATCTGCAGCTGTTCTGGCAGTAATCTCAGCCATAAAGTCTTCTGTCCGAGGTTCCACTGCAGCAGCTAGATATTGCTTGGTGCTGGGTTCTTCCATCAACCATTAACCACAGCCTTTTTGGTAGGCCTACCAAAGCACCAAGCAGTTCATTGTTCATGCCGATCGGCTTCCCTCTGCTCCCTGCCTTATCTGAATCCCCTGCAGCAGAAATCGACGGGACCTCCGTGCAAAGTTTAGAGGCTATCTTAGAGATGGAACATAGAATCACTACAGTGCTTTGGACCCTTTGGGTGGCAGGTGGCACAGTGGCTAGCACTGCTGCCTCAAAGCACCAGGGACCCGGGTTCAATTCCGGTCTTGGGTAACCATCTGTGAGGTGTCTGCACATTCTCCCCTTGTCTGCATGGGTTTCCGCTGGGTGTTCTGGTTTCTTCCCACAGTCCAAAGATGTGCAGGTTAGGTGAATTGGCCATGCTAAGTTGCCCCTTAGTATCCAAAAGGTTGGGTTGGTTTACAGGAAAAGGGTGGGAGCTCTTTCAGAGGGTCAGTGCAGACTGGATGGGCCAAATGGTCTCCTTCTGCAGTGTATCAATTCTATGTTCCATCTCTAGGATAGCCACTAAACTTTGCACAGTATCAGTATCTGAGCTGGTGGCTGTGAGTGTTCTAAGGGTCCTTCCTGCTACTCCATAAATTTATACCTGTGATCCATCGCCCCCATAATTTTGAAAAGGATAGGAAGCAGGAGAGCGAAAGCCAGGCAGGTAGCCAAGATAAGGAAAGGATAGCTGGGAATTCTCCAAAATCTTCTCCTCAGACCAGGTAGAAAAGGTACTGAGCATGGAAGTGAGGCTTGGAAGCCTAAGTGTTACCTTTGTTACAAAGTGGGACACGTTCGTTCAGCCTGTTGGAAATTGAAAGGAAAGCCCGTGGGACTTGTGGGAGTTCATAAGGAGGATTCCGAAAAGGGAACAAAAGTGGAGAACACTACAGGGCAGACTGTAGCTTTAATTGGACTTAGATGACCTGAGGTAAACACTGCTGTGGGGAGCAGATGTGAGGAATGAGGTAGATGAGAGATTTGCCAGTTTTGTGTCTAAGGGGAATGTCAGCTGATTTTCCTCCACTTATGTAGTCAAACTCGTAACTATCTTATGGAGCATAGGTGCTACTGAAGAAGGATTTGGCTTTCTCTCCAGAGAGTTCAATGAAAGCTGTGATAGTAGCAAAGGGGATAGCTGGAGATTGTACCCCAGTTCTAGTGTATAACATCTAATCGGAATGTGATTTAGTGTCAGGTCCAATATTTGTCAGAGTGGTGAAGGAATTCCCAGTGGAAGGAGTACATTAGCTTTTGGGGATGGTATGGCAGGAGTGAAGGCTGTAGCTTCACCCATGAAAACGGAGAGTCCGAGGGATGTACTGCAGTTAGCATACAGATACCAACAGTTGGGTCTGTGAGAGTTAGGAAAACTCAATGGACAGTCAGTGACTCAAAGAAAGAAATAGTTAATCACTAATCAAGTGATAATGGTAGGGATTCTGATTCGGCCGATACAGATGAAATTATCTCTACAGGAACGATTCCTCGCATAGACTTGTCAAAGATAAAAGCTAGTAGAGACCCAGATTCTGAGAACTCTAAAACTGAAAGTGACCATAGAAAAGAGGAGTCTGAATCTAATGGTAGTGACAGTGATGAAGAGGCAGATGAGAATTCTGAATCCAATTTCGGCTCTGATTATGAAGTGATGATAAACAGCTGTTAGAGAATAGACCTGTCACTAACTAACCTTGAACAAATGGCAAGGAATTCTTCCAAAGCTAGTAAAGAAGGCAGAAAACCGTTGGAAGAAAGTGACTTCGACTTTCCTGAAAGTAATTTGGTGACAGCCTCTTGTAGTCAACCCCATTACCATTAACTTCAGGTGCAAGAGCATGCTTGCTTTGAAGGAAAATATACATGATAGCATGGCATTAGTTAGTCAAGACGAGGATAGTAGAACTGTGAAGTGACACTAAGCAAATGGCTGGTTAACCCACATCCTTTTAAAGGTCCACAGTGCCTCTTTGAGGTAAAAGAAGCAATGGAGATAAGATAGTCAGTAATCAATTCCTTTCAAAAATTAAGAGGAAGGTGGATGGAGAACCACGTGGTGGTTCATCCACTGCATCTGTTAACACCAACCAAAAGTTTATGATGTCAATGACGTGCTATCTTTAGATTCTGAAAGTAAAGAACAATTGAAATCTGGAAAGCACAAACTGTTTCAGTCTGTGTTACCAAATTAAGATAGGGATTGTGATTGTGAAAACTTCAATGAGGAGGTAAAAGCTGTAAAACCAAGAATGGTGTATATGAAGCCAACTAACTCTGGGAGGATTGAAACTTCAGCTGCACTTTTTGCTGAAGCTAGCCATGTGACGGACACGAGAGAATGTGAAGTTGGAGGGGCTAATGAATGTTTATTCATTGGAAATTAAACAGATATTTCCTTCAGCATTGACAATACTGTAGGAGTGGTTTCAAGACCTGTGTAATGAGTCAGCTTTCATGTGGGGTCCTTCCCTGTGGCTCAACTCAGTACAGAGAGCAACAGACACATAAACAATCTGGATAAGACGGTTTTATTTTCCCAAGCTTGAGTTTGTGTACACGAGAGATGAGATCTGGATGCTTGCCAAGATCTATCTGCTAAACACTGATAAAAGCACATCAATTATACAATTTCCAAAAATCAATAGCCCACCCCAGTTAGACTCGATCCAATCCCTGAAGCTGTCATGTCCAAATCTATCCAATAAAATTGCGATCATCCCATGATTGAGCCTCATCCTGTTACCTGTTGTTTACCAAAAGGTTTTACGTCAATCTTTTTATTTTAAAAAAAATGTTTGTATTCTCCATTTTCACATTTTCCTTCAAAATTTACACCCCACCCACAGATCCCATCCTCCCACCACCCCAAACCACGGCCTACCTGTCAATATATGCATCCAATAAAACAAACCCTCCCACGGTGGCAACAAAAAATAAAGGAGAAAAAGAAAAAGGAGTCCGGGACCACCCATGGTCACCATTGACCTATAGAGTCCACTCCCCCTCCCCCCACTACACTCAATGCCATCCAGCCTCTGAAAGAGTACCGTACATGATACCCAAGAGTTGTACACCCCCCCCCCCCCCCCGTCTCCAACTCCTCCCGTCCACTGCCTCTTGTAAAACCCCTCCCCCCAACCTTGGTTCCTTCCCCCCAACTTTCCACTCCGGCTAGACCACTCGGTCCCTGTTCTGCCAGGCTCCGATGGCCGCAGCTCCTCCCCCTACCTCACTCCCGCTCACTTGCCGGCTTAAACTGGCCAGCGTGGAGGCCCCCGCCTGGGTCCCTTTCCCCCTTGCCCGGCCCTAGGAAAGCCCAGGAATCCCCTTTTAGCACACAAACCCCGCATTTCGACCTACACCCCAAAGAGCCCTCATTTCGTCTGAAAGTCCCATCACTTCCCTTGTCCAAATATATACAACATTGGCTCCTTTAGCCCATACACCCGCACGCAGTGAAACAAAAAAAGAAGAAAATACAGTCAGTCATGAGGTCACATCGGCACATGGCCATTTCTCAATTTCTCAGTTCTGCCACAGTCCTTCTGCCTTTGCAAACTCCTCCGCTGCTTCCGCCTTTCCAAAATAAAAGTCCCTGAGCTTGTAAGTCACCCTCAGCTTCGCTGGATATACAATGCCGCACTGCACCTTGCTAATGTACAGTGCCCTCTTCACCCGGTTGAAGGCAGCCCGCCTCCTCGCCAGCTCCACCATAAAGTCCTGGTATACACGTATACCAGCTCCAGCCCACTGCACCACTCGCTTCTGCTTGGCCCAGCTCAGGACCTTCTCCTTCACACTGTACCTATGGAAGCACAGAGTCACTACCCTTGGCGGCTCACTTGCCATTGGTACAGGCCTCCACGACCGATGAGCCCGATCCAGTTCATATCGGGAGGGATCCTCCCCCTCCCCCAATAGTTTCGCCAGCATCGTGGCAAAATACTCAATTGGCCTCGGTCCTTCAACTCCTTCGGGCAGCCCCACAATCCTCAAATTCTGTCGCCTGGATCTGTTTTCCAGGTCTTACATTTTTCCTCGCAGATCCTTGTTAATGTCCATCACCTTCCGCATCTCCTTCCCCATCGAGGCAAGTTGATCACCGTGCTGCAATAATGTCTCTTCCACTTCCTTCAGCGCCTCCCCTTGCTCTCGCACCTCCGCCACTGCGCTCGCCACCGCCATCATCACCGGGGAAATCGCCTCCTCCACCAGCGCACTCAAAACCTCTCTCATCTCTTTCCTCATTGTCTCCATGTATCTTGTAAACTGCCTTTCGAATTCCGCAGCCATCACCTTAGTTATTTCTTCAGCCGTAAGCAATGGGCCTCCCCTGGTGCTCCAGCCTCCATTTTCCTTGGTGACCCCGCGGTGACCTTTCCACTCCCCGACGGACCTTCAGCTGTTTTCTTTACGGACGATTATTTGCTTATCCTCGACATTTTTCTTTACTGTGCCTTTACTGTTTCTTCCTGCTTTTGCCGCCTCCGTGGACGCTGGGACCGGGCTTAAAGCCCCGAAAATGCCGTTCCCGAACGGGAGCCCTCCATTGTGCTGCCGTCTCCCGCCCGCCGTCACCGGAAGTCCGTTTTACGTCAATCTTAAGTTGTTTTCCCCATCCTAGCATCCTGCCGACCCTTTGTTCAGTTAAAAACAGGATGGCAGAACTGGCATCATTTTTACTCCGTGGATTGTTTCAGAGAGCCAGGATATCAAAAATGGCTTCCTTTTCACTTCCAGAGGACATTGGGGCCACTGATAAAAACTTGCTTACTATGTAATCTGCTGATCACACATCTCCTATGTCTCAAAATCATGGGCAAGTTAGCTGGCCTAAATCCCATCATGCATTGTGGCCACTGCTTGGCCACTGCTTGTAGCCACAATTTACATGATTATCACTGCTATGTCCTAAAATACAGGTTTAATGGTTAATAATGATTACCCAGTACACTGTCTATAATTAATCTCAATCCTTAATAAGCTAATTTATGTAAAACTACTCTAGTGGCATCACAGCTATTCAGTTTTAAGAGGTCTCATCTTCAAATACCACTTACAGTTGAGTTGCAGAAGGTCCTCAAAATTTGGTTAAATATTCATTGGACAATCAAAAAAGATTAACCGCCTTACATGAGAGCAGAAAGAGTATGCACAGAGTTGTAGGGAAACACCAGAGAGCACTCACGGACATAAGAAATCCTGAACCAATAAACCACACCCATCTCGACAGTTAGAGACTGAAATACCATGCATGTTGGACATGTTGGTGAGATCGCTGTGGTCCACAGAATGGCAAATAGAGGTTGGGAGATTGAAGGTCATGTTGGAGGACGAAACGGTGCTGGCCGCCCTGGACATTTCCAGACCATAATCCACTTGACAGGTTTAAAACCCGGAACATAAGGTGATTCCATTGGTGTTTGTTATTACAACAGTTCAATGATAGAATTGTACATATTCCAAGAAAGAATAATGCGATTGCAGATGCATTGTCACCAGTTTAATGGCTGATGAGTTTCCAGTGTAGAGACTGGGAAGAGAACTTATATAATGAGGAAGGATAAATAGATATGGGTTTGTGATTTATGTCTTGCATACCTCGTAATCAAATGTCTGTGCCCTGAAGTTTCATTCTTTTAAGGAGAAGGTATGTAAGGTCCTTCCTGTTTGTTCCTGTTTGTTCCCTTATTTTCCCTTTTATTTTTGCTGTTACATTTTTGATCCATGGACGTTTACTGGATGTTAATGGTACAGTCAAAACAGCCTGTGATTTTATTCAAACAGAAGGATCCAGAAGGGTATGCTGTTTTAAATTGGTAATTGGTGACATCAGTGATGACTCGATTTGATCAATTTGTCTGGTGGTGAATGAATTAGCCCAAAAGGCAGTACTCTGCTCAGTAACAGATGGTGATTAGATCTGAGCACACTGGAATGTTTCAGAGTTGCAGGAGTTGACTTTTAATTTCAGTTTGACTCCTTGCACGTGTGAGTAAGGACCGCTGTCTTCATCCCTCTCACTTTTCTCCAGAAAGGCTGTGATTCTGAACTGGCAGGGAGCCTGGATGAACCTATGTACCGGGGAGCCGACCGGGGAGCTAAGGCTGCACACAGGGAGAACCAACTAACCCTCTCTGCAGAAAGGGCTGATGTAAACTGACCAAAAGGCAGATGCCTGGAAGTAAACCATAATCTGAAAGCAGAGTTTTATTTGAAGCCAAGGGGTCTCTCCCAGAAAAGCTGCAATATGTTTCTAAGCTACAGCGAAGATCGTTACAGGTTACGAACCAAGAACTTTGATCAACCAGCATGCTGTGAGGAAAGCAAGCTAAAAAAACTACCATTGGAACCAAGGACTTTTATCATTTGACCTTCATCTTTATTATTTTCACCCCTTTCCCGACCATCACCAACCCCCCTCCCCCCGGCCGTGTCTGTCGGTTGTCTGTCTTGCGTTTGGGTAGGGGGTGAGATAATAAAAGCAGATAGTAGGTTAGCTTGTTGGTCATCCAGTTGTAATTACTGCATATTTCACCTTTACTCTGTTATAAACAACAGTAATTGTGTTTCAACTTACAAACCTGGTGACTGTAATTACAGCGCAGCTAAGGGCCAAAGAGTTTGGGCGTTTTTATAAGAATTATTGGTTAATTCAATTTTGTTGTGTCTCCGGGCCAAATGAGGTTCCAATTAATTGCACACCTGCCCAGGGTGCCATAACAATGTCAGAGCAAATACAGTACTCCTACTTCTTAATTGTCTTCCTGCTCTTACACCTTTTGATCTTTTAGCCTTGGCAAGTACCAGTTCTTGGATATTTGAAAGGAAAAGGGCACAACGGTTTGATTGTGTTGTGGGGTGGAGAAGTGGGGAGGAGGGGGAAGAAAGATGTACATTCTTACGCCATGCGCAGCATGTAAATAAGAAGATTGTGAAATGAGGGAGAAGTAGGGAATGAGAAAAAGGATTGGGTATGAGCACATGGCTGGCTCCTCCACATGGGTAAGTACATTCAGTCATACTTGTGTTCCACCATGGGTGCTGCTGCTTCCTCTGTTAGAGAGATGTAAGTATGTTGGTGAGTGCGTTGCAATGAGTTTATGTGAATAGCCTGTCATAGTTCAACAGCTGGCAGTCCGTGCAAACCATGATGTGTGTGTGTGAGACCTGCAACAGTGATAAGTGTGTGAGGGTGAGGTGGCTCAATAGTCATGATTGATAGAAGTAATTGGTAGGTGAGTGAAAGGGATTGGTGAATGGAACAGTGTGTGAGATTATTGATTCAGTTGAAGATGACCTCCCTGATCCTGATCACTTATATAAGACTAATAAACTTGCAGAATTGTATGCTGCTCCTTTGGGCTACACTAGGTGCATTGACTATGACAGCTACCTACTCCCATTGCGTTCTCAGGGTTGATCTGGAGTGTCCTGATCCTGTGCCCCTGTGATGGAAGGCGCTTCTCACCTTCTCCTCCTCCTGCACCAAAGTCTCCAGTGCTGTATTTGAGAAACATAGAACCTGTTGCGCAATTAGTTACTGTTTCTCAGGTCAGGCGCCTTCCCAAACTACTCCCAAGACCTTCTCCAAGCCAGATTGCATCTCCCTTGTAAGAGGTGCAGGTTGACTTTAAAAAATGGACGTTAGCTTTAAGTATTGCTAGTTTCGCAGGAACTTGTGTCCCAGTAGATGCATGCAACCTTCATGCAAATCAGCAGCAAGCATAAAATTTGCATCCTGCTTGCATTGAAAAAAACATGCGTAGCATGTTCGCGTCTGAGTGTGATCTAATTTCCCCCACAGGTATTTAATTAAATCTTTTCTGAGCTCAGGACATCTCAAAGAGAAACAAACAGAAGTCTTCGCAACCATTCTTAAAATTTTGAAATGCAGCTGAAAGAGTGACTGTGGGCGTATCACTAAGAAACCTTCAATATTTTCACCATACTCATTTAGGACCACTACTATGAATTTAGTCAGTCTTCTTCAATCTAATAATTCCTCTGTGATTGCAGTATAAACATACTTAATGAGATTCAAATATGAATTGACAATTCTATCTATTATCGGATGCTATGTACTTAGAGTTATTCGGGTGATGTGTTTTATATTTAAATTATGATTGTGCTACAAAATCAGTGTATGGGGTCCCATGGCATATTCAAATAAGATCAGGAAATTGTCCCAGTAACTGAGCTCATGTTTCTCCTACGATCAAATCCATGAAGAAACAAAACCTGGTTGTTCATTCATTTTCTGTTTGTGCAATCTTGCTGTGAGCATATTTTCTGCTTGTTCCAGCTACATAATTGTGGCTGTACTTCAAAAGCAAAGTGCCAAAAGATGTTTTGGACTATTTGTCAATAATGCACCAGTTAAAGTTACTTCAAAGTTTAAATTAAGTTCCATAATGGTAAAATTTACACAATGCCATTATGCATATTGGGAAGGCTCCAGATTATTTTAGGAAAAGATGAAGATCTTATTCACCAAGAGGAGAAAACTAATAGAGTTAGCCCCATTCATCCCCTGCTTCTTTACTGTTTGTAATGGTCACTGGCTACAAAGCAGGCCTCGATTACAAGTGTTGCCTGAAAAATATTCTCCGCAGACTAAGAATAAAGATTGAGGAGAAGTATAAAGAAGAAAACAATCTCAAAATGCAAATTGAGCGACATAATATTGTGCCGATTTGTAAAGCTGATATTGTGCAAACGTGTGCATTGATTTTTAAAAATCAACTGTACCTTGACGATTTCCAATATTTCTTCCTTGTTGATTGTGCCATTGCCATCCACATCATAGAGAGAGAAAGCCCACTCAAGCTTCTGAGACATCTTTCCAGAGGAGGTGAGGTGAAGGGCAATGATATATTCCTTAAAATCCAAGGTCCCATCACTATTGGTGTCAAAGCTCCTGAAGACATGTTGGGCGTATGCCTTTGGGTCCCTATCTGGGAAAAAGCTGGCGTAGATCTTCTCAAATTGCTCCATGCTAATCAGACCACTTGGGCACTCCTTCAAGAATGTCTGGTACCATACCGCAAGCTCCTCTTCTGAGTACTTGGTATTCATTTTGAGGTCTTCCAAGATATCCTTGGATATGGCGCCACTTTTGGTGTTTCCCATTTCCACCCACACTGGCTAGAAGAAGCAAAGAACTAAAAGAGACGTCTTCTAACTCTCCTAACACCGTACAGACTGATATCAGATCTGTATTTATCTGAACAGATTAAGCTTTATGGATTAAAGGGATTAGTCTTCATCTCCTGCCTGACATTTGCAAAGACAGCAAAATTCTAACATATAGAGCAGGCTAATTAGCTAATGGAAATAACTGTGACCTAAGGCATGAATTTTTAAGGTATTAACAAACTACCTGCTCTTGAAGGTAGTTAACTGTCTGCACAATGTTAGAGAAAACAGTACTTATTGTTTGTTAGTTTCCTGTCTGTTTGATGTGTGAATTCACAGAGAATGGAATAACATGTTATTCTTATTATTTAGGGTCAGGATGTGGATGACACTGGTAAGCTCAAATTTGTTGTTAATTTACATGGAATAGCATTTACATTATATTAATTATTTTCTTGATTAATAAGGGGATCAGGTGCTATGAGGAGAAAGCAGGAGAATGCGGATGAGAAAAGTATCAGCCATGATTGACTGGCGGAGCAGACTCGATGGGCCAAGTGGCCTAATTCTGCACCTATGTCTTATGGTCTCCGCCCCGCCCCGCCATGCCACATTTCTGCCCTGACCCGCCAGCGGGATTCTCTGTTATGCCGGCTGGTCAATGGGGTTTCCCATTGTGGGGCAGCCCCAAGCCGTCGGGAAACCCCCGGGCATCGGTAAAACAGAGAATCACGCCGGCAGAGAATCCCGTTCATGGTCTTATGAATGGCCTGTTTCAGCGTTTATACCTCCTTCCATGTTTCCTCATCCAAATCTACCACGAGCAGCAGCACTATTGCAGACAGACAAGCATCTAGCATTAAGTTACTGGCTTTCGTTTTCGCATTACTTTGACACACAGACCCCTTTCCATTGTTTATGATGATCCAACTTCATATGAATTTGACAAATGGTAACCTGAAAAAGGAAAGAAAGGAAATAAATAATCCTTTCATCTTAAATCGGATTTTAAAAATTCTGCCATGGGATGTGAGCATCACTGACCAGGCCAGCAATTCTGTTGTCCATCCCTAATTACCCTTGAGAAGGTGGTGGCAAGCTGCATTCCTGAACTGCTGAAATATGTGTGGTGTATAATTATAATCTTTATTATTGTCACAAGTAGGCTTATATTAACACTGCAATGAAGTTACTGTGAAAATCCCCTAGTCGGCACATTCCGGCACCTGTTCGGGTACACAGAGGGAGAATTCAGAATGTCTAATTCACCTAACAAGCACGTTGATAGGAATCGACTATTTCCTGATAGATCTGATAGGTAAAAGAAGGCTATTTAGTGCAAATATTAAGCCCCAGTTTTAATACCCATTTTAAATTGAAGATTTCAGCACTCATAACCTCAGGTCATGATAAAACACATAGCTTCAAGAGGATCACAATAAACACATGCATAAACTCATTGGAGATTAAAACAACATTTTTACTGAGCAAAGTTGAAAAAGCTATTGTTCTAACAAACATATTTCCAAAGACAGTTTGACATTAAAACATGAGCTGTACCAGTAATCTAATCAAGGACGAAGCAGGCACCATAGCAACATGAAGGCACTATTGTACATAATGTGGTTAAAGCGAAGTCAGCAGAAAACCAGTAGAAAATAGTTTTGATAATAGCACAGAATCGCATTCCATAACATACACAAATATTCAAACATGAAACATTCAGAACTTACGTTGCAAATTAAGGATTGACAGCTAACCGTCGATTCAAATATATTTGACTCTAACCCAAACCCTTTAGGACAACATGGAGGTGTAGATAGATGGCTCAAGGCAGATAAGATTTCCTATAAACATAATGGTCCGTACGGCCACCTTTATCCAGGATCATTCTATACTTTGATCTAACTATTTGCTATCCTTATTTTCACATTTTCACTTTTCCACTCTAACTCTTGAAGTAAATGCAAGCTGTTTTCCTGTAAGCAACAAACCATTTCTGTATTATTTTGAAAGTTAATTTGTTTATAAGTTACTTCTCTTTAAGTCCTTTTGCTAGCTGGACTTTATTGAGAATAGATTTAAGTTTTGTCCTAATTGTAATCAAATAGAGACAATAAAGATTCTTGTTTGCATCCAAGAAGTTTAACTCAATTTCTACTGAGTTTTAGAGTCGCAAGACCTCACTAATTCCACATGGTAGATCTCATCAATTTGGTGTAGTTCGGCAAAAGGGGAGGAGTCAGCCAGGAGGAAATCGGAAGACCAAAGAAAGACCAGAAGGACGGAAGACCCAAAGACGTCTATCTGAAAAATGGCTAGACTGGGGTAAGAAACATCCTTTTCACCCATTAAAAGTCTTAAAGCCGCATCAAGTAGTGCTCCAACCCCTTAGAAAGGACCTTTTTACAGACTGAGTTATTCAATCGGGAGCTGGTCGTTTAAACTCAAAATAACACGTGGCTGAAAGGTAAATAGTCGTGGTAGTGTACCAAGATTACACACAACGTGGTTGGCGACCAAAATATTGGGTGTAAAGCTGAGTTTATGGCAGACATGACTCCTAAAATAGATCCAGAACCTTCAAATGGTAGAGAACTAGGGCGGGATTCTCCGATACCGGCGCGATGTCTGCCGACCGGCGCCAAAAACTTGCTGCTAACAGGAAACACTGTGGCATGATGTGTCTTTTAAAGCATCATAAGCCTTAACTAAATCCAGGGAACAACATCTTCAAGTTAAATTAGATTTGTCAAGATACGGTAGCATAGTGGTCAGCACAAATGCTTCACAGCTCCAGGGTCCCAGGTTTGATTCCGGCTTGGGTCACTGTCTGTGCGGAGTCTGCACGTTCTCCCCGTGTGTGCGTGGGTTTCCTCCGGGTGCTCCGGTTTCCTCCCACAGTCCAAAGATGTGCAGGTTAGGTGGATTGGCCATGCTAAATTGCCTTTAGTGTGCAAATTGCCCTTAGTGTTAGATGGGGTTACTAGGTTATGGGGATAGGGAGGAGGTGTGGGCTTGGGTAGGGTGCTCTTTCCAAGAGCCGGTGCAGCCTCGATGGGCTGAATGGCCTCCTTCTGCACTGTAAATTATATGAAATTACGACTGTGTGCAATGAATTCAGTGTCAGAGTGGCAGCCAGGTCTTCGATCATGTTTTGCTTGAGTCTTAAAACAGTCCCATTTCTGGGTCAGAAAGCTGAACAAAGAAACACTCTTCTGAAAATGCTGCAATTGCCATCTCATTTTATTGACAAAAATGCAACAAGCAGAACTCGCATTTAATGATATCATGGCATCCTTTGTGACTGACTCCATCCTGGTGAAAATGGGCCATGGTTCTAATGGGTATGTAATGTTACAGTCTTTGTTTCTAAGTGCTGGCTCAGGCAGAAAAGCGGTGTGCAGTATGTGACATTATGTATAATGTCTATCACATTAAGGGTTAATTTAATACTCTAACCGACCACTAGGTGGAGCTAGGGAGCATACCTATGAAAAGTATTGCCTCTTGGGCCTCTGGGAGAGAGTAGAGAAGGCGGGTGAGAGCTAGTGAGAATAGGAGTAGAGCAGAGAACAAATTAAGATATAGTGCATGAGATAGATCCATTCTGAGTAATAACAGTACAAACAACACCACACAGTATGTCACCAGCGCAGTCGGCCTTTCTACACATATTTTCCAGAAATTGGAAAGAAAATGCTGGAGGCGTCTTCACACCCAAGTCAGGGCGTCCCGGACTCTAGCGCTAAATGTGAAATCAACGAACCTCCCGTAAAGATAGAGAGACTTCCCCGCCCAACACACGAGAAACTCCACTCTCCCATAGGGAAACCCCCTTTCTCACCCATGGACATTTTATGCCAATGACATTAAATTGACCCGGAATATTAACTTTGTTTTTATCTCCTCAGATGCTGCCGAGCCTGAATACTCTTGCAATGCTTTCCTCAGCAGCCTGCATACAATTCACGTTATTTTTTTTCATTTACAGGATGTGCGTGTCACTCGTTAGACCAGCATTTATTGCACATCCCTAGTTGCCCTACAGGTGGTGGTGAACTGCCTTCTTGAACCGCTGCAGTCCTTGAGGTGTAGGTACGCCTACTGTGTTGTTAGGGAGGGAGTTCCAGAATGTTGCCCCAGCGACAGTGAAGGTACGGCAATATATTTCCAAGTCAGGGTGTTGAGTGACTTGGAAGGGAACCTCCAGGTGGTGGGGTTCCCAGGTGTCTGCTGCTCTTGTCCATCTAAATGGTAGTGGTCGTGGGTTTGGAAGGTGCTGTCTGAGGTACCTTGTTACTGCAGTGCATCTTGTAGATGGTACACACGGCTGTGTGTACACTGTACATCGGTGATGGAAGGTTTGAATGTTTGTGGAAGGGGAGCAATCAAGTTGGCTGCTTTGCCCTGGATGGGGCCGAGTTTCTTGAGTGTTGTTGGAGCTTCACTCATCCATGCAAGTGGAAAGTATTCCATTACACTCCTTACTTGTGCCTTGTAGATGATGGGCAAGCTTTCGGGGGTCAGGAGGTGAGTTACTCATCGTAGGATTCCTAGCCTTTGACCTGCCCTAGTAGTCACAGCATTAATATGGCTAGCCCAATTCAGTTTCTGATCAATGGTACCTCCCAGGATGTTGATTGTGGAGATTCAGCAATGATAACGCCATTGGATATCAAGGGGCGACAGTTAGATCCTCTCTGCCTGGTACTTGTGTGGCGCAAATGTAACTTGCCACCTGGATATTGTCCAGGTCTTGCTGCATTTGAACTTGGATTGTTTCATCATCTGAGAAGTCGTGAATAGTGCTGAACATTATACAGCCATCCGCAAACAACCCCACTTCTGACCTTATGATGGAAGGGAGGTCATTGATGAAACAGTTGAAGATTCATCAATGCTGAAGATAGTTGGGCCTAGTTCAGAAGGTGAAAAAATTGAGGGAGAACTAGGGATTGGGCCAGTATGGCTCTGAGGAAGAGCAGACAGGGAGATGCTGTTGAAAACAGCGGGACTGGTGGCCTGAAGTGCATATGTTTTAATGCAGGAAGTATAACAGGTAAGGCAGATGAACTTAGAGCTTGGATTAGTACTTAGAACTATGATGTTGTTGCCATTACAGTGACCTGGTCGAGGGAAGGACAGGATTGGCAGCTAAATGTTCCAGGATTCAGATGTTTCAGGCGGGAAAAAGGGGGATGTAAAAGGGGTGTAAAAAGGAGGAGTTGCGCTACTGGTTAGGGAGAATATCACAGCTGTACTGTGGGAGGACACCTCAGAGGGCAGCGAGGCTACATGGGTAGAGATCAGGAATAAGAAGGGTGCAGTCACAATGTTGGGGGTTTACTACAGGCCACCCAACAGCCAGCTGGAGATAGAGGAGAAGGTAGGTAGACAGATTTTGGAAAGGAGTAAAAACAACAGGGTTGTGGTGATGGGAGACTTCATCTTCCCCAATATTGACAGGGACTCACTTAGTGCGAGGGGCTTGGACGGGGCAAAGTTTGTAAGGCGCATCCAGGAGGGCTTCTTAAAACAATATGTAGATAGTCCAACTGGGGAAGGGGCTGTACTGGACCTGGTATTGGGGAATGAGCCCGGCCAGGTGGTAGAAGTTTCAGTACGGGAGCATTTCGGGAACAGTGACCACAATTCAGTCAGCTTTAAAGTGCTGGTGGACAAGGATAAGATTGGTCCTAGAGTGAATGTGCTAAATTGGGGGAAGGCTAATTATAACAATATTAGGCAGGAACTGAATAACCTAGTTTGGGGGCGGATGTTTGAGGGTAAATCAACATCTGACATGTGGGAGGCTTTCAAATGTCAGTTGAAAGGAATTCAGGACCGGTATGTTCCTGTGTGGAAGAAGGATAAATACGGCAAATTTCGGGAACCTTGGAAAACGAGAGATATTGTAGGCCCCGTCAAAAAGAAAAAGGAGGCATTTGTCAGGGCTAGAAGGCTGGGAACAGATGAAGCCTGTGTGGAATATAAGGAAAGTAGGAAGGAAGTCAGGAGGGCTAAAAGGTGTCACGAAAAGTCATTGGCAAATAGGGTTAAGGAAAATCCCAAGGCTTTTTACACGTACATAAAAAGAAGAGGGTAGCCAGGAAAAGGGTGGGCTCACTGAAGGACGGGCGAGGGAATCTACGTGTGGAGCCAGAGGAAATGGGCAAGGTAATAAATGAATACGTTGCATCAGTATTCACCAAAGAGAAGGAATTAGTGGATCTTGAGTCTGGAGAAGGGTGCGTAGATAGCCTGGGTCATATTGAGATCCAAAAAGATGAGGTGTTGGGCGTCTTGAAAAATAGGAAGGTACGTAAGTCCCCAGGGCCTGATGGGATCTACCCCAGAATACTGAAGGAGACTAGAGTGGAAATTACTGAGGCCTTGACAGAAATCTTTGGATCCTCACTGGCTTCAGGTGATGTCCCGGAGGACTGGTGAATAGCCAATGTTGTTCCTTTGTTTAAGAAGGGGAGCAAGGATAATCCAGGGAACTACAGGCCAGTGAGCCTTACGTCAGAGGTAGGGAAATTACTGGAAAGAATTCTTCGAGACAGGATCTACTCCCATTTGGAAGCAAATTGACGTATTAACGAGTGGCAGCATGGTTTTGTGAAGGGGAGGTTGTGTCTCACTAACTTGATAAGAGTTTTTCGAGGAGGTCACAAAGATGATTGATGCAGGTAGGGCAGTGGATGTTGTCTATATGGACTTCAGTAAGGCCTTTGACAAAGTCCCTCATGGCAGACTGGTACAAAAGGTGAAGTCACACGGGATCAGGGATGGGCTGGCAAGATGGATACAGAACTGGCTAGGTCATAGAAGGCAGAGAGTAGCAATGTAAGGGTGCTTTTCTGATTGGAGGGCTGTGATTAGTGGTGTTTCGCAGGGATCATTGCTGGGACCTTTGCTGTTTGTAGTATATATAAATGATTTGGAGGAAAATGTAACTGGTCTGATTAGTAAGTTTGCAGACGACAGAAAGGTTGGTGGAATTGCGGATAGCGATGAGGACTGTCAGGGGATACAGCAGGATTTAGATCGTTTGGAGACTTGGCGGAGAGATGGCAGAAGGAGTTTAATTCAGACAAATGTGAAGTAATGCATTTTGGAAGGTCTAATGCAGGTAGGGAATATACATTGAATGGTAGAACCCTCAAGAGGATTGACAGTCAGAGAGATCTAGGTGTACAGGTCCGCAGGTCACTGAAAGGGGCAATACAGGTGGAGAAGGTAGTCAAGAAGGCATACGGCATGCTTGCCTTCATTGGCCGGGGCTTTGAGTATAAAAATTGTCAAGTCATGTTGCAGCTGTATAGAAATTTTGTTCGGCCACACTTGGAGTATAGTGTTCAATTTTGGTCGCCACATTACCTGAAGGGTGTGGAGGCTTTGGACAGGGTGCAGAAGAGATTTACCAGGATGTTGCCATCATTGATGAACTCCTGCAATGATGTCCTGGCGTTGAGATGATTGGCCTCTAATCACAACCATCTTCCTTTGTGCCAAGTGTTGTTCACCCATCATACAATCATCCTATCATTGCTGACCTCCATTGGATTTGGGTCCTCCAGTGAGCCTAAGTGGGCGACAGTGGCTGGACTAGTACAGGTTTCATATTCTAGTGGCCAAGGCTAATGCTCTGGGGGCATGGGATAAAATCGCACCATGGCAGCTGGTGGAAATCAGTAGAATAAAATATGGACTTCTTTTTTTAAAATTATGTTTCAGTAATACAGGTTAAATTGGATTTGTCAGGACATGACTGCGTGCAATGAAATAAGAGTCAGAGGGGAAACCGGGCCTAATTGGACAACATCCTGCTTGGCATCAGTCTTAAACAGTCCATTTTTGGGTTGGAAAATGGGTCAAAGAGACACTTCTCTGGTTGTGACCGTGAAACCACTGTTGGAAAAATCCATCTGGTTCATTAATGTCCTTTAGGGAAATAAATCAGCTGTCTTTACCGGGTCTGGCCTACATGAGACTCCAGGCCCACAGCAATGTAACTAACCCTTAACTGCCCTCTGAAATGGCCAAGCAAGCCACTCAGTTCAAGGGCAATTTCAGGATATGGCAAGGAATGCTGACCTTTAGACGTCCCACTAAATAATAAATGAAAAGACCTCAGATTTAAAAATCAAATCCTTGCATTCTCACCATGCTATCTCTATTACCTCCCAACAACCCACCTACTGCCCCCTCCCATCCCCTCCTTCCCCTATCCCACTCCCCGCTTCTACACCCTACATCCCTCATGGGTTTGGTCCTCCAATTCTAATCTCTCCTTCCTTGACACAATGTTTATTTATTCCTCCTGCCACTGTTAAAATGTATTTTGTTGTATCTCTCCACATTAAAGTCCTGTGTATATGCAAGGTAGTACTGATGCCTCTTACCTGCTTTAAGAAGTGACGTCATTATCCCACGGCACTGTCAGTGTTTAGGCTAATCTGATGTCGCCAATCCATCAATGTAATTAGATTCTAAATAATGTGTGCTGGAATATTTATTTCCCCTGCATCTCCTCATATATCTAGGTGGTTACTGGTCAAGAACTAGGTGGGGTGCACTTTGCTAAGCAAATCTTTGTTAACAGCAACTCTGCAGTTGGGGCTGGCTAACGTCACTTCAAAAAAGATTCACTAAGACGATCCCATTAACTGAGAGGATATACCTTTCATTGAGGCCTTCGGCTTTTCTCTTTAGGAAAATGCAGGATGAGCTAATAGAGGTCTAGAAGATTATGAAATGATTTGACAGGGTGGACACGGAGAAGATGTTCCCACTTGTCATAAAGTTTAAAACCATGGACGATAAATATTCGATGAATAAATCCAATGGGAAAGACCACCATTAGAGAAAAATAACAAATATTCTGGAATATCTGCATTTGCCTTACAGCTGTGACCTGCAGCAAAAGTGGTAGCAGTGAAGTGTGGCTAAGCTATGAGAGGGATGATGGTAAAAGGATGTATGTAAGTGGAGATAGTTTTTTTTCAAATCTTTCACAGGATGTGGGTGTCGCTGGTTAGGCCAACATTTATTGCCCATCTCGAATACCCATGTGGTGATGTGCATCAATGTAAATACATGTAGGCTAGCTAGACACTAGAGGGAGCACCAGTGACATCACACACACACACTCAACCAATAGATCAAGTCGATAGGAAATGACCAATAGACATTCACGATACACAAGGAGGTGACACGACATTACACCAACCCATATATAAAGGGCACCACACACATGATCTAGCTCTTTCCAGTGGAGACAGTCAGTGAGAAGAGACACAGGGTTGATTCAGTATTACACCCACCACGTGAATTGCAGCAGCTGGTTAGTCAGTCTGGGGTAGCTATAGTAGGATTAGCAGTAGTGTCGAACCCGAGTAATAGAAGTGTAAATAGTTTAATAAAAGTTCTCTCCACGTCTGAACCTTACTTTGTCAAGTGCACCACAAGGAAGCCGCTTATGTTACACCTACAACATAACAAATCAACCCGTTCAACTCCAGAGGGCATTTAAGAGTCAACCATATTGCTGTGGGTCTGGAGTCACATGAAGGCCAGACCAGGAATGGATGGTAGATTTCCTTCCCTAAATGACATTAGTGAACCAGATGGGGTTATCCAACAACAGCCAGTCATTTAATGGTCATCATTCGACTTTTAATTTAAGATTTTTAAATTGAATTCACATTTCACCAGCTGCCATGGTGGGATTTGAACCCCGATCCCCAGCAGTATCATTTCTTGCCAGCCAGCAGTAGACTTTGTCTGCCACTTCTTGTCATGCTGATATTCAGACATGCCTAGGATGCTTATCTCTCTGCCTGAAGTCCCTGTGTGTATGGATATGGACCCTGTATTTTGCATCTCTCTGCCTTGCCTGTTGCTCCTCTTTCTGCACCTTCCCTCTCTCTCCACTGGAGTTACTGGCCTGTGGTCAATAGCCTGTTGCTAATATGGTGGTTGTTGGTCATCTCGGTCCTTATCTGAGGTCCAAAAACAGCATCAGCAGCATCCATCCATTGCTGAACAACCAGATCTACAGTTAATAATTAGGTAGCTCATGCATCCATGAAATGTCCAGAATAGATGAACTATCAAAGTCTGTAAACTCTCAGCAGAAGTAAACCCATTCCCCCCAGCATGCAAGAAAGCATCAAAGAGTACTGACTCTTTCATAGCTATTTCCTTGCAGTGGATTCAGCCCCCTCGATTGCCTTTGTTCTTGGTTTCACCGGCAAGTCCAGGGAAGCCCGGAAAACCCAAAGATAAGCTCCAAAACCTAAGTTAATATCAAAGTAATTGAGCAATCTCCAACCCACCTCACCTCGAGGATTACATGCCCGCAACCTAACCATCTCCAAGTAATTGCAGAGGTTGGGAGACTGGAGTCAGCTTCTCGATGCCCTGGCATTTTTGCCTGCTTTAACCCTTTGCCCACACCAAACCCATACACTCTCCCAGATCAAAATTACTGCTTTTCATTGCCGTTAATGTTGTAGAAACGTCACATATGGAGTATTTATTTAGACATCGCTTACCCTTAAATTTTGACCATCTTTTAAATGTTATCTTTAATTTATAAATTATATCATTCATCTCACTACAAAACAAAGGGTGATATATTTAACTAATAATAATAATCTTGTCACAAGTAGGCTTACATTAAACTGCACTGGCATCTGTTCGGGTACACAGAGGGAGAATTCAGAATGTCCAATTCACTTAACAGCACATCTTTTGGATGGTGCGGCACTGTTGCCTCACAGCTCCAGGGGCCCAGGTTCGATTGCGGCCTTGTGTGACTATGCTGAGTTTGCACATTCTCCCTGTGCCTGCGTGAGTTTCCTCCGGGTGTTCCGGTTTCCTTTCACCATCCAAAGATGTGCAGCTTAAGTGGATTGGCTATGCTAAAATTGCCCCTTAAGTGTTCAAAAGATGTGCAGATGAGGTCGGGTTACAGGGTTGTGGGCAAGTGGGCCTAGGAGGGGTGCGCTTTAAGGGGGCCGTTGCAGACTAGATGGACCGAATGGCCTCCTTCTGCATTGTAGGGGTTCTATGATTGTAGTTGGTACTTGAAAACTCAACCAAGGTAAATGCAACAATATTTACAAAAATGGTCAAATATCATGTGATCATATCTCCAGGAACATACCAAATCGAATTTAGCATACACCTGAACTTTTTTTGGTTTTGTATTTGACTATTGCTGAGTATATATACATTTTCCGTAATTTGTTTCCATCTATTTTCAAATTGTCTTTCACAAAGCAAAGTACAAGCAATAAATAGCTTTAAATAGCGTGACAGTGTCGAATCCACAAATGCTGGTTTGGAGAGATCAAGATTGTCGAGAGTTGTGAATGCAACGTTGACTTGCTTCGTTGTCCGTGGATACGATGTCCAGCCCCTTAACCCTTGCAAGCCCAGGCTGCTTCCAACGGGAAGTAGGAGAGAGAGGACGTTTGAGCTGAACGCATGGAGGGGAGAGAGCTGCAGGCGCCGGTCAAAGCCAGCAGGATGGTGATGGTTACGCGAGTGGAGAGTTTCAGCGCCGCTCACCAACTGCACAGGTAAATGAACTGATCGCTACGGTGGGGGGGGGGGGGGGGGGCTCACAGCACCTTAAATATTGCCGCCTTTTCGGCATCTGGAATGGTGTCACCGAGAGGAGGAAAACGGGTGAATAATATTCAGGAGCAGGATGTGATTAAACATTGAAAAGGAGTTACCAGCCCAGTTATCCCTATTCCAAGATGCGCGGATTGATCGCATTTTAGGATCTCTCCACTGTGTAAACTGAACTGGGAGGATGAAGAAAAGACTACAAGTCCCAGAGACACTCTGCACAGAGCTTGCGTGCAGGTTGCTGCTTTCAGTTGGAAACTTCTTTCAAATCCCTTGAATTCAGCCTCACCAAGATCAGAACAAAAGATTGATTTTCTCACTAAGTGTTCACACACTAGTCCCACTTCATTGTAGTGGATCACAGAGAGTGAACACCCATTAACAACGAGCTTACTGTAGGGACAGTGCAGCGGGGATAGATAATAATTTGAATTAGTCATGGTCGATCTATCGTGTTCCCGAAACACTGACAACAAGGACTTGTATCAAAGAGGAGTTTATTCACCAGCTGAGCAGCTGTGCAGGCGCTCCAGGGAAGAACTTATACCGTCCTGTCATGTGATCTATTTTGTCGCTGCCTCATCAGTTATAGGGAGGGATTTACCGACTAACCTGGGATTCCGCCCCCCCCAACTGTAGGCAGCAGTGCTAACCACTGTGCCATCATGCCGCCCGCAATGGTATTTCAAGTGCTCATCTAAATCTTAAATCACAGAAAAATACAGTGCAGAAAAGGCCCTTCAGCCCATTCAGTTTGCACCACCGCATGAAAGGCATCTGATCTGCCAATCCTAATTCCATTTGCTCGCACTTGGCCCATAGCCTTGAATGTTATGTGCCAAGTGCTCATCCAGGTACTTTTTACAGTACCTCTATCGCCTCTATCACCCTCTCAGGTTGTGCATTCCAGACCATCACCACCCTCAGGGTAAAAAAGGTTTTCCTCAAATCCCCCCCCCCCTCCCTGAACCTGTTACCCCTCACCTTGAACGTGTGTCCCCTCATAACCAACCTTTCAACTAAGGGAAACAGCTGTTCCCTGTCCATGCCTCTCATAACCTTAAGCACCTCAATCAATTCGCCCACTCAGTCTTCTCTGCTCCAGCGAAAACAACCCAGGTCCATCCAACCTCTTCATAACTTAAATGTTCCATCTCGGGAAACATCCTGGTGAAACGCCTCTGCACCCGCTCCAGTGCAATCACACCCTTCTTACAATGTGGCGACCAGAACTGCACACAGTATTCCAGCTGTGGTCTCACCAATGTTCTATATAACTTCAACATGACTTCCTTGCTTTTGTAATCTGTGCCACGATTGATAAAGGCAATTGTACCGTATGCCTTTTTCACCACCCTATTAACCTGCCCTTCTGCCTTCAGAGATCTATTTACAAACACGCCAAGGTCTCTTTATTCCTTAGGACTTCCCAGCGTGGTGCCAATCGTTGAATATTTCCTTGTCAAATTGCTCCTTCCAAAGAGTAACACCTCACAATTTTCAGGATTAATTTCCATCTGTCACTTTTCTGCCCATTTGACCATCCCGTCTATATTTTCCAGTAACCCAACTCTCAACCTCACTGTTAATCACCCTATCTTTGTGTCACCTACAAATGTACTGATCCAACCCCCACCACATAGTCGTCTAAGTTATTTATATAAATGGCAAATAATAGGGGAGCCAGCACAAATCCCTGTGGTACGCCACTGGATACCTGTTACTGAAGCAGCCATCTGACATCACCCTCTGTCTCCTACAGTTCTGCCAGCTTTAAATCCACCTTATCAAGTTCCCCTATATCCCATGTGCATTTGTCTTCACTATAAGGCTCCCATGTGGGACCTTGTCAAATGCTTTGCTGAAATCCATGTAAACTACATCAACTGCACTACCCTCATCTACACACCAGGTCACATGCTCAAAAAATTCAATCAAATTTGTTAGGCATGATCTCCCTCTGACAAAGGCATGCTAACCAATCCTGTTCAAACCTTGTCTCTCCAAATGGAGATAGATTCTCTCCTTCAGAATTTTCTCCATTAGTTTCCCCACCACTGACCTGAGACTCTCAGGTCTGTAGTTTCCTGGCTTAACTATTTTCTTAATAGTGGGACCACATTCGCGATTCTCCAGTCCTCTCTTGGCTAGAGAAGAAAAAAAAATTTGGATCAAGGCCCCTGCAATCCCCTCCCTTGCCTCCCACAGCAACCTGGGACACAATTCCGAACCTGGAGATTTCTCCACTTTTAACACCTCCAATACCTTGTCCCTCCCTATGACAACTTGCTCAAAACCTCACAGTCTCTCTCCCCGAGTTCCATATTGTAGCCACCTGAAATGGCCACCTGCAAAGGACCATGGGAATTATGGCCAAGCCAGGACTCAGTTAGATACAGAGCTTCTGTGTATTTGAAACGCAGGTAGCTAGACCTGAACGAAACCTCCCGCTCGTTTGCATTCTAATGGGCCATTTCCCCAGAACAATAGGACTGCACTCAAGAAACCGATACAGCCACAGACTGATCGACGCCACTCCCTTTACTCAGAGAGCCAAACTGCCAAGGTCAATGACCGCTAAGGACCCGCCCAGCCACCAAGGCACCCGCCCCTTTATTGGCCGAAATCGAAGGCAGTGATCGAAGCCTGTTGAATTACTGAGACCAAGATTAAGGACCACCCCAAAGAGCGCGAAACTTGGAAGGTTAAAAAGGGACACAGCCATGTGTTCTGTCTCTTTTGGACCTGGCCTGTGCCAGCCTCCTTTGAATCCGGCCTGTGCCATCCCAACTGCAGCATAACGACCAGACGGCCAAGTTCAAGACCAACGATCGCTACCTGACGGATGAGCCCAACAGAGACAGAGCCACTTCTTCAAACCAGTCACGCGATCAAGATAAAGGCCTTATCCACTTGCACAGTGCCGGTCGCCTGAAGTTAAGTATAGGTTATTGTAGTTGATAGGTGCAGTTTAACTTGTAGTATATTGTGCTTGCATGTCGAAGTAACCCTTGTGTGTAAATAAACCATCTTTGAACTTGAACTGACTAACTGGTTGTGTGGTCATTTGACAGATATACGGGAAAGCCTTGTGGTTCAGTAAGAGAAATAGAAACACCCACAGTATTGGTGACGCTGTTGGGACTTAACATCATATCATAAAAAGGGCCTCAGTATCATATTGGCGACTCTAAAGAGCAACATTATTGTAGTATTCCACTAAATTGGCAACAATATCTGCCCCCTCATTCTCTTGGGTGAAGATAGATGTGAAATATTAATTTAACACCCTACCAATGTCCTCTGGCTTCACCCACAGATTCCCCCCTTGGTCCCTAATGGGCCCTATGTTTTCCCTAATCATCCTCTTCCCATTGATATACTTATAATAATAATAAAAATAATCTTTATTCACACGTAGGCTCACATTAACACTGCAATGAAGTTACTGTGAAAATCCACTTCGGCTACACTTATTCTAGCTTGACATTTTCTTTACTTTTACCAGCGAGAGATTTCTCATATCCCCTCTTTGCTCTTCTAATTGCTTTCTTAAGCTCCATCCTGCACTTTCTGTACTCCACGAATGCCCTGTTGTTTTTCTACCCTTAGACCTATTAAAAGCCTGTCTCCTTCTCATTGTATCCTGAATTTCTCTGGTCATCCATGGTTCCCTGGGCTTGTTACTCTTTCCTATTATCCTAGAGGAAACTTGTTGGGACTGTACCCTCCCCGTTTCCTCTTTCAACATGCCCCACTGTTCTTCTGTAGATCTCCCTCCCAGTAACTTGTTCCAATGTACCTCGGAACAAAGTCTGCTCTTCCCCAATCCAAGACCTTTTTCTGCAATTTGTCTATTTCCTTGTCTATACAAACTTAAGTTGCACCATGTTGTGGTCGATGTCACTAAAATGCTCCCTACATTCACATCACATCAACCACCTGTCCGGCTTCATTCCCCAGAATTAGGTCCAGCACTGTACCATCCCTTGTTGGACCCTCCCCATGTTGAGCTAAAAAGTTCTCTTGTGTACATTTTATGAACTCTGCTCCATCTAAGCCCTTAACACAATGACTGCTTCACTAATAGTGCAATGCCTCCCCCTCTTTTGCCCCTCCCCTGTCCCTCCTGAAGATTCTGTATCCCGGGACGTTAAGCTGCCAATCCTACCCCTCCCTCAACCATGTATCCTTGATAGCTACAATATCACAATTCCAAGTGTCAACCCTCGCACTTAACTCATCCGTTTTACCTGTAATACACTGGGCTTGTCTGAAACTGATCCAATCTTTCTCTTTTAATCTGTATACTGGTAAATCCAGCCCTTACATGCGATAACATCTTAGATACCTCCTAAGTAACATTCTGACACATCGTTTTACATTGAAACTCTGCACTTTGACTCTCTCAACCGCAGCTTCGATTTTAAATAGCACTTTTAACATAGGCCGGGATTCTCCGTTGTGAGTCCACCCCGCTACCACTGCCAGCGACGACAAGAATTTGGCGCTCGGACAAATGGGAGATTCCCGCTGCCGTGAACGGACAGAGAATCCCGCCCTTCGGAACCCGCCCTTCATAAAATATCCCAAAGCACTTCACAGGAGCATTATTAAAGAAACAAGAATGAGTAATGTAAGAAGATATTGGGACAGATGAACAAAAGCTTGCACTGTTTTAAGAAGTGAATTAAATGAAGAAATAAGAGGCAGTGAGGTGGAGAGGTTTGGGGAATTCCAGTGCTTCGGGCCTAGACCAGGGATGAGCAGACTTAATGACAAGAAAAAATATTTTATTTTAGAAGTAATAAAAAACACAATGGATGGAATCTTTTGCCCTCCCTCATTGTGTGCTTGCCAGGGGGAAGGGGCGAGTTCCCCACCACCTTCCCACTTCCACTTTGATTATGTGGGGCAATCAGAATGAGAGGTCATAGTTTCAAGATAAGGGGTAGCAGATTTAAAACTGAGTTGAGGAGAAATTCCTTCTCTCAAAGGGACATGAATCTGTCGAATTCACTACCCCAGAGTGCAGTGATTGACGGGACATTGAGTAAATTTAAGGAGGAGATAGACAGATACTTAATTAGTCATGGGTTGAAGGGTGATGGAGAATGGTTACAAAAGTGGAAATGAGGCCAAGAGGGTATCAGCCATGATCGTATTGAATGGCGGAGCAGGCTCGAGGTACGGAATTGCCTACTCCTGTTCTTATATTCTTATGTAATATCTTCATGCCTGTACAGGGAATGACACCAGTTAAATTCGGTAATCACGGAGTTGGTGACCAACTTGCCCTTCCCCTTCAAAGCTTTGCTAAACCAGTATCTCATCGAGATACGTAGTAGCAAATTGCTTGCAATGACATGAAGTTGCATTCCCTACAAAATAGGCTTGATCATTCATCTGTATTTGAATTTTTAATGGCATGAGAAATCTCAGGTCATTCCAAGTATCCTCTCTGGCACTGAAACTTCATACTTTACAAATGTGATGTCTGATTCCTCCAGATTAAATTGCTGCTGCACATTTTTAAAAATTAAATTACATTTTATTTTTACTTTTTCCCCTTTTATCTATCTCTCTCAATCTGACCTTTCTTTCCTTCTCTTTATTTCATTTTTTGCATATGATTTGACTGTTCAAGCGTGTACTTGCTGGCTCAATAGGGATTCTTCATTATGATTGGTTCAGAATTGTTTGTCCTGTTCGCACAGGTCCATGATGCCCTTGAGCCACTTCATGTTTTGAATTTCTGCAAAGTCTGGTGCAAAAACCCACAGTGAGTTTGTGGTGAAGTGTAAGTGTGATGACTAGTTGCTGCTGACTTCAGTATCAGAACCATTTTTAATATCAACTGGAACGTTGTAACATGACACGGGCAATGCATCAATCTGCTGGTCCGGATAGAGCTGTGATTAACCTTGCTTGCCTCTTTGCAGACATAAAGTCTAAATTCTCCAAAACGTCCAATCAGTTATCGGTGAATTATTGCCTGTGGAAGAGAGTTTGTCAAGTGCTTGTACAATCTTGAAAAGAGAGGTTGTTTGATTTCAGTGCAGTGTTTCAAAACGAAGTGAATTTGTCCACGTTTCAAAGGGACGTGGCTGAGAATAGTTAATAACACAGGATGCCCAGGGATGTCACAGCCATGTATCATCTCATTTTGTTTGGACATTGGACATAATGGCGATGTTGTATATGTTCCTATGGGCAAGGGATGAGGTGCCGCCTCATGGTAAACTGCTGGGGAAGGGACTGTAGACTTGCTTTGAATGAAAAGGACGTTTGGACCAGGGACTTCTGAGCAAGAGACTGTGGCAGAATTAATGCTTGTGGAAGTACAGGAGGTTGATGAATGAGGAATATACCATGACCCTGTTAGAACATGGACTACATGGTCCATATCTGAAGATTGTGTAATTTCATAGCTGATGCCTAGTACTCAGTCTTGATCATTTGCGCAGGGTCATTGTTGCGTACATTTCTGTAGTTTCCAGTCCACATGATCCAGAATAAATGAATAAAGCAGGCCCTATAATAATTCAAAGCCTGCTTTTAGTGTCGTAGAGTCATAGAGTTTTACAGCACAGAAAGAGGCCCTTTAGCCGAATGGCCGAATTATGATTGGCCGAATGCCCTCCATCTGCATTGTATCTTCTATGTTCTCTGTTAGCCCATTGTGTCTGCACAGGCCATCAAGCAGCTATCCAGTCTAATCCCATTTTCCAGCACTTGGTCCATAGCCTTGTGAGCTATGGTGTTTCAAGTGCTCATATAAATGCATCTTAAATGCTGTGAGAGTTCCCCCCCTTTACGACACCTTCAGGCAGTGAGTTCCAGATTCCTACCATCTTCTGGGTGACAAAGGTCTTTATTACGCTCCTGTATTATCTTTTATTACACTTCTCTGTGTGTTTTGATATACTACGGAGTGTAATATGTGTTACTCAAACCTTGGTTACTGATGAGGTCTTCTGAATCTTGATGAAGAAGACTCAAACTCGTCCAGTAGTAACAAAAGGTTTATTGAGTAACTATAACAATAATTGTGTGAGTTCTATACTTTAACATTGATACTAGTGATAAGGTTAACAAGATCTAACTACAGTAACTATGCTTAACTACACTAACCATCTGAGCTAATCTGATACTCGCTCCTGTCCTGGTCACAGTCCATCCAAAAGAGAGCGAGAGAGACCCAATGTGGTTTCTTTTATACCCCTGTTGGTTCGGCCCTCTAGTGATCATCTGGTGCTAATGATTACACATTAACCCCTTATGTACATGCACATACAGAGATCAGTACAAAAGGTTTTCCTGAAATCCCCTCTAAATCTCCTGCCCTTGACCTTAAATCTACGCTCCATGGTTATTGACCCCTCTACTAAGGGGAATGGGTTTTTTCCTTTCTACTCAATCTATGTCCTTCATAATTCTTTCTCTACACCTCGATCAGGTTCCACCGCAGCCTTCTCTGCTCAAAGGAAAACAGCCGCAGCCTATCCAGCCTCGCTTCATAGCTGAAACGCTCCAGCCCAGGCTGCATCCTGGTGAATCTGAGCAATTGCACCCTTTCTATTTATTTTCGTTCATCGTCAGAGTGGGGGAGGGTTGAGGCTTTTGGCAGCATTTTCAGAATTAAAATTCTTGGGTTCAAGATGGGCTGATATTGTACTGAGTTCTGTGCTTAGCACACTGCATTATAGCGAGGCACCAGCACAGTCGGGAAGAAATATCAAAAGCAAATAAATCAGCCCATGACAGGAACAGCTTTTGTTTGATGATGTTTTCCTTATTTGTCTGCAAATAAGTTCAGTTTGGGCCAATTCAGTGGAATGTACTTTGACTGTTGATCTGCACAATCATTTACTACCTGTGAACTAAAACAACTTCAATAGTTTAGAAACCTTTCATCTCACCAAGCGTTTCTATCCACTTTCAAAACGAATAGGCTCTCATGAGGGCACATGGAAAAGACACCATATCCTTTTTCAGGACACATTGTTACACCCTGGGTTAGACTTTGCTGCAGTTAGATATTGAGAAGCCCAGGCCCAGTCCTGAACAGAAGAACCTCAGACTACTTACAGGAGTTCTGAATTGTTGTAGCAAGGGACTGACTATCAAAGGCAGCCTCTGAAATTGAAACATGGCACTAGCCATATTCTCAGGTGATTCATTTATAAATGAATGCGATAGTGATGCAAAGGTCTACTATTTTAATATCCAGACATTAACATGGATTAACCTGGAGCCTTGTTGAACAAATGTGTTTTTATTCCCAATCCTCATACAGTGCATAGGTGATGTCGTGGGTGGTATCCCTGCCTCTGAGGCAAAGGTTCTGGGTCTCAGTCGCACTCCCGGACTTTACTGACCATGGATACTGCATTCCGAGCATGGCCAGTCAGGTTGGATATTGTGTGAAGATACATCTTCTAATATGCCTGGAGGAGAGTCTGCTGGTCAGTCATGTTTTCTGCACAGTGGCACCCCTCAAACTACAGCCTCTGGTGACAGGCTGGTGTAGCTATGGAAACAGACATCAAATGTGCTTTGTCTGCCTCATGCATCACTACAACACAGGAAGCTTCAAACCCATAATCTATAGTGTTTGTTACCAACAAGGCAACACACATAAAGGGAAGAAGTTACATTTCTCATGCTGTCAGGACATCCCAAAATGCTTACTCTACTCATAAGAAAATACAAAATATGGGCAGACATCTTGGCACATCGTGCCTGACCCGTCATTCAATGCGATCATGTCCATGTTGAGTTCCACATTCTCCATCTGCCCCCGATAACCTTTGATTTCCGCTTCCAACAAGGGGTTAACTGCAAGACAATTTGCCCAGATTTGAGATGGGAAGATGCATAGTACATCAATGTGTACAGATGTATAATCAATACAATGTGTCCAGCATGATATTTAGAATACTTGTTTTGAGAATCCGATTACCCATTTGCAACTTATTTTCTAGCAACTGCTTGAATGCTGAAGAAAACAAAAGAATCTATGGAAAATGCAACAATCCTAATGGCCATGGTCATAACTACAAAGGTCGGTGATGGACATACTGCTTGTTGCTGTAAAAATGTGACCAAAGGGAATGTGATACATAGTAACACCAGTGCCTCGTAAACCCCTATTAGTCGAGTTGCTTACTGTGCCCTGGAGAGCAGACTTTCTCAAAACCGAATAAAGTTCACGTCTGCAGTTTAGTACAGCTAAGTTTGGTTGCTTCTGCATGACACATCATGCAGGACCTTGCCGGAGTTGTTACCTGCAAACTTAATTTGGGTTCTGTTCTGGTTCTGTTCTATATGCCACCATTGATTTGTAAGTGGCTCTTTCATGATTCCTCACACTCAGAAGGTGAAACACTTTCCACACAAGGGGCGGGGAGGGCGTGAAAGGAGAGAAGGGAAAAACAACTGTTGAACCAGAGATTCAAATAGACGTTCAGGTCTATAGTTTTCAAAAGGCCTTTCAATTAGGTCTTTGGATAGCAGGATTTTTTTTTTCCATTCTGTGGAACGAAAG
This sequence comes from Scyliorhinus torazame, assembly GCF_047496885.1. Lineage (NCBI taxonomy): Eukaryota > Metazoa > Chordata > Chondrichthyes > Carcharhiniformes > Scyliorhinidae > Scyliorhinus > Scyliorhinus torazame. Next base: position 101,308,356 of record NC_092724.1, read on the forward strand.
CAGAAAGGAAACTATGTTGAATTCTATTGAGGGTGAAACCCCGTAGCTTGAAAAGCCCATTATTAAGGCCCAGAGGCAGGTGGTGCAGAAAGGTTACTATAGGCCTGTGTGAGATGAAAGATAGGCTGACCTCATGCAGGCCCTCCTAAACTACATGATGAGTAATGCTCAATGCTTTATCAATATTCATCAGCAGTATCAGAAATGTCCCACATCTGACGCAATGATTTGTTGTTTTCTTTTGGTATTGTGGATAAACTGTGTTTGAATAGCACCAACTGAAAATCGCTCTTTTACACAAGATAAGGTCACACGTCAAGGCCAACAGAAATATTGTAGGGTGGACCATTGAACACAGGTTTATTTTATGTGACCAAATGTGCAAAGTCAGCCTGAATTTTTAATCCGTGAGACGAGTGTAGTTGGCGGACCCGGAAGTGGGTGCAAAACGCACTTTGGGCCGCAGTTGGCCCCAGAATGTGATTTCACACTGGCTGGCCAATTAACGGAAGGCAGGATTGGACTCCCCAGTCCCCCAGCCACGCGGAACTGAGCCATTCTTTGGCGGCGGAATTCGATCTGCCCGCTGCTTGTCAATGGTATTTCCCGTTGAATCACCCTATGCTACCGGAAAACCCATGGGCGGGGGTGGACTGCCAGTGTGATAAGAGAATGCCAATGACTGGAGAATTCTGGCCACAGTGTGAAACGTGTACTAGGAAAAGATGTCCGCTGCCGGGAGAACGGGCGCTGAGAAAAAGCAGAGTACGGACCCAGGCTCTTAATGTGTTCCATCGGGGAGTGGGGGAGTGGGAGGGGGTGTGCAGCAATTGCGGAGTTGTCTCAGGGAGCTACTGAGCTGTACAAATACAGAGCGTCAAAAAAACTATGCGAAGAGTGTTAGGAAGCACATGAAAACATAAACCGCAGTCCCCCCGACAGTTCATCCCAGCCCTGGATCGAGTTTGTAGCTGAAGCGTAAAGGTCGCCTGGACAGTCGGATCACCCACCAACTGTAAAAACAGATGGGCCACGTAGAATTGCACTTTAACCCTCAATGAGTTAAATTGCCTGCTTGATTGTTGGTGGGCCGCTTCCGACTCTCGCTTGCGTCCACTGACCAGAATGTTGCGTGAGTATACTATGGTGTCGGGACATGCTCCCAACATCATTTCGCACAATTTCACATGCTTCCAGGTCAGGCGCGCACCCACCCCAGCAATGCAAAATTCTGGCCTTCATCTCTACTCTTCATTTATTTTGCATATTATAAAAGAACAATGAACTTATACTTTCACAACAACAACTTACATTTCCTCTAGTTCGTATCCTCGGCCCAACCACTTTCAGCTGCTTCATCAATGACCTTCCTTCCATCATAAAAGTCAGAAGTGGGAATGTTCGCTGATGACTGCACAATGTTCAGCACCATTCGTGACTTCTCAGATACTGGAAGCTGTCCATGTGCAAATGCAGCAAGACTTGGACAGTATCCAGGCTTGGACTGACCAGCGACAAGTAACTTTTGCGCCACGCAAGTGCCAGGCAATGACTATCTCCAACAACAGAGGATCTAGCCATTGCTTCTTGACATTCAATGATATTACCATTGCTGCATCCCCCCACTATTAACATCCTGGGGGTTACCATTGACCAGAAACTGAATTGGACTATGTTCCGAACCAGACCCCAACAGTGGCTCGGATACTGGACTGAGAATGCAACATTTTATTTTAATTTTTTTAAGACTGTGAGGATAGGATACCTCACTCCAGGAGTGATATCATGTAAAATAGGAATGTGGCATATTGAAACAAACTTTATTACTAACACAGTTTTAAAATATCTTGAACATCACTCAAGAAAATAACTTACAATTACCCCTTAAAAGGGTGACACGGTGGTGCAGTGGTTAGCACTGCTGCCTCATGGCGTCAAGGACCTGGGTGTGATTCTGGGTCACTGTCCGTGTGGGGTTTACACATTCTCCCCATGTCCACGTGGGTCTTACCCCCACAACCCTAAGATGTGCATGGTAGGTGGATTGGCCACACAAAATTGCCCCTTAATTGAAAACAATGAATTGGGTACTTTAAATTTATATTTAAAAAAACAATTACCCCTTAAATAAAGCTAATCAATACAGTGATACAATAACCCTTAATTGCTTAACCCTTAACCATCTCAAGTCTCAATCCACTATTAAATACAGTTAGCTCCCAGGAATACTTGCTGTACAGAGATGTTTGGATACTCCACTTTGAGATAGAGATCTTTTGACTGCTTTAAAGAAAGTCACCCAACCCTATCAGGATCTGCCTGGCTGTATTTCTTCAGAAACTGCTCTTAACTTGTTTCTGCTTGCCTTCCAGCCACAACACGAACTGAACTGTTTGGAAAGAAACTACTAATATGTCCACAGATAGATCTGTGACTGAGCTGTATTGAGAGCAGATGCTTGACTCTGTTCACATCCCAATGTAAACCCAAACTGAAACATCAACATCTCACTGCTTCAGCCCTTGTCTCTTCCTATTAGTTACATCATCCTACCAAGCTGAAACAAAATGTCTTCAACTATTTACTCCCCAGGGAACCCTCTTAATCCCAACACAAATCCATTAGCCCAATCTTTTACGGTGCTTCAATTGCACCTCTGGCTCCCAAAAAGCCTAGCTGTCTCGCAAACCAGGATTTTTAAAAACACTAATGCAGCAATCATACACACAGTAACCCTAGATGTTTAACCCTTATTGCATCAAATGCATATAATCTGAAATTCCTACATTCATCACAACTAGCTATATAAGTAATGTGACTACCAGAGCACGCCAAATGCTAGGAATCCTGCGTCGAGTAACTCACTTCTTGACTGCCCAAAGCCTGTCCAAGATCTACAAGGCACAAGTCAGGAGTGTAATGTAATTGTCTCCCCTTACCTGGATGAGTGCAACTCCAACAACACTCAAGAAGCTGAACACCATCCAGGATAAAACAGCTGCCGTGATTGCTCCCCCTTCCACAAACATTCAAACCATCCACCACCAATGAACAGTAGCAGCCGTGTGTATCATCTACACGATGCACTGCAGGTACTCGCTATACTTCACAGGAGCAAACTCAAGCAAAATTTTACATTGACCCAAAGAAGGAAACGTCAGCACAGGTGAACAAACGCTTGACCAAAGGGATAGGCCCGGATTTTCCAGCCCCGTCATGGTGGGAGTCGCCGTGGAATATTCGATGGCCCAGCCTGAAATTCCATTGTCTTTCGGCGTGACCAGATGATCCCAGTGGCAGGCAGGGCCGGAAAATCCCATCCGTGGGTTTTAAGGAGTATTGTAAAGAAGGCAAAAGAGGTGGAAAGGTTTAGGGATGGATTTCCAGATATTAGGCCATGGTCACCAAAAATAGGGTTAAGGAACTGGGAGATGCACAAGAGGCCAAAATGCCGCCTTTCGCATTCCCAGGACATCTTGGGCCAATTAATTTAAGTTAGAAGCACATACTTCATAAACAAATGTGGCCACAGAGTTACACACATTAAGTACAGCAAATAGCAAGAGGATGAATGACCAGTTAATTTGGTATTGCTGGGGGTGGTAGTTGCTCAGTACACTGGAAGATGCTCTGTAGAAGGGCTATTCAGATCCAGAACTTTGATTCTTGTTTTTCTCTCCAGAGATGCTGCCAGAACTGCTAGGTTTATCTCGCATTTTCTGGTTTATTTCAGATTTCCAGCATTCGCAGTATTTTGCTTTTATTCCCTAGAATCTGTTGCTCCAGTTCAAAAAATCTGATGGAATCTTTTGCGTCCACCTGAATGGATGGTTTTAACATCTCACTAATATTTCATTTAGTGTCTCATTCATCACAGTAACTTCATTGCAGTGTTAATGTAAGCCTACTTGTGACAATAAAGATTATTATTATTAAAAAGTTACACCTCTGATAATACAGCGTCAGGTGTCCAGCTTATTTGCTGAAGTCCTGGAATTGGCTTTGATCTGCAACCTTCTGACTCAAACAAGAGTGCTTTTTACTGAACTCAATTGGCATTGACATTTTGATACTCCTTTAGAATTATAGAATCCCTACCGTGCAGGAGGAGGCTATTTGGCCTATCAAGTCTGCAGCGACCTTTTGAAAGAGCAGCCTACCTAGGCCCAATCCCCCACCCCATCCCCATAACACCTTAACCCCACCTATCCTTTGGACACCTGAGGGGCAATTTAGCATGGCCAATCCACCTAAACTGCACATCTTTGGACTGTGGGAAGAAACTGGAGCACCTGGAGGAAAGCCACGCAGACACGGGGAGAATGTGCAAATTCCACAAAGACAGTCATCCAAGGTCGGAATCGAACCCGGGTCCCTGGAGCTGTGAGGCAGCACTGCTAACCACAGTGCCACCCCCTGTGGTACACCTATCTGTTGTCAGAGAGTTACAGTACATAATTTGTTTTTTTAACTTATCCAGAGATACCCACTGAGCACAAGTGTTTTGGTGTGGCACTTGACTATGACGTGCACTGGGGATGTCATCAGAATAGATGCAGAGCAAACAGTCAGCACTTCTTCAGAAAACAAGGAGAGGACAGAAAGTCATACACCTCTTAATGATTGTCACAGAACAGCGCTAACAGAGATTTCAGCTTAGCAACCTCTGCCCCAAGGAACAGAGGTGCAGGTGGGAAGTGATAGCCAACAACAATTAAAGTTGCGCTTAATATTTACCTCACCTAAGGTCCTTCCATCCCCAATTTGAACCCTGACATCCCAGTCCCTGAAACACCACTAATTCTGACCAGTGTGTATGTTGGTTGAACCAGGCTTTTGTGCCTGGAGGTTTGGAAAAGATTGTTTTTGTGCAGTTCTTTCATTAATTGGTGAATCCTAACTGAAACTCGAGGGCCCTTTCATAGTGAAGCTTTTACATGTGATGTGGACGTGGAGCGACATTGATGTGTTCAGCTACAGGCTCTGGTCCATATCTAGGTGACCTACAAAAATTAAAAACGTAAGATACCCTCAGCAGACTGTGTAAAGGACGATGATTTCATGCTTTTAAATTGCCCACGAGAGTACGCACGATAGCAATAGCTAGCATTTGATATTCTGTCCCTGCTTTCTAGCTGGCGGGGGTGAATACTTGGGAGGGGAGAGGATGATTATTTAACAGTCCTGCTCAACAACATTTAGGGAGCAGGAAATATCTATATTGAACAGTCCCTCAGTCAGAGATTAAATAAGCAGAGTAAAGTCCATGGTTGAGTAGATTGGGTCAAGACTGAGGGTGAAATGTGATGGATGGGACACATGGCCTTCTTTCTTCCCATGCTTTCTGCTGAGATGAAGGGCTGGATTTTCCTTGCCATCTTCTGAACCCCACCATCAAATTCCAATGTGGGTCAGGAGACAGCACTGTGTTGAAAACCATAATTCAGGGTGACTTTTGCCAGAGTCAGCAGTTAATGGACAGAGAGCAGGCTCTTCGTTCTGTCAAGGGCAATTAGGAATTCTGGCATTGCCAGTGAAACTCACATCCCATGAAAAAAAAGATATGGAAGGTGTGATGAATGTAGAAGTTGTTACATATTTGTGGCAGTAATGTTATTTTAAAACCCTGGTTTAAAATATCTAAGGGCAGATTTTACAGCTGTAATTAAAGAGTCGTAAAAGGTGAGGTAATCATTCATTCCAACCACTTACTTGGTTACAGATAAAAGGCTAATCGACTCGTTCTCTGGAGCATAGATAATTTATGAGGGAGTGGTGTTTAGTCCTAGCTAAGCAGGTCATGGAACTTAGTGGAATACAGATGCTGTAATCAATTGAAGAAGCCAGGTCTGGCTGTAGTTTAAGTTGAACAGCAGTTTTGCCAAATGCTGTTAGGTTGAGAAAAAGTGTGTTGGATCTGCCCTTGAAAGGAACTCCCTCCAAAGGTCTGCACAGCTGAACAAATAACCTGTTCTGTTACCTTTATTTATAAGTGGCATTTGAACTGAATTGGGTTACTAAGTTGGACTTAGTGGCAGCTGTACATGGTAATTATTTTTCTTTTTGTTTAAGAACCGTTTAACTGTTCATTGTAAAGCTATTTCTTTGATGTTAATAATAATGATAATTAATAAGCTTTTATTGTCACAACTATGAAGTTACTGTGAAAAGCCCTCAGCCGCCACATTCCGGCGCCTGTTCGGGGAAGCTGGTACGGGAATTGAACCCGCGCTGCTGGTCGTGTTCTGCATCACAAACCAGCTATCTAGCCACTGAGCTAAACTAGCCCTTTAATATGGTTAAGTCTGTGTTTAAATTAAAGTTTGTTTTAACATTAAAGATACCGGTTGGTCAGAGTCATCACTCCAGGGGTGAAGCATCCTTTACTCACAGTTTTACAGATAGAACGATTGTTTGGCATTCTCGTCCAGTATCCAAACAAAATTTGGGGTCTGGTCCTATATCCTAACAAAGGCAGGTTCTCAAGGGTGAAAGGCAAATCAACAGCCTTCTAGCTTAAACGCAGTGTGAGGATGCCATGTCAGGTACATGAGGGTGAAGGTGGTTCAAATGAAGGCTCTCTCTCTCTCTCCAATTTTCTGACATTTAAAATAGAAAAATTAGCTTTGTAGCTGTGTGACCATTGTGTGGGGTGTGGGGGACATACACTCTACAGGATGGCCTGTAGCTTCTGCTGCACCATTGTAGACATTGAAGACCTTGAAGCCTGCTAGGAGCACTGTGGTATTCCATGAGGAGCCACCTCTAAGCAGCTAAACTGGCCACCTCTGCCTGCAAGGACCCAGAGGCCAACTAGAAAATCCCATTCAGCCTCCTTCAGTGGTCCTTAACAGACCCATGAAGCCCCCACCCCGCCTCTTAGAAAAATGACCCTGGGTGAGGGGAAAGGCTAAATGGAGCCGGGTAGCCAGCAATCTGGTCGAAAGTGTGAAATTCTCCACCTGGCCACCTCTTTCCCTGCCACGGACTGAAAATTCAGCCCCAGGATTCGACCTTTAGATCTGTAGTGGACAATATACACGCCACCTGTTTGGAGGATAACATCAGTACATGATCTGCTTCAGGAACTGGATCATGTGGAACTCCTCATACTCACAGTTTATTGCTGACAGATTTGTTTTAAGGCTTCCTCTATCACAAAAGAGTTATAGCAGCTCCTAAGTCATAAGAAAACTGCATTTCGAAAAGCTGAAAATGCGGCATTCTTGCCAAACTAAACTTTGCCTCTTTGATTAATATGAATGGTTTTCAAGTTCCATCTTCGTAGCAGTACTGGACAAATTTTGTGTGCGATACTTCTAACCTGGTGTGTTTGTGTTTTTCAGTGGAGGTGACCGTACGTGGCGAGGTGAGTGAGATGTTGTATTCTTGTTGGCAGCTGCCACTATGGCATGAGAAACATTTCAATTTGCTTGTGTCACAACCTGTCATCAGCCCAGCAACTTTAGAGGAAAGCAACATGAGCGGGGCCGACCCAACTATTTTTATTTTCCATTCAAAATTATTGGTCTTGACTCAGTCACATTAAAAGACAAGATTGCAATTACCTTGGAGGGGGAGCGGTTTTGAAAGTAACGCTTCTCGATGGCTTGTCAGTCATTTAATGTCTCTGGGACAAGCTGAAATCTTCAAAGTAATGGCCTAGGGAAGGGGTGGGGGAACCCGATAACCCGCTTGCCTCCAGTTAATTGGGGGCTTGTTAACAAGCTGGAGAGAGATGGGCCAAACGGTGAAGGATAAGATCAAATGGTGTGGTGCAAACCTATCGAGAGCACAGCGGGGAAATATAATGAAGTTGCCAGTGAATTGAAGTGCGGGAAGAAAGAATTATTCAGAGGACCTTGAGTGGTGGCGCAAGGTTGCCATTACTTGAGTAGAGGAGGTCAAGTACCGTGGGCAGGATTCTCTGATCCTGAGGCTAAGTGTTGACACCATCATAAATGCCATCGCGTTTCACGACGGCATCAACATGCCCTCAGGAGCAGCGATTCTGACCCCTACAGGTGGCCAGCACGGCACAGGAGCGACCCATGCCGCTCCAACTGCCGATGCCGGCGTCAAATGGGTGCCGTGGATCTGTGCATGCGCACTGCGACCAGCGCCAATGCGCGCATGCGCAGTGGCTCCCTTCTCCGCGCCGGCCCCGACGCAACATGGCGTAGGGCTACAGGGGCCAGCACGGAGCAAAAGAGACCCCCAGCCCGAGAGGCCGGCCCGCCGATCAGTAGGCCCCGATCGGGGACCGGGTCACATCGGAGGCCCCCCCCCCCCCCTGGGGTCGGACCCCCCTCCACTCCCACCAGGTCGCTCCCAGATGCATGCATGCCAAGGTCCTGCTGGGTATGACGACACGTGAATGGCGCCGGTGGGACTCGGATTATTTTGGCGACCGGTTGGCCCATCCTGGGCGGAGAATCGCCGGGGGGCCGCTCTACCGCGCCGGCGCCAATGACTCTGATTCTCCCCTCTCCGGAGAATCGGCGGACCAGCGCCGGGGCGGCGTCACGCGATTCGCGCCTGGCCCGGCGATTCTCCGGCCCAGCGTGGGCTGAGAGAATCTCTCCCCTTGTGCTTGACCAGTTTGGTCACTTGTCTGCACCATGAGGTAACTGGTCTCCTGTTTCCCAGCCTGCCTTATTCTGTGAGCCGGCAGCAAGTCCAGTGCCACCTGCCTTTCAGGTGCCAGTTTCCACCACTAGGCAGTGGGTATGGGGACTGGAGGGGGAGGGAGGGATGTGTATGGATGGGAGGGGTTAATTGGGCCCACTCTCACTGCCAATCCATTTAGTGGCTACGCACATTAAACTAGTGCCACGTCAGAGATGTGGCACAGACAACATCTGGGTGTCAGCTTCCCAGCCTAGATTGAAAATCCAGCCCAAAGTCACTATTGTAACGTAGGAGTCAATTTTATTCCATGTGCTCAATGCATGCATCAACACAAGTGGTTATATGTAGCTCAAAGGGCAGCACTCCACATCAAACACAGGGAAGTCCTGCATGAGCCATAAATGTCTTTCTTTAGAAGAAAATAATACATAGAAAAGATAATTACGTTTGAATAGATAGAAAAAAAAGTAACATTTAAATTAATGTAGTATAGTGATAAACGAGAATGAGGAAAACCTCATGAGAACGAGAAACATTAAGTGCGTAAACAAAATTAATTTAATTCATAGTTTAGAATCACTTCGGTAATAAAGCTATGCTGAATCGTTTTGTAGATTTATTGCTATAATACCATTTAAATTAATCTCAGTGATTGAACCATTATAAATGGCAGACTAAAGGATAGTGATTTCTGGGTTACTGTGGCAGTCAAAAGGTTCAGTTCTAGAAAGAGTTTTTTCACTTTAATGTGAATAAATTAATTTAAATGCAATCTTCCCCTTTCAAAACTTCTTTGGAATGAGAATTAGCAATACAATGATAACTAATAGTGTAATGACAAAGACTATTCAGTGGAAGGGAACCATCATCGAATGAAAGTGATTCTGTCCAATTCTTCGTTGCTGAGTGGTGAATCTAACTTTTCTAACTTTAATCTCTGATCTACCAATTCATGTGTATTTCAGGTCAATCCACTCACTGGGATGGTGATCAACATCACAGAACTGAAGGAGCATATGCAGGTGATGATTAAATTGAAGAAACCTAGTTGCTAAAACAAGTGAATATTTCACTCCGCCAGAAAAGAAGTTAGGGAGAATTGTACCTGACACTCCCAGCCCGCCCGCCCTCTGCTTTGCCCCAAGGTTATTAAATGCCTCGAAGATAACTGTTGAGCATTTGATCCATAACTCTTTATAAAATTTAAGAGTGAACTATTCCTTTTATCTGTCAGTTTCATCGATATTGACTGCAGGTCCCTGCCTAATTTTTCTTTAACAGGAAGCCATCATAAAACCACTTGACCACAAGAATCTGGACAAAGATGTTCCGTACTTCACTAATGTTGTTAGGTGGGTATAACGCCTGTGTTTTGTGTAAAGAATCTGAAAGCGTTAACTTCATGTGCAAATATGAAAGTAGAGGGGTGTCGAGGAGCAATTATGGGGCCTGTTAATCGTCAGTGCCAGTGAATAGACCATGTTTCCAGTTCCCATACTCCCACGTCTGCATCAAAGGCTGCAGTTATATTCCAGTTTTACACTTTGAAACCGGTAACCATAAAGTGCAATTGGCAGATCCATGTTATTCTGAGGTCCATGACAAAGGACACTTGTACATACCTGCCTGGATTCAGACCCCTGATCCGTAGGTAGCTCATTTTTAATGTTAAGGGTGTGGAGGGCAATATGTGCATTAAAACCAGTTAGAAGTAAGTCTCTGATAAGTGCCCCAGTGTCCAGTGAGCACTTCCTACACCAGGCTGGGGTTATACCGCGGACTGTAAACTCGAACCTGTGTGAAGTAGTCCCATGCAATGTGCTCTCACGCTATTTCGTTTCGGTGTGCTTGGGGGTCAAATTGGGGAGTCCCTCCTGAGTTACATTGCCACTACATGTTGCTGTACATGTGAGGCTGTTCAAAATTCTTGCAAAAGTGACTGTAACCTATTCCCAGGACAGGTTGAGCACGAAATAGGTGCAAAGTCAAGGTCGCTTCGGCAGTTTCTGTTGACCTGAGTGACGTTGAAGTGCCTCTTTATGCTGACACAGATTTATCTTTTCATGTCGTTCAGAACACGAGGGGAATTGTCTCCTTTGAGTAGCAATTAAAGGTGCCCTTTACATTCATTTAAATAATCAAGTGACTCCCCAGTTTAAAATCTCACCTCAAAGCTGGCAACTTATAATAATAAACTTTATTAGTGACACAAGTAGGCTTACATTAACACCGCAATGAAGTAACTGTGAAAATCCCCTAGTTGCCACACTCCTGCACCTGTTCGGGTACACTGAGGGAGAATTCAGAATGTCCAAATCATCTAACAGCATATTGTTCGGGACTTGTTGGAGGAAACCGGAGCACCTGGAGGAAACCCACGCAAACACGGGGAGAATGTGCAGACTCTGCACAGACAGTAACCCACGTGGCAATCAACCCGGGTCCCTGGCACTGTGAAGTAACAGTGTTAACCACTGTGCTACCGTGCTGCCCTCTGGACTTCAACACACACAAACTTCAGGCTAGAGGTGAAAGCACTCCCACTAGGTCAAATAATTTGCCTGTTAGCACCGTCACGAGAGTGGCATCACGATTAGGACTGGAGTGGTTCCAATTGGCCCATCAGTTTTTTGGGTGGCTGAAGAATGAGAAAAAGTTGCAATTTTGCCAATGCCACCCATGTTCTGAGAACACGGAAAGATGAGGGGCGAAATTCTCCGTTATCGGCGGAAACTCCGCCGATCGGCGCAAAAAACGGCGCAAATCCCACTTGCGTCACGTCATAAAAATGGGCCGATAGTCTGCGGCCCGAAATGGGCTAGCAGCGACGTAACGGGATCCGCGCTTGCGCAGTGGTTCACGCCGTGCAGCGTCATATGCGCTGTACGGCGTGACGGCTCATAAGGCCGCGCAGCTCCCCCCCACCCGACCGGAACAGCCGACCGCAACACCCGACTTGATGGCTGGCCGTCGCTCAGCCCCGAGGTTCGAGTCACGCGATTTGGAGGCGCTCCTGGATGCGGTGGAGCAGAGGAGGGACGCCCTGTATCCCGGGCACGGCCGCAGAGTTGCCCCACGCCACAGCCGGCGTCTGTGGAGGGAGGTGGCAGAGGCCGTCACCGCTGTGGCCCTAACACCACGGACAGGCACCCAGTGCCACAAGAAGGTGAACGACCTCGTCAGAGCAGGCAGGGTGAGCGTCCCCCATATACCCCATATCCCCTCTCCCCCAAATCCCCCCCTCCCCCATATTCCCCCCTCCCCCATATCCCCCTCCCCCATATCCCCCCTCCCCCATAGCCCCCTCCCCCATATCCCCCCTCCCCCATATCCCCCCTCCCCCATATCCCCCCTCCCCCATATCCCCCCTCCCCCATATCCCCCCTCCCCCATATTCCCCCTCCCCCATATCCCCCATGTCCCCCCTCCCACATATCCCCCCTCCCCCATATCCCCCCTCCCCCATATCCCCCATATCCCCCCTCCCCCATATCCCCCCTCCCCCATATCCCCCATATTCCCCCCTCCCCCCTCCCCCATATCCCCCCTCCCCCATATTCCCCCATATCCCCCATATTCCCCCCTCCCCCATATCCCCCCTCCCCCATATTCCCCATATCCCCCCCTCCCCATATCCCCCCTCCCACATATCCCATATCCCCCATATCCCCCCTCCCCCATATCCCCCCCTCCCCCATATCCCCCCCTCCCCCATATCCCCCATATCCCCAAGTGAATCCAGCCCTAACCTTAACCTCTGCAATGCACGCGCAACCGATGGCGTGCATTCATATACCTGCCTAACACTGTTGCCTTTTACCCCTGCCACCACCCCCCCCCCCCAGGAGAAGCGCGCACACAACAATAGGGAGCATGTGAGGACTGGAGGAGGGCCCGCTGATGAGAGGCCACTGACCGTACACGAGGAAAGGGCCCTGGAACTGGCTGGCGGACCTGAGGACCGGGAGGTTGCTGATGCAGAGGTCGGGGCCCCACGAGCAAGTGAGCCACCAACAGCCCGTCCCCATATCCCCCCTCCCCTATATCCCCCTCTCCCGTATCACCTGATCACTGCCTGATGTCTAACCATGCATGCTTCATTGTGTATCGCAGGACCAAACGTCCAGGCACCCATCCCCGCAGATGCAGACCGCCCGCAGGATGCCCCTCGGAGACCACGGGAGACGGAGAGACCCGCACCCTCCAGCATGCGACGCCCGCAGGATGCCCCTCGGAGACCACGGGAGACGGAGAGACCCGCACCCTCCAGCATGCGACGCCCGCAAGATGCCCCTCGGAGACCACGGGAGACGGAGAGACCCGAACCCTCCAGCATGCGACGCCCGCAGGATGCCCCTCGGAGACCACGGGAGACGGAGAGACCCGCACCCTCCAGCATGCGACGCCCGCAGGATGCCCCTCGGAGACCACGGGAGACGGAGAGACCCGGACCCTCCAGCATGCGACGCCTGCAGGATGCCCCTCGGAGACCACGGGAGACGGAGAGACCTGGAGCAACAGGGAGACGACACCCCCGTCACGTGCGGGAGCGACCACCCAGCGATGAGGGGGGCAGCCACAGGCCCCCGTCACATCCGAGCCAGGACACCACTACCCAGGACACCACTATCCAGGACACCCCTACCCGGGACACCACTACCCGGGACACCCCTACCCGGGACACCCCTACCCGGGACACCACTACCCGGGACAGCACTACCCGGGACAGCACTACCCGGGACAGCACTACCCGGGACAGCACTACCCGGGACAGCACTACCCGGGACACCCCTACCCGGGAAGACGAAATACCGGACAGTGACTCAGAGTGGATGGGTGGAGACGAACCCCCACCCCAAAGTGCCATGGACTCAGAGTGGGACGAAGAGCACGACACAACGCCACTGCTGTCACCAACACCCTCCACCATCGCAGAAACACTCACCACGGTTGGGCACTTTAGTGATGAGGCGTCTGGTACACTCACTGGTGCGCACAACACAGCCGTCCCGGTACAGCAGGTGGAGGTAGGAGCAGCAGAGGGACCGGGCGGTCGGAGGGCAGCCCAGGCCAAGCGAACATCTGCCGCCCAGATGGATCCCGGGTTCCTGCAGTTACCACACCCACACATAGATCCGATGCAACCACCGACACGGAGACGAGCGAATAGGGTGACGGGTGGCTTGCAGCGGCTGCGGTCGCAGGTGGAGGAGTCCACCCGCGTCCAGGAGCTGGGAGTGGTCCCGGTCATGCGTGCCACCCAGGCTGACACCGCACGGGTGGCGTCCGCGGTGGAGGCAATGGGTGCGACGGTGTCAGACATGGGGAACGGTTTGCGAGGCCTGGGGCCTTCCGTGCAGGCGGCGTCTGTGGCCCAGGAAATGGCTGCCCTCTCACAGGAGGCCATGAGCCAGCGCCAGATGGCAGAGGCGCTCAACGCCATAGCCCAGTCTCAGCACGCCATAGCCCAGTCTCAGCAGGCCATGGCCCAGTCTCAGCAGGCCATGGCCCAGTCTCAGCAGGCCATAGCCCAGTCTCTGCAGGCCATGGCCCAGTCTCTGCAGGCCATGGCCCAGTCTCAGCAGGCCATCGCTGAGGGCATCGGCGCCAGTGGCCATGTGCGAGCTGGCGTCGCACTGTCGCAGACAGGGTTCGACAACCCCCTGGGCTCCATGGCTGCAAACCTGCAGACCCCTGCCGATACCAGCACGGGCCTCCAGGACTGGCAGCGCCAGATGTCGGGGGCGCGTCAGATGGCCAGTCCGTTCGCATCCCCCACCCATGTAGAGGCCTGGGGGCCATCGGGCACCCCGAGGGAGGAGGAGGTGGTGTGGTCCGTCCCGGCTCCCTCTGTAGGGGAGGTCCCGGTACACCGCGACACCTCGGACTCCCCCCCCTTCCGTCCCAGGTGCATCGGGTGGGCAACGGGCAGGACAGGCTGGCAGCTCGCCATCCCAGTCGCCCGGGCCGCAGCCAGGCCCATCTAGGCCAGGACGCCCCAGGAAACGGCCGCCAAAGGGATCCAGTGTCAGAGGGCAGGAATCACAGGAGTCCACCTCCAGTTCTGCTGTACCGTCTGGGGAACCACTTAGACGTAGTCAAAGGGCCCGTAAGGCCAAACAATTAGACACTGAGTAAGTTGGCACGGGTGCAGGGCACAGATGAGTTTTCGGGGCTAGGGCACGTGCATGAACTCCTTTGGTTATTAAAGTCAATGTTACACCTACCGAAGCTGCCTTTGTGCTCTGTCCAAAGTGTGCGGGGGTGTCATGTACGTTGAGCGCAAGTGTGTGTGTGAGGGGTGGTCTTACCTCAGCTCCAGGTGAGTCTGCCCCCTTCCCCCTGGGCCGCCATCAACATCCCCCGGGCAGAGGACGGGACCGTGCGCTGCAGTGTCACAGCCGCATGCAGGGATGGTCCGGGTGGATGGTGGTACTGTGGCCATGGGTCAGACATAGTCCAACGATGTAGAGCCAGGAGCTCATCGGAGGCGGGTTGTCATCATTCTCCATGGCCTGCGATAGACACGCGTCCACCCGCAACTGGGTGAGCCCGGCCCGTTGTGCCGCCGGTGGATCGGCAATTGGGAGTGGGGGGGTGGTGTGCATGCGGGTGGGGTGTGTGGGGTTGGGGAGGGGGGTGAGGGTGCTGGGGGGGTGGATGGGTGGGGGGTGTGGGTGGTCGGCTGTTGTCATGGTGTGCGGTCTGTGGCCATACTACCCGATTCCCACGCCCATCTAGTCAGTGAAGCGGGCGTCTATCAGTCTGTCCCGTGCCCGCTGGGCCAGCCGGTAACGGTGGACAGCCACCCGTCTGTGTCTACCCCGTCTGCCCTGACCATTGCCCCCATCCCCCTCATCTGGGGAGGACTGGGCCTCTTCCTGCTGCTCCTCCACTCCGCCCTCCTCTGCCTGCGGCACATCGCCCCTCTGCTGGGTTATGTTGTGCAGGACGCAGCACACCACAATGATGCGGCCGACCCTATCTGACCGATACTGGAGGGCGCCCCCAGAGAGGTCCAGGCACCTGAAACGCATCTTCAGCACGCCAAAGCACCTCTCGATCACTCCCCTTGTCGCTACATGGGCATCATTGTAGCGGTTCTCCGCCTCATTGCGTGGCCTCCGTATAGGCGTCATCAGCCACGATCGCAATGGGTAGCCCCTGTCGCCCAGCAACCAGCCCCTCAGCCGGGGATGGCGTCCCTCGTACATGCCGGGGATGGATGACCGCGACAACACGAATGAGTCGTGTACACTGCCTGGGTGACGGGCGCAGACGTGCAGGATCATCATGCGGTGGTCGCAGACCACCTGTACGTTCATCGAATAGGTCCCCTTCCTATTAGTGAACACGGCCCTGTTATCTGCAGGTGGCCGCACGGCGACGTGCATCCCATCGATCGCGCCCTGGACCATGGGGAACCCGGCAATGGCAGAGAAGCCCACGGCCCGGGCATCTTGGCTGGCCCGGTCCACGGGGAAGCGGATGTAGCGGTGCGCCATGGCATAAAGGGCATCTGACACTGCCCGGATGCACCGATGCACCGATGTCTGCGATATGCCGG
Source organism: Scyliorhinus torazame (assembly GCF_047496885.1). Taxonomy (NCBI): domain Eukaryota; kingdom Metazoa; phylum Chordata; class Chondrichthyes; order Carcharhiniformes; family Scyliorhinidae; genus Scyliorhinus; species Scyliorhinus torazame. Next base: position 101,324,554 of record NC_092724.1, read on the forward strand.
ACAGGTCCCCACTCGGTGCCTGGAATGACCCCGTTGCATAAAAGTTCAGGGCCACCGTAACCTTGACGGACACGGGGAGAGGGTGTCCCCCGCCAGTGCCACGCGGTGACAGGTGTGCCAGCAGGTGGCAGATGTGTGCCACGGTTTCCCGGCTCATCCGGAGTCTCCTCCTGCATTCCCGGTCCGTGAGGTCCTGGTATGACTGCCGGGGCCGGTACACACGGGGCGCCCTCGGGTGCCTCCGTTGCCGTGGGGCCGCGACGTCCTCCTCCCCCTCCTCGTCCTGTCGGTCAGGTGTCCCTCCAGCCTGGGCGGCTGCCGCCTGCCCCTCTGCGGCAGCCTGCGGCAGCCTGCGCCGCCTCTCTGGCACGCTCCTCCTCCTCCTCCTCCTCCTCCTCATCCAGGGCAACATAGACATGAGCGGCTGCCACCACGGCGGCCAACATCGCTGGATGGTCTGAAAACATGACGGCCTGGTGGGGGGGAGGGGAACGACGACATGTCATCATTGCCCATATCCCCTCCTCCCCCCAGCCAGGTGGCATGGACCGCATGGGTCCAACTGTTGGAGGCTGGCACCTGGCCAGGTGGACCAACTCAATTGCCCTCCCATCACCCACCCCGGCACGGACCCCCCCCCCCCCCCCAACCTCCACCCCGGCACGGACCCCCTCCCCAACACCCACCCCAGCACGGACCCCCCCCCGACCTCCACCCCGGCACGGACCCCCTCCCCAACCCCCAACCTCCACCCCAGCACGGACCCCCCCAACCTCCACCCCGGCACGGACCCCCTCCCCAACCCCCAACCTCCACCCCAGCACGGACCCCCCCCCCAACCTCCACCCCGGCACGGACCCCCTCCCCAACCCCCAACCTCCACCCCAGCACGGACCCCCCCCCAACCTCCACCCCAGCACGGACCCCCCCCCGACCTCCACCCCGGCACGGACCCCCCCCCCCCCAACCTCCACCCCGGCACGGACCCCCTCCCCAACACCCATCCCAGCACGGACCCCCCCCCAACCTCCACCCCGGCACGGATCCCCTCCCCAACCTCCACCCCGGCACGGACCCCCTCCCCAACCTCCACCCCAGCACGGACCCCCCCCAACCTCCACCCCGGCACGGACCCCCCCCCCCCCAACCTCCACCCCGGCACGGACCCCCTCCCAACCTCCACCCCGGCACGGACCCCCTCCCCAACCTCCACCCCAGCACGGACCCCCCCCAACCTCCAACCCGGCACGGACCCCCCCCCCCCAACCTCCACCCCGGCACGGACCCCCTCCCCAACCTCCACCCCGGCACGGACCCCCTCCCCAACCTCCACCCCAGCACGGACCCCCCCCAACCTCCACCCCGGCACGGACCCCCCCCCCCAACCTCCACCCCGGCACGGACCCCCTCCCCAACCTCCACCCCGGCACGGACCGCCTCCCCAACCCCCAACCTCCACCCCAGCACGGACCCCCCCCAACCTCCACCCCCGCACGGACCCCCCCCCCCCCAACCTCCACCCTGGCACGGACCCCCTCCCCAACCTCCACCCCGGCACGGACCCCCTCCCCAACCTCCACCCCAGCACGGACCCCCCCCAACCTCCACCCCGGCACGGACCCCCCCCCCAACCTCCACCCCGGCACGGACCCCCTCCCCAACCTCCACCCCGGCACGGACCCCCTCCCCAACCCCCAACCTCCACCCCGGCACGGACCCCCTCCCGGCACTCCCCCGGAGCCTAGCCTACTCTAACCACCCCCCCCCCCCGCCGCACACACACACAAGCCGAGACACACCTCTCCTCAGGCAATCAGTCTGCGGCCACGCCATTTCCTGCCCAGAGCCAACCCCCCAGGCCGTCACTCACCTCCTCGCTGGTCGGCGTGAGCCTGGAGCACCGGGTCACGCCGATGAAAAGGAGGTTTGATTCACGTCGACGTGAACGGTCATCACGTCGACGGGACTTCGGCCCATCCGGAAGGGAGAATATCGGCAGGCCGAAAATCGGCTGCCTTGCGCAGACCCGTGACATTCTCTGCGGCAGCGGCGCCATTAACGCCCCGCCGACTTTTCTCCCTTCGGAGACTTCGGCGGGGGCGGGGGCGGGATTCACGGCGGCCAACGGCCATTCTCCGACCCGGCGGGGGGTCGGAGAATGACGCCCGAGATGCTACAAGTCTGCGCAGGCAGAACTTTCTACAATTTTACTTATAAATTAAACAAAGTATCAGAATTAAACGTGTATTGTTTATTGCACACTGGTATTTTAAAATAAATCAAATCTACGGAACAACTTGATGGGTGTCATGTGCAAACTCTTACTGCTAGATAAATATTATGCGATATTTCTCCTGCTAACAGTTGTTATTTTAATGAGTAATTAGATGCATAATGCTTGGAAACTGAGCAAAATTTTGGATTCTATATTGGGGTGAACCTAACCAATCTGCTACTCTTAGACCCTCAGCTTCAAAAACGTAAAGTGTATAATGCAACTCACACACACCTGTCTTTGTGTATTAGTTTCCTAACTACTCACTATTGTTCACACTTTAGATTTAAAGTGATTGGAATATATAAGTAGGGACGTTTTACTGCAGCTGTACAAGACATTAGTAATACCACAGCTGGAATTCTCCAGCCATTCGCTGGTGGTGAGATTCTCTGGTCCCGCTGGCAGCGCACCCCTGCCCGTGGGTTTCCAGGCGGTGTGGGGTGACTTCAATAGTAATTCCCATTGACAGCATGGGAACAGAGAATCCTGCTGCCAGTGAACAGCGCGTCATCTCCCACTACCGGAAAATACTCAACTGGGAGGCCAGAGAATCCCACCCAACACCTGGAAAACTGTGTAGAGTTTTGGTCACCTTATTTGAAAAAAGATATAGTTGCTTTAGAAGCAGTACAGAGAAGGTTCAGTCAACTCATTCCTGGGTTAAAACTGATGAAGAGGAGTCTGGTGGTGCAATGGCTAACAAAGGGATACAGTAGCACAATGGTTAGCACTGCTGCCTTATAGTACCAGGGACCCGGATTCGAGTCTAGCCTCGGGTGACTGTCTGTGTGGAGTTTGCATGTTCTCCCTGTGTCTGCATGAGTTTCCTTCCGCAGTCCAAAGATATGCAGATTAGGTGGATTGGCTGTAAATCAATGCGCGGAGTTATGGGGAAAAGATGGGGGAGGGTGGGCCCAGATAGAGTGCTCTTTCAGAGGATCGGTGCAGACTCGATGGGCTGAATGTCGTCCTTCTGCACTGTAAATATTCCATGGATAATATCCCTGCCACTGAGCCAGAAGCTCTGGATTTGAGTCCTGCCACCAGGTGTGTACATAGTAGAGCCAAACGCCTCAGGTATCCTTCCAACATATGCCATTAGCAGCTGGGAGAAATTCCTGGCCAGCCATGCGATGGAAAGAATGTTGGAGGCTCCACCATCACTACCCATAGCACCTGACTGCAACATGCATGTAAACATGCACGTTGCTACAGCAACCCAGACTCCCAACTGATGGAGGGAAAGTCATGAGTGTGAGACGCCAAACCACATGTTTGTTGAAATACTAGTTCCGCCTTTACCAAGAAGATTTCTAGTTATACATTACAAAAAACAAAGAAATGTACAGCACAGGAACAGGCCCTTCGGCCCTCCAAGCCCGTGCCGGTCATGCTGCCCGACTAAACTACAATCTTCTACACTTCCTGGGTCCATATCCCTCTATTCCCATCCTACTCATGTATTTGTCAAGATGCCCCTTAAATGTCACTATCGTTCCTGCTTCCACCACCTCCTCCGGTAGCGAGTTCCAGGCACCCACTACCCTCTGTGTAAAAAAACTTGCCTCGTACATCTACTCTAAACCTTGCCCCTCTCACCTTAAACCTATGCCCCCTAGTAATTGACCCCTCTACCCTGGGGAAAAGCCTCTGACTATCCACTCTGTCGATGCCCCTCATAATTTTGTAGACCTCTATCAGGTCGCCCATCAACCTCCATCGTTCCAGTGAGAACAAACCGAGTTTATTCAACCACTCCTCATAGCTAATGCCCTCCATACCAGGCAACATTCTGGTAAATCTCTTCTGCACCCTCTCTAAAGCCTCCCCATCCTTCTGGTAGTGTGGAGACCAGAATTGAACACTATACTCCAAGTGTGGCCTAACTAAGGTTCTATACAGCTGCAACATGACTTGCCAATTCTTATACTCAATGCCCCGGCCAATGAAGGCAAGCATGCCGTATGCCTTCTTGACTACCTTCTCCACCTGTGTTGCCCCTTTCAGTGACCTGTGGACCTGTACTAGATCTCTCTGACTTTCAATACTCTTGAGGGTTCTACCATTCACTGTATATTCCCTACCTGCATTAGACCTTCCAAAATGCATGACCTCACATTTGTCCGGATTAAACTCCATCTGCCATCTCTCTGCCCAAGTCTCCAAACAATCTAAATCCTGCTGTATCCTCTGACAGTCCTCATCGCTATCCGCAATTCCACTAACCTTTGTGTCGTCTGCAAACTTACTAATCAGACCAGTTACATTTTCCTCCAAATCATTTATATATACTACAAACAGCAAAGGTCCCAGCACCGGCGGAACACCACTGGTCACAGCCCTCCAATTAGAAAAGCATCCTTCCATTGCTACTCCCCGTGCGTGCGTGGGTTTCCTCCGGGTGCTCCGGTTTCCTCCCACAGTCCAAAGATGTGCGGGTTAGGTGGATTGGCCATGATAAATTGCCCGTAGTGTCCAAAATTGCCCTTAGTGTTGGGTGGGGTTACTGGGTTGTGGGGATGGGGTGGCGGTGTTGACCTTGGGTAGGGGGCTCTTTCCAAGAGCCGGTGCAGACTGGATGGGCTGAATGGCCTCCTTCTGCACTGTAAATTCTATGAATTCTATGATACTCTCTGCCTTCTATGACCTAGCCAGTTCTATATCCACCTTGCCAGCTCACCCCTGATCCCGTGTGACTTCACCTTTTGTACTAGTCTACCATGAGGGACCTTGTCAAAGGCCTTACTGAAATCCATATAGACAACATCCACTGCCCTACCTGCATCAATCATCTTTGTGACCTCCTCGAAAAACTCTTATCAAGTTAGTGAGACATGACCTCCCCTTCACAAAACCATGCTGCCTCTCATTAATACGTCCATTTGCTTCCAAATGGGAGTAGATCCTGTCTCGAAGAATTCTCTCCAGTAATTTCCCTACCACTGAAGTAAGGCTCACCTGCCTGTAGTTGCCTGGATTATCCTTGCTACCCTTCTTAAACAGAGGAACAACATTGACTATTCTCCAGTCCTCCGGGACATCACCTGAAGACAGTGAGGATCCAAAGATTTCTGTCAAGGCCTCAGCAATTTCCTCTCCAGCCTCCTTCAGTATTCTGGGGTAGATCCCATCAGGCCCTGGGGTCTTATCTACCTTCATATTTTTTAAGACGCCCAACACCTCGTCTTTTTGGATCTCAATGTGACCCAGGCTATCTACACACCCTTCTCCAGACTCAACATCTACCAATTCCTTCTCTTTGGTGAATACTGATGCAAAGTATTCATGTAGTACCTCGCCCATTTCCTCTGGCTCTACACATAGATTCCCTTCCCTATCCTTCAGTGGGCCAACCCTTTCCCTGGCTACCCTCTTGCTTTTTATGTACGTGTAAAAAGCCTTGGGATTTTCTTTAACCCTATTTGCCAATGACTTTTCGTGACCCCTTCTAGCCCTCCTGACTCCTTGCTTAAGTTCCTTCCTACTTTCCTTGTATTCCACACAGGCTTCGTCTGTTCCCAGCCTTTTAGCCCTGACAAATGCCTCCTTTTTCTTTTTGACGAAGCCTACAATATCTCTCGTTATCCAAGGTTCCCGAAAATTGCTGTATTTATCCTTCTTCCTCACAGGAACATGCCGGTCCTGAATTCCTTTCAACTGGCACTTGAAAGCCTCCCACATATCAGATGTTGATTTGCCCTCAAACATCCGCCCCCAATCTAGGTTCTTCAGTTCCCGCCTAATATTGTTATAATTAGCCTTCCCCCAATTTAGCACATTCACCCTAGGACCACTCTTATCCTTGTCCACCAGCACTTTAAAACTTATTGAATTGTGGTCACTGTTCCCGAAATGCTCCCCTACTGAAACTTCTACCACCTGGCCGGGCTCATTCCCCAATACCAGGTCCAGTACAGCCCCTTCCCTAGTTGGACTGTCTACATATTGTTTTAAGAAGCCCTCCTGGATGCTCCTTACAAACTCTACCCCGTCTAAGCCCCTGGCACTAAGTGAGTCCCAGTCAATATTGGGGAAGTTGAAGTCTCCCATCACCACAACCCTGTTGTTTTTACTCTTTTCCAAAAGCTGTCTACCTATCAGCTCCTCTATCTCCTGCTGGCTGTTGGGAGGCCTGTAGTAAACCACCAACATTGTGACTGCACCCTTCTTATTCCTGATCTCTACCCATATAGCCTCACTGCCCTCTGAGGTGTCCTCCCGTAGTACAGCTGTGATATCCTCCCTAACCAGTAGCGCAACTCCGCCACCCCTTTTACATCCCCCTCTATCCCACCTAAAACATCTAAATCCTGGAACGTTTAGCTGCCAATCCTGCCCTTCCCTCAACCAGGTCTCTGTAATGGCAACAACATCATAGTTCCAAGTACTAATCCAAGCTCTAAGTTCATCTGCCTTACCCGTAATACTTCTTGCATTAAAAATATGCACTTCAAGCCACCAGACCCGCTGTGTTCAGCAACTTCTCCCTGTCTGCTCTGCCTCAGAACCACACTGTCCCTATTCCCTAGTTCTCCCTCAATGCTCTCACCTTCTGACCTATTGCTCCCGTGCTCACCCCCCTGCCATACTAGTTTAAACCCTCCCGTGTGATACTAGCAAACCTCACGGCCAGGATATTTATGCCTCTCCAGTTTAGATGCAACCCGTCCTTATATAGGTCACACCTGCCCCGGAAGAGCTCCCAGTGGTCCAGATAACGGAAACCCTCGCTCCTACACCAGCTGTTTAGCCACGTGTTTAGCTGCTCTATCTTCCTATTTCTAGCCTCACTAGCACGTGGCACAGGGAGTAATCCCGAGATCACAACCCTAGAGGTCCTGTCTTTTAACTTTCTGCCTAGCTCCCTGAACTCCTGCTGCAGGACCTCATGCCCCTTCCTGCCTATGTCGTTAGTACCAATATGTACAACGACCTCTGCCTGTTTGCCCTCCCCCTTCAGGATGCCCTCTACCCGTTCGGAGACATCCTGGACCCTGGCACCAGGGAGGCAACATACCATCCTGGAGTCTCTTTCACACCCACAGAAGCACCTATCTGTACCCCTGACTATAGAGTCCCCTCTTACTATTGCTCTTCTGCGCTTTGACCCTCCCTTCTGAACATCAGAGCCAGCCGTGGTGCCACTGCTCTGGCTGCTGCTGTTTTCCCCGGATAGGCTATCCCCCCCGACAATATCCAAAGGGGTATACCTGGTCGAGAGGGGGACAACCACAGGGGATTCCTGCACTGACTGCCTGCCCTTTCTGTTGGTCACCCATTTCTCTGCCTGCACCTTGGGTGTGACCACATTTATATAACTGCTATCTATGACGCTTTCCGCTACCTGCGTGCTCCTAAGTGCATCTAATTGCTGCTCCAACCGAACCATGCGGTCTGTGAGGAGCTCCAGTTGAGTGCACTTTCTGCAGTTGAAGCCACCCGGGACGCTGGAATCCTCCCGGAACTGCCACATCTGACAGTCAGAGCACTGCACCCCTCTAACTGACATTGCGTCAATTAATTAGTAAATTAGAGTTAAAAATTTTTTTTTATGTTTTAAAGTTACTGTTAATTATCTGTTTCCTAGCAGTAGATTTCTACTATAAATGTGAAAGCTAAATATAGTACTCTCTGACCTCTTGCTTAGATACCCCTCTAAATTATAATTAAGTAATTATGTTTAATTCATTTACCAATGCTTAATTTTTTAAATTTAGTGTAGATTCCAAACCAGCCACTCAGGTCACAGCTTTTCTGTGATGTCACTTCAGTTCCCCCCCCCCCCCCCCCACACACACACAATTTGAAAAGGTAAAAATGAGTAAAAATCACTTACTTACCTTCTGAGGGTCTCAGATGTTCTCAGGTTCTCTCCCTGCTGATTAAAAGTTACAGGCCAGAAGAAAGAGAGAGAACAAAAGAGTTGGGAAAAAGTACCTTCTCCCACTCTGCACTAAATTACCTCACTGCACCAAATTACCAAGTTTCAAATTCTCACTCAGGCTGTGTCTCACTCACTCAGGCTGTGTCTCTTGACCAGCGCAACGCTTACTGAGTGCGCTTTCTGTCTGTCTTTTATACAGACTTTAGGATGACTCACACTAAAACGTCAAAGAGAAGAATACAATGTGTACCTTTGTGCCCTTAAACAGGCCTCAGGTGACTGCCAGATAACTGCCTCTCAGCAATTAGGGTGGGGGCAGCTTCAGCCAATCCGACACTAATCTACACTGCACTTTTAACTGAAAAACAACAGAATTAGATTTATCACTTACCTTTCCTGGTTACCTCACTGCACCAAAAAACCAAGTTTCAAATTCTCAATCTGTCTGTGTCTCACTCACTCAGGTTGTGTCTCTTTGACCTGCACAACGCTTGGTTGCATTTGTTAGTTTTAAGGTTGAAATCAAGACCTACTTTGCCACAAAGTGTTTGAAGTCTATTTTGCCAGAAGAGGCAGGAGGACGGAAGGTCTTGGGTATCAAACATTTCTCCCAATAGAAGGAACATTCATAACACGGTCCAATGGGTTGATAATTAGCCTTGTGAATCATTCCACCACTTCCCCACTATTCCCCAAAGGGGAAAACAGTGTGTGTGGGAAGATGCGCTAAAATAAAACTTGGCTCCACATTCCGTGGTGGAAACTCGGCTTTCAGTCTTCCCAATGTTTTACTTTCTCCTGCACCTGAGTTATGAGGAGAACTGAGCCATGGCCAACACATAAAACTCTGTGTTGTTTTGAACAATATCCTAATTTTTCTTTCTGTCACAGAATTGTTACGGCGCAGAAGGAGGCCATTTGGTCCATCATGTCAATCTTCTTTCTTGGGCAAATGTGTTTTCATGTTGTATTCAAAACTGCATTAATGTTCATTTTGACTGCTGCACGATGCAATGATAAGGTGCTTTTACACAACAAGCTGAGTATGTGCAGGAGGGTCTGGCTTGCCATCAACCCTGAATGGATGCAACCCAGCTATTTAGGCCCACTATGAACCCATGATGCACAAATACTACTGCAGTGGTGTAAATACACCCTTGAAAAGAAACCATTCAGCAAAATGAATTGGTGAGCAATTAATAGAATTGATTCTTTTATCTTTTTTTCTTAGTACTTCTGAAAATGTAGCAATCTTCATCTGGGACAACCTTCAGAAAAATCTCTCACCAAATCTACTGTATGAAGTAAAGGTGTATGAAACGGATAAGAACATTGTTGTTTATCGTGGAGAATAGAACTCTTTGGGTTCTTGCAGTGTCGTGGTCTTCACACACTGACATCATGTTGACTCACAATTTAATTGACCTCAGTGAAGTCCAATGTAGCCTAGGTGAAATGTCATTGCTGTATTGTGTTAAATTCTGTTGATCTGCCAAACAAGTTCCCACTGCATTCACAGATGACAAAGGCCCTTCAGCCCATTATAGTCCAAAAGTACTTCATTTTGACATCCAAAAGTTGCTTCGCGGATTCCACTAATCTTCCAAGAAGTTCATTCTACGTGATCACTTGATGTGTAAAGGAACATTTTTGTGATATCGATCCCAAGTTCACAGGGTGGAACAGTGCTACGTCACAGTGCCAGGGACCTGGCAATTCTGGCCTTTGGGTGACTGTGTAGTTTGCACATTCTCCCCGTGTCTGTGTGGATTTCCTCCGGGTGCTCCAGTTTCCTCCCACAGTCCGAAGATGTGCAGGTTAGGTGGATTGGCCATGTTAAATTACCCCTTAGTATCCAAAAGGTTAGGCTGTTATGGGGATAGGGTGCAGGCGCAGGCGTGTGTCTAAGTGGGATACTCTTTCGGAGAGTTGGTGCTGACTTGATGGGCCGAATGGACTCCTTCTGCACTGGAGTGATTCTATGATTTGAATTCATGTCTCCTTGTCCTAGTTTTGTAATTTAACTTAAAGCAACAATACCATGGGTGGCCATTGTCTAATCCAGGGGCCAATATCTTTGCTTCCATCATACAAAGGGACAATTTTGTTATTGTGGCACTCTGAAATCTTGGTATTGCTAAAACGAAAGGATGAGAAATGCTTGAAAATTGAATTTCGTGATCCCTGAAACCAATGTTTTGAATTTTGTTGCAAATGAGGTTCACGTGCCAGAACTAAAAACGGGACACAATTTGGACAAAGAAATCTGTAAATATTGAAATTAGTTTCGCACTAATACCCCAAAACCACTGGTACAAATGTCATGACTCCTGCGCTTTGCAAAAACTACAATTTCATTTTGGGTGGCATTCCTTTAATTCCAAAGTGAAACTGAGAAGTATTCTGAAAGGAGTGTAATTGGGCTTCCCAGCAAATATTTTAGTTCCAGGGTGGCATGGTGGCACAGCGGTTAGCACTGCTGTCTCTCGGCACTGAGGACCCATGTTCGATCCCAGCCCCGGATCACTGTCCGTGTGCAGTTTGCACATTCTCCCCATGTCTGCGTGGGTCTCACCCCCACAACCCAAAGATGTGCAGCATAGGTGGATTGACCACGCTAAATTGCCCCTTAATTGGAAAAAAAAATACATTTTAGTTCCAGGAAATGCCCATGTGAGCTCAGGAAATGAAAACAAGAGAAGCATAGGGTAAACAGAAAACTAATTGGAGATCAAATGATAGCTGCCATCAGAACCTGCAGTTCACAACTCAAAAAAAGAGATATGTGTGTAAAACAGAACCTGCAGTTGAGGGGCCCAGAGGAGACACTTTTAGGGTCTGGCCTGTATAATACAGTTTAAACAACAGAAAGTTAAAGACAGGCTGATCGGGGAATGGCAAGTAGACAAGACAATTAGTCCCGCATGGTATGTTGCCTGCCCGGTGTTAGGGTGCAGGACATCTCTGACCGGCTTGAAAGAATACTGGAGAGGGAGGGGTAGGATCCAGTTGTTGTGGTCCATGTCGGTACCAACAACATAGGCAAGTCTAGGAAAGAGGACCTGTTTAGCGATTATAAAGAGCTAGGATTCAAATTAAAAAACAGGTCCTCAAGGGTCATAATCTCTGGATTACTGCCCGAGCCACGTGCAAATTGGCATAGGGAGGCAAGAATAAAGGAAGTTAACACGTGGCTGAAAGAGTGGTGTGGGAAAGAGGGGTTCCTTTTCATGGGACACTGGCATCAGTTTTGGGACAGGGGGGACCTATACCATTGGGATGGTCTCCACCTGAACCGAGCTGGGACCAGTGTTCTGGCGAAAAGAGTAAATAGGGTGGTCAATAGGACTTTAAACTAGAGATTGGGGGGAAGGGAAAGTCAGGGAACCAAGAGGTGAAGTAATCAGTGGGAAGCGTAGCTGCTTAGGAATACAAAAAAGCAGAAAAAGTCATAACTCAGGAGAGGTTACGATAGTCCCCATCTCACAAAGTATGACACAGTGTATGGAAAGGCTCAGTAAACCAAGGTCCACCACACTAAGAAGACAAAAAGGGACGGTCAATTGAGAATTAAAGGTGCAATATTTAAATGCGCGCAGTGTACGGAACAAGGTAGATGAGCTTGTGGCCCAGATTGTGACTGGCAGGTATGATGTGGTAGGCATCACAGAGACATGGTTGCAGGGGGTTCAGGACTGGCATTTAAACATCCAGGGATTCACAACCTATCGAAAAGACAGAGAGGTGGGCAGAGGGAGCGGGGTTGCCTTGTTAATTAGGAATGAAATTAAATCAATCGCACTAAACGACATAGGGTCAGATGATGTGGAGTCTGTGTGGGTAGAGTTGAGGAACCACAAAGGCAAAAAAAACCATAATGGGAGTTATGTACAGGCCTCCTAACAGTGGTCAGGACCAGGGGCACAAAATGCACCACGAAATAGAAAGTGCATGTCAGAAAGGTAAGGTCACAGTGATCATGGGGGACTTCAATATGCAGGTGGACTGGGTAAATAATGTGGTAAATAGTGGACCCAAGGAAAGGGAATTCATTGAATGTTTACAGGAGGGCTTTTTGGAACAGCTTGTGATGGAGCCCACGAGGGAACAGGCCATTCTGGACTTAGTATTATGTAATGAGCCAGACTTGATTAAAGATCTTAAAGTAAGGGAACACTTAGGAGGCAGTGATCATAATATGGTCGAATTCAATCTGCAATATGAAAGAAAGAAGGTAGAATCAGATGTAAAGGTGTTACAGTTAAATAAAGGTAACTACAGGGGCATGAGGGAGGAACTGACAAAAATCGATTGGGAACAGCGCCTAGTGGGAAAGACAGTAGAACAGCAATGGCAGGAGTTTCTGGGAGTAATTGAGGACACAGTACAGAGGTTCATCCCAAAGAAAAGAAAGGTTATCAGAGGGGAGATTAGGCAGCCATGGCTGACAAAGGAAGTTCGGGAATGCATCAAAGCAAAAGAGAAAGCCTATAATGTGGCAAAGAGTAGTGGGAAGTCAGAAGATTGGGAAGGCTACAAAAACAAACAGAGGATAACAAAGAGAGAAATAAGGAAAGAGAGGATCAAATAACATTAGGAATGATAGTAAAAGTTTCTTTAAATCCATTAAAAACAAACGGGAGGCAAAAGTAGACATTGGGCCGCTCCAAAATGACGCTGGTAATCTAGTGATGGGAGACAAGGAAATAGCTGAGGAACTAAATAAGTACTTTGCGTCAGTCTTCACAGTAGAAGACATGAGTAATATCCCAACAATTCAGGAGAGTCAGGGGGCAGAGTTGAATATGGTAGCCATCACAAAGGAGAAAGTGCTAGAGAAACTAAGAGGTCTAAAAATTGATAATCTCCGGGCCCAGATGGGCTACATCCTAGAGTTCTAAAGGAGATAGCTGAAGAAATAGTGGAGGCGTTAGTTATGATCTTTCAAAAGTCACTGGAGTCAGGGAAAGTCCCAGAGGAATGGAAAATCGCTGTTGTAACCCCCCTGTTCAAGAATGGAACAAGAAAAAAGATGGAAAATTATAGGCCAATTAGCCTAACCTCGGTTGTTGGCAAGATTCTAGAATCCATCGTTAAGGATGAGATTTCTAAATTCTTGGAAGTGCAGGGTCGGATGAGGACAAGTCAGCATGGATTTAGTAAGGGGAGGTCGTGCCTGACAAACCTGTTAGAGTTCTTTGAAGAGATAACAAATAGGTTAGACCAAGGAGAGCCAATGGATGTTATCTATCTTGACTTCCAAAAGGCCTTTGATAAGGTGCCTCACGGGAGACTGCTGAGTAAAATAAGGGCCCATGGTATTCGAGGCAAGTTACTAACATGGATTGACGATTGGCTGTCAGGCAGAAGGCAGAGAGTTGGGATAAAAGGTTCTTTTTCGGAATGGCAACCGGTGACGAGTGGTGTCCCGCAGGGTTCAGTGTTGGGGCCACAGCTGTTCTCTTTATATATTAACGATCTAGGTGACGGGACTGGAGGCATTCTGGCTAAGTTTGCCGATGGTACAAAGGTAGGTGGAGGGGCAGTTAGTATTGAGGAGGTGGGGAGGCTGCAGAAAGCTTTAGACAGTTTAGGAGAGTGGTCCAAGAAATGGCTGATGAAATTCAACGTGGGCAAGTGTGAGGTCTTGCACTTTGGAAAAAAGAATAGAGGCATGGACTATTTTCTAAACGGTGACAAAATTCATAATGCTGAAGTGCAAAGGGAGTCCTGGTCCAGGATTCTCTAAAGGTAAACTTGCAGGTAGAGTCCGTAATTAAGAAAGCAAATGCAATGTTGTCATTTATCTCAAGAGGCTTGGAATATAAAAGCAGGGATGTACTTCTGAAGCTTTATAAAGCATTAGTTAGGCCCCATTTAGAATACTGTGAGCAATTTTGGGCCCCACACCTCAGGAAGGACATACTGGCACTGGAGCGGGTCCAGCGGAGATTCACACGGATGATCCCAGGAATGGTAGGCCTAACATACGATGAACGTCTGAGGATCCTGGGATTATATGCATTGGAGTTTAGGAGGTTGAGGGGAGATCTAATAGAAACTTACAAGATAATGAATGGCATAGATAGGGTGGATGGAGGGAAGTTGTTTCCATTAACAGGGGAGACTAGGACCCGGGCGCACAGCCTTAGAATAAAAGGGAGTCACTTTAGAACAGAGATGAGGAGAAATTTCTTCAGCCAGAGAGTGGTGGGTCTGTGGAATTCATTGCCACAGAGGGCGGGGGAGGCCGGGACGTTGAGTGTCTTTAAGACAGAAGTTGATAAATTCTTGATTTCTCGAGGAATTAAGGGCTATGGAGAGAGAGCGGGTAAATGGAGTTGAAATCAGCCATGATTGAATGGTGGAGTGGACGCGATGGGCCGAATGGCCTTACTTCCGCTCCTATGTCTTATGGTCTTAAGACCACTGTGGCTGTTCCAGGTTTGCCACAGCCAACCAAATCGTTTAAAAGAATCAGAGAAGGGAGTATTTGGGGATTCTTTGCCATCAAGATTGTTGTGAGGCTAGCTGGGGAAGTTCTGCAGAGGTGTGCTGTTTGTATCAGGGAACTTTGGGTGAACGCAACTCAAAGCCAAACCTTCTGAGTGTGATGAGAGAGATCCCTACGTACCAGAGGCCAAGTTGGAAAGACTGTGAGATTGCAAATGGTGCTGCTCCTTTGCGGGAAGTAATGCGTGTGCTTGTAACTACGTGAGGCATAGTTTGGTTGTATCAGCTATTAAGATTATTATGATTAAAAAAATTAAAATGAAATCATTCGCGCATTGATTAATTTGAATCACTTTGATTTTAATTGACTTGTTACTGTAAGAGTTTTAAAAAGTAAAATCTTACCCATCAGTTTTCTTTCCGTTTCTTTCTTTGAAAAAGTTAGCGGTCTCTATAGCGATTGTAACACAAAGAGCTGAATTCTCCGGTCCCCTGGCCGCCTGTTTCCCGACGGCACGCCGTTCGCTGGCAGTGAGATTCTCTACCCCTGCCATTTGTCAATGGGATTTCTCACTGAAGCACCCTACACTGGCGGAAAACCAGCGGGCGTGGGTGCGCTGCGACGGGAACAGAGAATCCCAATGGCCGGAGAATTCCGGCAACATATCTAAGGAACCAAGACACTTAACTTGAATTAAAAGCATAAAAGCAATGTGCAGAAATTCATTATCACAGGGAAGGGCCAAAGTGTCATCGCTAAAGAAAAGAACATGGCTTTACAAAGTCTCAATAATTTGTGTAATGTAAAACATTAGGCTGACATAGTATAGTGTATCTCTTTGTCACTTTGCATCCACTATTATTTTATTTTACAAAATATTTTTTCAGGATATTTTTGTGATGTTCAGTTATTTCGCTATCAAAGACTTGGGGCGAAATTCTCCGGAAACGGCGCGATGTCCGCCGACTGGCGCCCAAAACGGTGCAAATCAGACGGGCATCGCGCCACCCCAAAGGTGCGGAATGCTCCGCATCTTTGAGGGCCGAGTCCCAACCTTAAGGGGCTAGGTCGGCGCCGGACGAATTTCCGCCCCGCCAGCTGGCGGAAAAGGCCTTTGGTGCCCCGCCAGCTGGCGCGGAAATGACATCTCCGGGCGGCGCACGCGCGGGAGCGTCAGCGGCCGCTGACGGCATTCCCGTGCATGCGCATTGGAGGGAGTCTCTTCTGCCTCCGCCATGGTGGAGACCATGGCGGAGGCGGAAGGGGAAGAGTGCCCCCACGGCACAGGCCCGCCCGCGGATCGGTGGGCCCCGATCGCGGGCCAGGCCACCGTGGGGCCACCTCCCAGG
Organism: Scyliorhinus torazame; assembly: GCF_047496885.1. Lineage (NCBI taxonomy): Eukaryota > Metazoa > Chordata > Chondrichthyes > Carcharhiniformes > Scyliorhinidae > Scyliorhinus > Scyliorhinus torazame. The sequence goes on from NC_092724.1 coordinate 101,340,519, forward strand.
ACCCCAGAGCCCGCCCGCGCCGCCTTGTCCCGCCGGTAAAGTAGGTGGTTTAATTTACGCCGGTGGGACAGGCATTTTAGCGGCGGGACTTCGGCCCATCTGGGCCGGAGAATCGAGCGGGGGGGGCCCGCCAACCGGCGCGGCGCGATTCCCGCCCCCGCCGAATATCCGGTGCCGGAGACTTCGGCAACCGGCTGGGGCGGGATTCACGCCAGCCCCCGGCGATTCTCCGACGCGGCGGGGGATCGGAGAATCTCGCCCTTGGTATTTTTTAAATGTATTCGTTCATGGGCTGTAGGTGTCACTTGCTAGTCCAACATTTATTGCCCACACCTATTTTTCCCTTGGGAAGGTGGTGGTGAGCCACTTTCTTGAACCAGTCCATGTGGTAGTAGGTACATCTACAGTGCTGTTAGGAAGTAAATGCTGAAGGTAGTGGATGGGGTGCCAACCAAACAGGCTGCTTTGTCCTGGATGGTGTCGAGCTTCTTGAGTTTTGTTGGAGCTACACTCATACAGGCGAATTGAGAGGATTTCATTGCACTCCTGACTTGTGCTTTAACGATGGTGGACAGTCTTTCATTGTTTTAGAATTGTTGGCAACAAGAAATCTTTCTATATATTTTGATGGAAGAATAGGTTGAGAATTCTGTGAAGTGGATACATGTCAATCGAGCAATGGACTATAAGTCCAAATTGGCTTTCTGCATTCACAGATTCTGAGCCAATTCCACAATGGCACGACAGAATACATATGACATATCCACATTGTTTGACCTTATTTTTGAGTCCCTTCGCAACCAATGTATCAGTTTCTCTGGAAGAGCATTATTCTTAACAATGGTAATACTTTAGATAACTCAATGGGTTGAGTACCCAGCCAACTCTTAGCCCATCCTAAGTATTGTTACATATGGATAGCTATCAGGACCAGGATTCCTAACTGATCAATGGTCAACTGCAATGTCCTGATAGCCATCCTGACTGAGGTTGGTGAACTGCATCACCTCCATATTCCCAGAATGCCTTGATCCACTGCAATTTGCAGACCGTCGCAACCGGTCCACAGCAGGCACCATTTCCTTGGCCCTACACTCATCCATAGAGCATCTCGACAACAAGGACTCCTATTTATTGACTACAGCTCCGCCTTCAACACCATAATCCCAGCCAAGCTCATATCAAAGCTCCAAAACCTAGGACTTGGCTCTCCACTCTGCAACTGGACCCTCGATTTTCTGACGGAACACAGACACAAGCATACCGCTGTCCAATCGGCCCTCTACCCCCTTGTTCTTTAAAGTCAATATGTCAACTCTGGCAACTGGTAGAGATGTAGAGGCGCGAGAGACAGGAGCAGAGAGGTGTCCCAGATGGGAGAGGGTAGTACGGAGATATATCAAAGGGAGAGGTTGGCACATGTGGTCAGACTTGATCAGGCACCGAGACAGGCCCCGGGGGCGTTGGGGCACACTTGGTGGGAGGACGTGAACGAAGCGCACGGGAAACATCCGCCGAACTATAAGTAGCCACTGGCCACAACTACGGCATCATTGAGGTGAAGAGCCATGCCTGCACCCCCCACCGGGCAACTGCACAGCTGACACCATAGCCAGGGCCAGTGCCCGTAATGGACATCTCTGGCAGCCAACCGAAGGAGAGTCGATGAATGCGATTGATGTCTCCCAGACTAACGTAGCCGACCTAGCTCAGTCCCAATGCACAGACAATTCCCGAGGACAGATCCTGAACGGTGATTCCCGGCCCCTTATCCAGGATCTAAGCCAGTTCATATACTAATCCCATGACTGGCACGGACACCAGGGCATGGAGACCACTATGAACCACCATTATATTGGTGCCCGGAACTAAAGGTGGATCTCACTGATTACATTGAGAACTGCCTCATTTGCGACCAGAACATTTTTGACGGTTACGCCAGGAAGGGACATTAGGACACACCCATCCTGTGGAGGGTCCCTGGACGAATCCCATATGGATTACATTGGCCCACCCCCAGCAAGCAGAAATGGATTTAAGGAGGTAGTGGTTACCATTGACACGTTCACGAAGAGTTCCCACCCGCAATGCAAATGCCCACAACCACTCACACTCCCCAGTCCCTCTATTGGACATGGGACCAGTCCAGGCGGTTGGTCAGATTAGCAGGACGATTCGAGGACCAGGACATGGTAACCCTGAACCCTGCGTTCATTGGAATGCAAGCAACCAGCAGACGGGAGTCTGACGACTAAGGGAGGTAGATGATTCCACGGATGAACCTCCCATGGGGGTATTACAAGAACAACTGCGGAGCGCAGTGTTCTGAGGTGTGGGGAGCACAAACATTTTGAGATGTCCAGATGATGACAATTGGACACCTCCCAATAAGCATGGCACATGTATGCTCCATGCACACAACTCTTCTCTGTTTGTGCGTTGGTTCACCCTCATCTCCCCATCCCTTCTTCTCCCTGCATGCTATTTGCAATTCGAACTGTCCCTCGCCTCTCACTGATCAGAGACTTCATCATCAGCACTCACACTGAGCCGTCTTTCCCCCCACGAATAACAGACCAATACTACATTGTGTGCCTGCCACACAACTCCACAATTGACCCCCACTACTTAGAGCAATTGTTACATTCATTACCTGACCATTTTCTCTCCCGCCCACCCCCACCCCCAATCAGAGTCCGATCTTCACCGTTGCTGTGCGTGGGTATCACCCCACCTTCCACAGAATAGGGGGTGGTCCCTCACCAACCACACACCCTCATCCTGTCATCTGTTCTTGGACACCCGACATATCACCATCACGTTCCTGCTGGTTCTAACCAGACGTAGGAAGTAGCTCCTTCCGAGGGATACACCTTCATCCTGTCATCAATCCTTGGACACCCAATATATTGCCATTGCATTCTTGCTGGTTCTAACCCACCGGTCTATTCAGTCCTCGGAGGTAGCCCCTTTCTAGGAATACACACTTGTCCTGTTCTTCAACACACTTGAGTAGTGGAGTAACGGCATTTCCCCCCCTACCCGGGGACCCACGGAACCATTCAAAACGCTCGGGTAGTGGAGTAACGGCATTTCCCCTGTCCCACCAGGGGACCCCACACATTCTTTGCCCGCTGCATACGCACCTCTCTCACCACTAACCCCTCCTCCCCTCCGAACCCCACTCTCTGGAATGGCTGCGTACAGTACCAAACACTTGGACAGGTCTCAGACCAAAACCGTTGCCCCATACCCCAACGTTTGGTTGTGGGACGAAAAATGTATTCAGTGACTCGGGTCACAATTCATCCGCTTCTTCACTCTTCTACAGAGGTCCCTTCGGACCAAACCCACATGTTATTTACGCTTAGCAACCCTATAGTGATTGTTGCTGTGAAGGAATCGGGCTGCCCCCCCCCCCACTCCCCCTCCTCAGGTCAGACCTTTGTGTTCCTGGGGCGAACTGTGTACATCTGACCGCCCTGGAGTTCGGCTGGTTAAGCCAGACTTCAATCAGTATATGGTTGCGTTAAGAAGGGGCTGGTCGAATACAGGTTCCGACCACTCCAAGCCTCAGCCAAGAGAAGGCTGCGTTGGGTTTGAACATGCTTAGATGAAATGCGAAAGGGGGATGCGGGGGGGGGTCACGGAGGTGACAGTATGATGGAATGAACACAGACATTAGGCGTGCGATAATAACAGAAACTATGCTTGGTCCCGGGGACTCATACGTGTTTTGCACTGAGTATCCAGGTTTGCTTGTATATGACCCTTGTAAAACTGTAAATTCGTAAGGCCAGCCTGTTTACATTGATCTGCACTACCATCTGTATGTTCTGCAGTTTGTACTGGATAGTATTCCTCCACTTCTGTATTAGGTTTTCGATATTGTCCCACCTTTTCATTGAATTGCCAGTTGTATCATACAGTACAGACACTTCCATTTCTCTGACCATATTAGGTCCGTTATGGAATATATATTTAGATTTGTCTTTGTTATTCGTGTGTTATGTATTAGGGAGTTGTGCATGCAGAGGGTCTTACCTGACAGACAGGTGACTGGGGATGCAGGGCAGGTATTAGTCCAAGTGTGCGATCTAACACGCTTTACCTTCACAGAGGGACCAGAGCCGGGACACAGATGACCAGCAACAGACATCCAGCACTGCCAGGATGGGGATCTGTGGACTTCTGAAATGGCCGCCCGCAAAGACAGTGGGCACCACATTGTCACAGATGGGCTGCAGCTTGTAAATGTACAAAGGCTGCAGCCCAGATGGTGCATTGGGACATAGCGATGGAATGCAGGAGGGGGCCATTCAGATCCTCAAATCTGCTCCGCCATTTGCTCTCTCGACCACCGACGGAAACAGCGGTGATACCTTCACCAGCCAAGGAGAGGACCATCCACGCCATCCAGAGAGGGACCAGAGCCGGGGACACAGACGACCAGCAGCAGACACCAGCACTGCCAGATGACGGGTTCCAGATACAGCCATATGTGCTCGGTACATGTCAATCACCTGGACATGAAGTTAGGACCATTCTTGTGTGTTAGTTTATAATGCCACTTGTATGTGTATGTTCACTGTGTGTGCGTGTACTAAACGATTACCGTATTGAACAACTTATGTGGTCATTTGTCCACCGTATACAGGTTACAGACACATACTATGGTTTACAAGGTACAACAGGGCTCAAGGGGGGTGTGGGTTGCGGTGGTGTGTGTGTGTGGGGGGGGGGGTGGCAGTAAGGGGTGTGTGGGGGGGGGGATTTCCACACATGTGTCATGGGGATATGCAACTAAGCAGGGTCTCACTTGCTCGCCCGCCGCCGACATCCACCTCAATGATCTCCCTTTCCTCCGGGCCACCTACCACATCCAGTGCCCTCTGCTCAGGCACGGCGAGGGGCCGCAGGCCTGTTGGTCCCCCTCTGGTCATCTCCCGCTCCCGGCGGTTGTGTGTTGCCTTCTCCTGGGGGTGGGGGGGGGGGGCGGGGGACATAAACAACGACACTGTTAGATGGTCCGATGCATGCAGCCCAGGGGTTAGGTAGATGATGGCATCAGCGGCCAGGGCACCCAGCCATTATGGCTGGCATGGGCGCTGGCATATTGGTTGGGCAGGCTGGGGATTTGGCCGTCCCCTTGGGGGAGGGGGGGAGGGCATGGTCCAGGTTATGGGGTGTATGGGGGGGGCAGAGCAGCCGACTCACCCTGGTCGTCCTGAGGGGGTCGTGTAGTCTCTCCTGGCCGCTCTGGGCAACGTTGCCCATTGTGTTGACTGCCTCTGCCACGTACGCCCAGGCATGGCGAACGGCGGCGCCTGGTGGCCTTCCTCCCGGGTCGGGGTACAGGGTCATTCTTCTCTCCTCCACAGCATCCAGGAGGGTGTCCAGCTCAGCATCCCTGAACCGTGGCACTCCTCTCCTTGCAGCCACCTTGTTGGCTGCGACGGAATGTGTGAGGGGAATTAATCGTCTAAGGGCAGCTGCGGCATGTGGGCCTGATGTGCGCCACATGTGAGCCAAGCACGGACCCGGCGAGTTCGGCGCCGTATTGCTTGGAACCGGTTGCGATGGTGCTAGTCCCAATTAGAGTTGCAGAGTTAGTGCAGCTGTTGCGCTGTTTTTGCTGTTATAAAACACCATTGTTTCCACGCCGGCGTCAACACTTCGTCTCAGAAACGGAGAATCCAGCCCACAGTGACACAGGAGCTGTCATTGCAGCCTCCTGCCACAAGAGGGAGCCAGACTTTACAAGCAACAAACACTGGAAATCTGTTGAAAATATTCAGAAAGACATCGCACAGCATGTAATTTCATCTGAAATTAATCTGAACATGTTTGAATGGGATGATTTCCTTTGACATGCAGAGTATGTGGGTGGAATTTTCCCATAATTTGCATATTCGCAGAGTACGCTGCATGACCTATCGATGGCCTCAAGAAGTTGCCTGAGGCCCACCCCCCGATGCTCTGCCACCGACAGGCCGAGTTCCCAATGGTGTGGGTTTCTCATGGTCTCACCCATCGGGAACTCAGCATGGTGGTTGTGAACTCAGTCCAGCACCGCCACATGTGGGGGAGGGCCGATCCGTGGGCAGGAGGGACTTTGTCAGGTGCTGGGGGCACTGCTTGGGGGTGGTCCAGGGCTCGCAAGCCGGCCAAAGGGAGGCACTATTTTGCAGGTTGGGTCCGCGTGCAGCCAACGCCATGTTGCGCAGCACGGACGCTGCAGGCCGCCGTCGTGCGCATGCACAGCCACAGACCCACAATTCTCCGGGCTCTAGCGGCAGCTAGAGCCAGGTGTTCTACGCTGCTCAGATGCTAACCCCCAGCCAAACGGAGGATCGGTGGCCGTTTTCAGGCGTAAAATGCTACCGTTCCCACGCTGGCGTGAGGACATAGCCTCGCAATCGGAGAATCCAGCCCGAGTTCTCACATTTTGAGCCATTCTGACAAAGAAAATCGGGGGGCGTGGTTTACGCCATCAATCTGGCAGGGCGGAGCCTTATAGAGCTGTCAAGGCCAGCTTCACAGCGAACAGGCGCCAATTTAATGGGCACCCCAATCACAACTGATGTTAATCTCCCCCAGCTCCCACCACTTACCCACCACCTCCCCATCACCATCACCACAAAGATATCAGGGATTCTCCTTCCCATTTCCCCACCGCACATTTACCAGGAGCTCTCCTGACATCTCACAGTTGCGGATTTACAATGAAAAACACAGTGCCAAGGCACAGGGCTCCAAACGACAGGGGTGGAGCAGGGTCCCAAAATGATGAGTGCGTCTCTGACAGCCAATCAGGGGCAGAACTACCTTGGAATCCCCTCCAGAATTTACGTGTGAATCACTCTGCTGCGCCAGTCACAGAGGACGGGGGGACACTTTCCGAGCAAAATCACTGATCAGAACTACATTACCCATGAGGCTTGTGCCACTGTAACCCTGATCAGTGAGGAATGGCAGCATGGAACCAGGGGACACCCACCCGTGGTGCCAAATGGGAGTTGTAGTTCTCATGCGCTCAGCGGCGGTTGGCGGCCAGCATTCGGGAGTTCGAATCTGAAAATGTGCGGGCCTCAGTGGCCGTCACGTGTGTGGGGATGGAACTGAAGGTGCACACCTGTGAATCTCAACCCCTTGGCAGTGCGAACCAAGATCGCAGCCGTTAAACCCCCTGCACCCAATCCTCCTTCCCTCAATCCCTTACAACCCCTCTCACACCCTCCATCTCCCAATTTCCCCCCTGTAGGAAAACACTGATTGTGTGGGTGTGAGAGACTGTGTTTGTGTGTATGATGCACGATCAATGACCACTAAAGCGAGGTTGTAGTTCAACTGAAGGCTTTAATAAGCTAGATGTTTCCCCCAGCAGCACAGGTACAGAAGAGAAGGCTGCTGGGGCTGCATGGGCTCTTATACCTCACCTTGCAGGGTGGAGCTACCATACAGCTTGACCAATAGGAAACATACAATATCTGCCAATGGTGTTCCAGCATTACCAGGTACCGTAATACCTCTACACAGACTACCACATTCACCCCCTATTAAAAAAGAGTCCGTTGGGGATGGTGGCTTGATATTACAACATGGTAACGTGGTAGAAATTATAGTTATGGTGGTTCCGTAATACCTCCATACAGCGTTTTGTAACTATTTACAGATTCACAATTAACTATATACACTTTAAAATGAAGCAATCAGTTGATCGGGGGCCCTGGTCATCCTCTGTGAACGTCAAAGCTTTGGTGGTGATGCCGGTGGAGTCTCGGGCGTCAGTGACTCCGGGAGCGTGGCTTCGATCATTGTGGCAGCTTCAACACCCCTCGACGGCGCTGGTGGGGAAAACGGTTGACCTGGGAAGGGAGCGTCTGCGGGGTGCGTCGGTGGTTGGGGGGGGCCTAGACGGGGCCGGCAGAAGGACCGATCCTCCTGTAAGGTGCACTGGTGGGAGGGAGGGTGGGACTGGTTGCTTGGGTGTGCAAGGGGATCAGGTGGGCGCCAGGTCTCGGAGGGAGACCTTATCTTGTCGGCCATCGGGGTACGCCACATAGGTGTACTGGGGGTTAGCATAAAGAAGATGGACCCTCTCGACCAACGGGTCCGACTTGTGCGCCCGCACGTGTTTTCGGAGCAGGATGCGTCCGGGAGCTGCCAGCCAGGTCGGGAGCGAGGTCCCAGAGGAGGAATTCCTGGGGAAGCCAAGACGTTCATGAGGTGTTTGGTTGGTCATGGTACAAAGCAGTGACCGGATGGAGTGGAGGACATCCGGGAGGACTTCCTGCCAGCGGGAGACTTGAAGATTCCTGGACTGTAGGGCCAGTAGGACGGTCTTCCAGACCGCTCCGTTCTCCCTCTCTACCTGTCCATTACCCCGGGGTTTGTAACTGGTCGTCCTGCTAAAGGCAATGCCCTTGCTGAGCAGGAATTGACGCAGTTCGTCGCTCATAAAGGAGGACCCCCCTATCACTATGTCAGTGGGGAACCCGAACAGCGTAAAGATGCTATGGAGGGCCTTGATGACGGTGGTTGCGGTCATGTCGGGGCAGGGGATGGCGAATGGGAACCGGGAGTACTCGTCAATCACGTTCAGGAAGTACGTGTTGCGGTCGGTGGAGGGGAGGGAGCCTTTGAAGTCCATGGTGAGGCAATCAAAGGGACGAGAAGCCTTTATCAGGTGCGCTTTCTCTGGCCGGTAGAAGTGCGGTTTGCACTCCGCACAGATTTGGCAGTCCCTGGTGGCTGTCCTGACCTCCTTAATGAAGTAGGGCAGGTTGCGGGTCTTGATAAAGTGGAAAAAGCGAGTGACCCCCGGGTGGCAGAGGTCCTCATGGAGGGCTCGGAGGCGGTCCACTTGTGCGTTGGCACATGTGCCATGGGACAAGATGGCGGCGCCCGGGGGCCGCACGTGGCCCTGGAGGAGGAAGATGGCGGCACCCGCTGGCCGCGCGGGGACCGTAGAGAGGTTTGTGGTGGCGGTCCGCATTCGCCACCGGAGACCGCGGTGACTGCACAGGCCTGGCATACCACCACGAAGTGCCCCTTTTTACCGCATCCCTTGCAGGTGGATGCACGGGCCGGGCAACGCTGCCGGGGGTGCTTGGCCTGCCCGCAAAAGTAGCAGTGGGGCCCCCCGGGGTTGCCAGGCCGGCTTGCAGCACAAGCTTGTGGGCGGATGGGAGATGTCTCGGGAGCGGCTGCGGAGGGGTTCCACGCTGCCCAGGGGCTGCCACACGGTCGGGAACGTAAACGCGGGCGTTTTGGGAGGCCACATCCAGGGAGCCTGCAAGGGCCGTGCCTCTTTGAGGCCTAGGGTGTCATTTTCCAGCAATCGCTGGCGGATTTGGGAGGACAGCATACCTGCCACGAAAGTGTCCCAGATCAAGAGTTCTGTGTGATCGCTCGCCGAAACATGCGGGCAGCTGCAGTTTCTCCCCAACACCAGGAGCGCACGGTAGAATTCTTCCAGCGATTCCCCAGGGATTTGTTGCCTCGTTGCTAGCAGATGTCGGGCGTAGACCTGGCTTACCGGGCGAATATAATGTCCTTTTAGCAGCTCCATTGCTGCATCAAAGTCGTCCCCGTCCTCTATGAGGGTGTATATTTCCGGCTCACCCTCGAGTGCAGGACCTGCAATTCCTGTTCTCCCGTGGGTGTGTTTTCGGCCGTTCTGAGATATCCTTTAAAACACGCCAGCCAGTGCTTGAAGGTTGCCGCTGAGTTCGCCGCGTGGGGGCTGAGTTGCAGACGCTCCGGCTTGATTCGGAGCTCCATCTTTTTAAATCTAGCTTATTAAATTGATGCACGATCAATGACCACAAAAGCGAGGTTGTAGTCCAGCTGAAGGCTTTAATAAGCTAGATGTTTCCCCCAACAGCTCAGGTACAGAAAAGAAGGCTGCTGGGGCGGCATGGGCTCTAATGCCCCACCTTGCAGGGCGGAGCTACCATACAGCTTGACCAATAGGAAACATACAATATCTACCAATGGTGTTCCAGCATTACCAGGTACCATAATACCTCTACACAGAATACCGCAGTGTAATTGAGAGCCCTTTGCATTCAGGCTCCTTGCGTAGTGAGCCAATCCTGACAGCAGCCTTCACTCAGAGCGGTGCACCTGGCATTGTGATGCAGTTGTCTACCAGAGGTCAAGGCGCAACTTCCATCATACAATACACAATTGCACCACTAGCTCATTGGCAGAGAGAAACACACTGCAGGTAAATCCCTCGCCCTAGCTCTGAAGGAAGACCAAGTCAGTTCACTTCAAACCTGTCCCCTCAGATAGAACAATGTATTCCGCTTTTCGATAAATGCCCTTTTGTCTTACTGCAATGAGAAGCGAATCAAGGCAATGGTCTAGATTATATAATCTCAGAATCATGGCTGCAACCTCTTTAGGCTTCCCAAGCTAATAAATAATATATAAGGATCAAGACTTTGGCCATGGAAAGCCAAATTCCCTCAAAATATTGAGGTTTCCTTCGACACCAGAAATTTTGCCAATCATTTAATTTGTCCTATTTGAAGCATAATCACAATCCTTAAAATTAGCTATATATATTGTGAAACTATGATAATTGGTCAGAAATTAGAGTGTTTTACTTCATTCAATAGATAGATGGCAGGCAAAAGATAGTTGAGAATGGAGGCAATAATTTCCTTCCTTACTCAGCATGTTGAGAAGCAATGCATATTAAGCTCCGATTGTATCTTTGTTATAAGAACTAGAAACCCAATCTTGACTCCTTCAACCCCAATTTTATTGTATTTTGTAATCACTTCTCTTCCAACTAGAGAGTGCCACCTGTAAACCCTTTATATATATGTATATGTATGTGCAGTCTATCGAACAATAAGTGTGGTCTATTAAACAATAAAGCTCCAATTCTAACTTAAGCACTGGGGAATATGAACTCTTTCTTAACAATGGAGTTAATCAGTAGCGGTACCCGCGACATGATATCTGATTTCCATGTGGGAAGCATAGAATTTCAGATGAAAACTGGTTGGCCCATCAATGTCACTGCACAGCTCTCAGAAAGAATTATCCACTACTTCCCTATCTTTTTAAACTTTCAGATGTGAAACATACAACAGAGCCTATTCTCAGCAACTGTTTCTGGTAGGAAAATTTCATGTCCTAACAACCCCTCAATTCCTATCAATAGTCATTGTATCAGCAGATTTTGTTTGGTTGAGAATATTATAGCTGCAGGTTTCAAGCAAGGTTTCAAAAATGGAGATTTGGCTGTGCTGGTTGATGGAAATAAATTACGCAGAAGAAAAATAAAGATTGCGTGTATAGGTATCAGATACAGCTAAGTTAACTAAAGCCACATTTGAATGCCCAAAACGCATTGGGAAATAAAATAGGTGGCATTTCTACGGTCAAGCTTGTTCTGTTAGTGGCCAGAAAAGTCACATAAGTCTTTGAAAGATTTAGCATGGTGCTTAGGATTGAGGAGTAGGATGTGGCTGAAATGTAGATATATATGTTTTGTATTCAATTCTACTGTTGAAGATTATACAGCAGTGTGTACAAATGCTTTTAATAATAATACTCTTTATTAGTGTCACAAGTAGGTTTACATTAACGCTCCAACGGTAGCACGGTTGTTAGCACTGTTGCTTCACAGCTCCAGGGACCCGGGTTCAATTCCCGGCTTGGGTCACTGTCTGTGCGGAATCTGCGTGTCCACCCTGTGTCCGCGTGGGTTTCCTCCAAGTGCTCTGGTTTCCTCCCACAAGTCCCGAAAGACGTGCTATTAGGTAAATTGGACATCCCAAATTCTCCCTCAGTGCACCCTAACAGGTGGCGGGGTGTGGCGACTAGGGGCTTTTCACAGTAACTTAATTGCAGTGTTAATGTAAGCCTACTTGTGACACTAATAGAGTATCTATGTTGACTCCTTGATTGTAAATTCATAAATGGCCCTATCTTGTTTGAGGCACTGACGATTGATCAGGTTGCTGGACCTGTTAACATTTAACCTTCAATGCTGGAGAAAATCAGAGAGTTACTATGTGAGCCATTAATTTAGTTGAATTCTTTAAGATTTGGACTAGTTTGAATTGACTGAAGAAAGAGTTTGATGCATGAATTCTTGAACACATTTGCCAGCCCCATTCATTAATATCTAGATAGGAACAAAGGAACAAGTGTTGGCCATTCAGCCCCTTTTGCTTTGGCTGATCTGTATCTTAACTCTCTTTATCCAGTTTAATTTCATGTTCTGTCAGTAATGTTTTTTTGTAATTCAAGTTTTTAATAGGCTTGTATAACACAACTAAACTGTTGCACAATGAATTTTGAGCGATGCGAAAGACTAATCATTCAACGATTCATGGTTTAAAATAAAATGTCAACCGGTACTAATATTTATTTCTTAAAAAGCATAATTTTACTGATGTTTGGGGACTCAAATAATTAATAGAGAGGAAATCAACAGAGTAGAATATTGCAAATTACATGGGCAACACATTTTCTGAGAATTTCTACACCTCAAAATTTCCCACTGTACCACTGATGGTTGTGGTGGTGGTGTGGGGCGGGGGGGGGGGGGTGGATAGGAGGAGAAGAGATGGGAAGGGGGAGGAGAAAGTGTGTTCGAGGGGTGGAGTAAGAGAGTGAGTGTAAGGGGTGGGGGAAGAGAGAGTGCATGTGAGCGTTGGTGAAAAGAGAGTGTGTGTGAGGATTTGGGAAGAGAGTGTGGGAGTGGGTACAGAGAGTGTGTGTCGAGAGGTAGGCTTTGGCCTTCAGATCTTGGGGTGGTGGGACCCTAAAAATAAAGCTGAGCACAGGGCTCCACAAACTGTAATCTGCATCTGCCACTGCAACAGTATGACCACCACTCCCCGTCAATGCTAAATTCCCTCCCCTCAATGCCCACTCCCTCTCAATGCCAGGTTCCTTCCCCTCAATGCCCCCTCTTCCATAGTGCCAGTTTCCTGCCCTCAATGCGCACTCCCGCTTTCAATACAAGGCTCCCCCTTAGTGCCCTCCCCCATCGATGTCCACTCCCCTATAATGCAAAGCTCCCCTTAATGTCCAATCACCCCTCAGTGCCAGGTTCCCTTCCATCAAGGCTAGGTCACCCCCCCCCAATGCCAGGCTCTCCCCCTCAATGCCAGGTTCCCTTCCCTCATTGTAAGACACCCATCAATGCCCACTCCCCCCCCTACTCAATTCCAGGATCTCTTCCTTTACTGCAAGGACCTCCCCAATGCCCACTCCCACCTCAATGCCAGATTCCCCTCCAGTGCCTGCTCCGCCCTCAATGCCCGCTCCCCCACAATGCCAGGTTCCCCGTTTTACTGCCCGCTCCTCTACAATGCCAGGTTCCGACTTTCACTGCTCACTCACCTGTCACTGCCAACCTGCACCCCCCCCCCTTCAAAAACCTCGGTGCTCTTCCCACCCACCATCACACAGAATGGGAACACCCCCTCCTCTAATTGGGCTCCCCAAAGGGCTGGCCCTGTTCCCTGAAAAAGGTTGGTGCTGTCAGGCTGGCATATGTTAGCACTACCAGGCTGTCAGTGCCATATCTGGAAGTACCAAGTTGTGTCGAGGAAGGGGCGGCAGGGTGGCGCAGTAGTTAGCACCGCTGCCTCACAGCGCTGAGGACCGGGTTCGAAACCGAATGGAGTTTGCACATTCTACCCATGTCTGCATGGGTCTCACCCCCACAAAACAAAGATGTGCAGGGTAGGTGGATTGGCCACGCTAAATTGCCTGTAAATTGGAAAAAAAGAATTGGGTACTTTAAAGTTGTGCCGGGGAAGTGCCAGGGGGCAGTGCCCAGGTATGTTGCCCCCCCCCCCCCCACCCCCCCCCTCCCCCCCCCCCCCCCCTCCGCACCCCCGGGGGGCTATACGTACCTTTGGCACCCCTGCCGGTATCCCCTTGACAGCTTCACATTCTTAAATAGCTGTTGTCACGTCGGCAAGGGCAGTGGGGGACGGTAGTTGGGTAATTTACGCTTAGATTCAAAACACTGGACTTTGAATGTATTTTTTGCACCTCCCCACGTAGCAGGTGAACTGATGCATTGAACCAAATCTTCCAATCTCCAGATTGTCAGGCTCTAGACATATGACAGAGATGTGTGACGAGACCTTGTGGAAGTTATCATGTGAGAATTACCCCGGAAGTTCCAACTTCTGTCGGGCAATTCTTCCGCTCCTTTGTCTGGTATGTTTTCTCTCACTGCTATTCCATTGCATCGACCCTTCTGCTTTTTTCTTAACATAACTGAAAGTTTGCAGTGTGGGTAGTCAGTATCTTCATCTGTTTATAGACTGCAATATTGTGAGTATGCCTTTTCCAATCACATCAGAGTGCGCAGAGCCCCAAATGAGCTGACATCGCAGCCTTTCACCTGTGTCCTTAAATTTACATTTTCTGGCTTCATTTTTTCAATTCTGGGGTGAAATTTTCAACAGGCTCACCTGATTCCTGCCTAGGGCCTTGAAATATCAGTAGATCCGATAATTTGATTTTGGCTGGAGGTGTGTGCTGAATTTGTCAAAATAAATCTTGGCTGTGATTCAGTGGACTCGGGTTTACGTCCGCTGAACAGCGGGTTAACAGAGTGTTTCTCGGTGGCTGCACGGCCGAGAAACATACCACTATCCAATTTTACTTTGCTGTTTTTTTTGGCCTCGGGGGGTTTCTCCCCACTGAGGTGGCACTTAGAATGATTTTGTGCTGGCGAACCTCAGCTCGCCAGCAGGAAAGACTCCTCGTAGATTGGTGCTCCATTTTGGAAAGCTAGTCCGATCTTTCCTTCCCTCCCCTTATCAGGCCCTGGCCGCTCTTTTGACCCTCCTCTACCTGGCAAGGCCCCCCCAAGCCCGACACATTGGCAGCCTCTACCTGGGCACCCTGGCACTGCCGGCCTGGCAACCTGGCTGTGCCCATGGAAGCATGACATTGCCACCATTGCACCCTGTCACTGCCAGGGTGGCACGACCATGGTGTCCAGGTGACACTGCCAGGGTGCCAGGCTGACAATGCCAAGGACCCTGGCTGCCAGGGCGAGTGCCTGAATTCCACCCTGCCATACGCCTGACCAGCTGGGATTCTCCAATGGCCTGGAAGACTGCCCCAGATACAATTACGACTTGTGCTAACCGGTGCTCAGGCGATGTCTCCCAGGCATGGCCGTTCAGTCCCGGGCGCCCGGTGTATCCGGAATCTGGGTATTAAATTGATCCGTGCAGGCGCAATGGGGGTTGCTGAATTGCACCCCTTGTCTGGATTTTTGCTGACACCTTCACTCAGCTGGTAACTATTAAACAAAAATTCAAACCTTACCCTCCTGCCCACAGTAGGAGATAGCTCACCCTTTATTTTCATGTGTGCTTTTTAAGAATGTCAGTCTGTACTTTTCTCTCAACTTCTTAAATGCTTCAATAATATCAGCTTCCCAGCTGCAATGGATTGCAGCTGTGTGTTTATTGCTTGTGGTGGCAGCCATTTTGTTTTCACAGTTTTTCTCTCTCTAGTAATTTGAATTGATTCTTCAATCTAATTCAGCATTAAATTTGTTTTTACTCACAGGCACCTGTTGCCATCATGTTGGATTTGGATTTTGTTTATTGTCACGTGCACCGAGGTACAGTGAAAAATATTTTGGCCGAACAGCTCAACAGATCATTAAGTACATGAAAATAAAAGATAATAAAAGAAAATACATAATAGGGCAACTCAAGGTCCACAATGTAACAGCACAACACCAGCATCGGGTGAAGCTTACAGGGATGTAGTGTTAATGAGGTCAGTCCATAAGAGGGTCGTTTAGGAGTCTGGTAACAGCAGGGGAGAAGCTGTTTTTTGAGTCTGTTTGTGCGTGTTCTCAGACTTTTGTATCTCCTGCCCAATGGAAGAAGTTGGAAGAGTGAGTAAGCCGGGTGGGAGGGTCTTTGATTATGCTGCCCGCTTTCCCCAGGCAGCGGGAGGAGTAGATGGAGTCAATGGATGGGAGGCAGGTTCGTGTGATGGACTGGGCTGTGTTCACGACTCTCTGAAGTTTATTGCTGTCTTGGACCGAGCAGTTGCCATACCAGGCTGTGACACAGCCAGATTGAATACCTTCAATGGTGCATCTGTAAAAGTTGGTAAGAGTTAATGTGAACATACTGAATTTCCTTAGTTCCCTGAGGGAGCATAGGCAATGTTGTGCTTACTTGGTATTAGCCTCGACGTGGGTGGACCAGGGCAGATTTTTGGAGATGTGTACCCCTAGGAATTTGAAGCTGCTAACCATCTCCACCTCGGACCCATTGATGCTGACAGGGGTGTGTACAGTACTTTGCTACCTGAAGTCAATGACCAGCTCTTTAGTTTTGCTGGCATTGTGGGATAGATTGTTGTCGCTGCACCACTCCACTAGGTTTTCTATCTCCCTCCTGTATTCTGACTCATCGTTATTCGAAATCCGGCCCACTATGATCGTATCGTCAGCAAACTTGTAGATGGAAATGGAACCACATTTTGCCACGCAGTCGTGTGTGTACAGGGAATATAGTAGGGGGCTAAGCCTTGCGGGGCCCTCGTATTGAGGACTATTGTGGAGGAGGTGTTGTTGTTCATTCTTACTGATTGTGGTCTGTGTCATGATATTCAGATAAACATCATGGTGCAAACACACATACACACTGATGGACAGATCAACGGACCAATCAATACACACGCAACATCACAGCCAATCACAAGCAAGAGCAGACACACTATAAAACGGGGAACACGACACTTCCGATTGATTCCAGCAGGAGACAGCTCAGGGCACAGAGCTCACAGCAAGCCACTCAGACATTCACCATGTGCTGAGTGCCTCTCCAAGATAGTGTTAGGGCTGGGTCCACAGGTTAGAGGGTAATGAACGAACCGCAGTAACCAGTTTACAAATGTTAATATGGATAGTAATAAAACTGAGTTGTACCTTCCACAACCGTGTTGGTTCGTCTGTGTAGCAGAGCACCCAACACGACAGTCTGTGGGTCAGAAATTCGAGGATCCAGTTGCAGAGTGAGGAGCAAGTCCGAGGTTTTGGAGCTTTGATATGAGATTGGCTGGGATTATGGTGTTGAAGGCGGAGCTGTAGTCAATAAATAGGAGTCCTTATTGTCGAGATGCTCTAGGGATGAGTGTAGGGCCAGGCAGATGGCTTCTGCTGTGGACCGGCTGCGGCGGTATGCGAATTGCAGTGGATCAAGGCGTTCTGGGAGTATGGAGGTGATGCGCTTCATGACCAACCTCTCAAAGCACTTCATTACGACTGAAGTCAGGGCCATCGGACAGGGTCATTGAGGCACGTTGCCTGGTTCTTCTTTGCCTGGCACGTTGCCTGTCTCCTCTGGCATCGGTATGATGGTGGTCTTCTTGAAGCAGATCGGGACTTTGGAGCGGAGTAAAGATTATAGATGCCCGCGAACACATCTGCCAACTGGCCCATGCAGGCTCTGAGTGCACGACCAGGGATCCCGTCCAGACCCGTCACCTTCAGGAAAACCAATCTGACTTCGGAAGATGTGATGGTGGGTATGGGTGAGTTATGGGCTTCTGGGGCACCTGACAACGGATTGTTGGTTTCCTGCTCGAACCGAGCATAGAATGCATTGAGTTCATCGGGGAGGGGTGCGCTGCTGCTGGAGATACTGCTCGGCTTATGTTGTTTAGGCCTTGCCACAACTGCCAAGAGTCTGTAACGCTAGCCTGTGACTCTGGCTTGGTCTGATATTCTATCTTGGAATCTCGGATGGCTTTGCGAAGGTCGTACCTGGATTTCTTGTATAGGTCAGGATCGCCTGACTTGAACGCCTCAGACCTGTCCTTCAGTAGGGAGTCGTTTGCGCGATTGAGCCATGGTTTCCAGTTGGGTAACGTACGTACTGCTTTCTTTGGCTCGCGGCCATCCACACATTTGCTGATGAAGTCTGTGATGGTGGTGGCATACTCATTTAAGTTGGTTGCTGAGCTCTTAAATATGGACTGGTCCACTGTCTCTAAGCAGTCTCGTAGGAGCTCTTTTTCCTCGGACCAGCACTGCATGTTCTAGTTCACATAAGTTGGAAATAATCACTTTATACTCCAAATACTGGAGCTTTTATCAAGTGTTTTTCCTGCATTTCTGCTTGTAGCCGGTGGGCTGATAATTATTACCCAGCACGTGACTGCAGTGTGACAATGAATGTGGCATTCCAGGATATATAATCATCTGACAATTAGTCCCTAACTCATTACAAGTAATATGGTAATATAACACTGCTCATATTTCGTGCAGCACCATCTCACAAGCAGCAATGAGATGCATGAAAACAAATCTGCTATCTTCCAAAAACAATCCCAATTTTTCAAGTTTTTCTTCTTATTTCTTTATATCAAGCAGCATTTTAATGAATTTGTACTGCACTCTCTCCATCATCTTAGTACCCTTCCGATTCTGTGGATCCCAATACTACAGTATTCCAACTCTTGTCTTACTCAGAATTTATATGGGATGTCTTGATCTTTATCTTCTACACCTCTCCATCATAAAACCAAGTATTCCTTTTGTTGGCCAGGACCCTCGTTCCAGTTGATTGACAGGCACAACACCTTTAACTTTGAATCAAATCACTTCTTTATTAAACACAATATAAAAATCCCAATGCTTATTACTATTGCATGAGAAGTTCTATCAAACACTGTATCAAAAGTACACAAATGATTCCACCTTCCTGTACTACCACTATGAATTCATAAGCATAGGTTAGACTGTTAATCCTTATCTAATAACTTTTAGTGGACCTGTGGAAACTTCACCATTCAATTGCACTGACCAGGCACCAGCGAGGATCAAACTCCATCTTCAAGCTGGAAGCTTGAGGTCTTCTTCTGTGATTGTTCTTCCTCGATGTTTTGCATACCTTGTCATTTCTGCGTTGATATTTATATCTGTCTTGAGACTGTGTCCGATTGTCTACAGGCATTCCTACATGTAACTGATGACCCCCTCCCGTTTCATCAGACAGACCACAGCAAATGCTAAGGTTAATGGTCCGCTATATTGCACACCCGCTTATCTCTCATCTTTCCTCTTTCCAGGTGATTGTTCCCAGACCTTATTTCCATACCTCGCCTCTGGCACCTTTCAGCGATGCCAATCGATCTCACAATAGGGGGCCACCATCTGCTGTCCTGTCTTCTGTTTCAAAATCTGCACTCTCAGCTCTTAATGTTCTATCTATTGCATGATAGAACTTCTCATGCAATAGTAATAAGCATTGGGATTTGTTTCTTCGATGTCTCTGTTACTTGGCCACATTTCCCATCAGGCTTTGGGCCAGGGCCATACATTTTTGTTATTAGCCATACCCACTTGAGGAGCTGCTTTCAATGTTTTGAAAACCCAATTTTCCAAATCCTTCTGCCCTTCCACATTACCCAGCTTTTCGACCATACACACTTAACAAACTAATCTGGAGCTGGAGGGTTTTATTGAAAGGAAAGTGGACAATTTATTAACATTAATTAAATAAAATTCAGCATGGACTACAATCAGAAAGATGATGGCTGTTACTTACCCTTCACCTCAGACACCATTGCAAGTCTCCTACGACACTCGAGGTCCAACATTGTTATGGAAGTAGGACTTGTTTGAAGATTAGAATGGGCAATAAAGATGGAAACTATCTGTAATTTCAAGATCAATATTTTACAATTAAAGGGTATAGAGTCAGAATTTTTCTGATTGCTTTGAATACTTTGGTGCACCTTTATATCCCATGACAAGTTTGTGGGAGGAAAATGTTTATTCTAAGTTATAAAGAAGAAGGGACATTAGGTTGAGTTTATTTACCTAAAGGGTGATAGCAGTTGTAGAGTAAATTACTGAGAAAGTCCTTTGAAGCAGACTGTATGACTGAGGCCAAGGAGCATTTATGATCTGTGGAGTTGACTTATTGCCAAATTAGGGTCAGATGGGTGTGATGCATCCATACCCATTCGGAACTGGATGGACATTGTCCAGGCGCATTTCACATAGAATCCTCGCATTCAATTAACATTTTAATCCGGCTCCAGGAGATGAAGTGTCCAGTGATTATATATCCCGGAGTGCCAAAACCATCTGCTTCTGTCCAATCATAATATTCCCCTCCCCACCCCCACCCTCACCTCTGCCAACACCTCCCCAACCCCATTCATCACTCTTAAAATGGCCAGGTGCATAACACCTCCCATCTGGAGTGTTGGCTAAACAAGGTAGAAAGAAATATTCCTAGCCACCCTAGCCCAGAGCTTAATAGCATCAAAACACTTGTGGGATTGACAAAAGCAGCAAGCTACAGGAATCTGGTAGACATACAGCTCTGGTTTCAAGTAGCCTGTTCTAACATTTCAACACCCTCGGGGGGTTCCGGCTCCATAAATTTCCAAACTAGTAGTTACATAAAAACACAAACAAATGCCGTGCATTCATTTCTGTACGTCGGTTTTTAATAGATCTCGTGATCTGGTTGTAAGTCCTGTACATTGGCGTGGGTGCAAATTTGGAGCCCTGCAAAACGTTCCTTATGATGGTGATCAATGAACTAGCAGGGCAAACATTAATAAATCTCACCTTCCAGCAGATGCTTGACCTCCATTCTGCTGATCCAGAAGTCTGGAATTTGATTGATTAAAAGATTTAGGTCAAAGCCTACTCTGTTCCTCACGACAAGTTTGTGAGAAGAATGATACCTTTGCAATTAAGCCATCTGTTTTCTTTTTTGCCATGGTGATATGTTTTAAGTAAGAAATGGATTCACAGGAAGATTTGTTCAATGTCCCAACTAGACTTTAAAGAATTTATCAACATTGGAGTCACTAAACTCTCAGCACAGAAATTAGTCTGTGTACCTTTAGTAGACCACAAAAGGAGTTCACCCCGAATTATAGAAATAAATAATGTTGTATTACAATAACTCTTATTTGCATGGCAGGAAAGATCCCAGCCTGTTCTCTCCTCTCTGTCGGTACCCAAACTAGCCGACTTTCTAAAGACGTTTAGCTATTCATGGTTTAGGTTCCCTGCCCCCTTTAATGGGGGAACTCGTATTCAGCGTGGCTCATGGGGAGTTTAACCATTGCCACTTCGTAACTCCTGTGTGGGCTATGGAAATATCATTAATGCAACTGTAAGTTTGGTTCAGTAGTTACACTCTGATTGCCGAGTCAAAAGTCTACAGGTTCAAGCCCTCATCCTGCACTTGGGCACAGAATATTTGTTGATACTTCAGTGCAAATACAGAGAGACAGTTGTATTGCTGGAAGTTCTTTCCTTTCACTGTGACACTCAAGTGAGGGATTATTTGTCTGTCCAGATGCAAAGATCTCTCACCATCTCTTCAAGAGCAGGGAGTTCTCCCTGGTTTCATGGTCAACATTCATCCCTCAACCAACATGACCAAAACAGGCAATCTGATTATCCTTCCCGTTGCTGTTTGTGCGACCTTTCCATGCCAAATAGCTGCCTTGTCTGCCTACTGAACAACAGGAATTCATTGAATGACTGTAAACAATTTTCAGATGTCCTGGAGACATGACGAGTTCTACATCAATGCCGCTTCATTCTTACTCAAAGCTCACTCTTAATTTCCGCAAGTTGCTGCCTCTGTTAAAGGAGCTGACCCAATAACAGTTCGCAAACACTGGTGCATAACCCCATTTGGAGGTCACAGGGACAGGTCATGGGGGTCATGAAAAACAAAATCAATTTGTCTCCTACTGCCTCATATTGTCCCTGTAACAGGAAGTAACCAATCACAAGACAAAAGTCCAGGGGCGAGATTCTCGGACCCCCGCCGGGTTGGAGAATCGCCGAGGGCTGGCGTGAATCCCGCCCCCGCCGGGTGCCGAATTCTCCGGCACCGGATATTCGGTGGGGGCGGGAATCGCGCCGCGCCGGTTGGCGGGCCCTCCCCCGCAATTCTCCGGCCTGGATGGGCCGAAGTCCCGCTGCTAAAATGCCTGTCCCGCCGGCGTAAATCAAATCACCTACCTTACTGGCGGGACAAGGCGGCGCGGGTGGGCTCCGGGGTCCTGGGGGGGGGCGCGGGGCGATCTGGCCCCAGGGGTTGCCCCCACGGTGGCCTGGCCCGCGATCGGGGCCCACCGATCCGCGGGCGGGCCTGTGCCGTGGGGCACTCTTTCCCTTCCGCCTTCGCCACGGTCTCCACCATGGCGGAGGCGGAAGAGACTCCCTCCACTGTGCATGCGCGGGAATGCCGTCAGCGGCCGCTAACGCTCTCGCGCATGCGCCGCCCGGAGATGTCATTTCCGCGCCAGCTGGCGGGACACCAAAGGCCTTTTCTGCCAGCTGGCGGGGCGGAAATTCGTCCGGTGCGGGTCTAGCCCCTTAAGGTTGGGGCTCGGCCCCCCCAAGATGCGGAGCATTCCGCACCTTTGGGGCGGCGCGATGCCCGACTGATTTGCACCGTTTTGGGCGCCAGTCGGCGGACATCGCGCCGTTTCCGGAGAATTTCGCCCCAGATGTCGGGCACATTGATTGGCTGCAGCAGCAGCACTGACCAGGGGTTCTGTAAAACAACAATGGGCGGGTTTGCACGGAAGTCAATGGACTTTTGGCTGGTCTGCCACATCTCCCACGGAAGGTGGGCCACAGAATCTCGGCCTACGCAAATATGTGAGAGGCCTTTTGGACTGGCTTCACAGAATGGTGGCAATGGAAAAGGACTTGAATTTAGTGACTAGCGGCATTGGAAACAAATTTGGGAAGTTCTGAGGAAGAAGGATTTGGTACAAGTGCTAGTAAAACAGAATATGGGACATAATTTCCAAGTTTTGAAGCTCCTTTAACTGAGGCAGCAACTTGCTGAAATAAAGTCATATTGGTCCTTTATACAATTAGGTAAAATTACTTAATTGGCCAGCTCACTCCCTTACCCTCTGAAGACTGTGATTCTGAGCACAGGTTTCTGACCACTTGCAATCATGCACCAAGGTCACAATTACATTCCTTTTGAATTTGTTGGCTCTTCACTGGGGGACAGTTGCGCCAGTGCTGGTGATCCTTCAGTGCTTTTACCAAGTGGCCTTCCTCAATGACCTCCTTATTTCTAGAGTCTCTTCCCTTACCATGAAAGCAAAAAAAAAACAAGTCTTGTGTTAACCAATGAAGAACCTCGTTGATTTACTTTTCCCTGATTTGAAATTGTAACTCCTTGTTCTTTTCTTGGATTTTAGTGAGAGGTGATTTATGAGATTGTCTCGCTTCCATGATACTATCTTACGTAGCGCTGCTCTCAAGGTGGAAAAACCCAAGATTCTCCAACCCTCAAGTTCTCAGACCCATTGAAGCCACGCATCAGACTTCTGGGTGCTCCGATTTCCTCCCACAAGATCCAAAAGAAGTGCTGGTTAGGTGAATTGGACATTTTGAATTCTCCCTCAGTGTGCCCGATGGCACTGGAGTGTGGCGACTAGGGGATTTTCACAGTAACTTCATTGCAGTGTTAATGTAAGCCTACTTGTGACAATAATAAAGATTATTATTATTGTGACTCATCCCATGCCACCTGCAGCTTTTTGATGACCCCTTCCCACTCATTTAAAAACAGAATGTTTAATCAATTAAGCAATGGTTCTGTACTTTCTCACACTGTAGTACAGGAGTCTGCTGTGAAAGGAATATTATAGCCTAAAGGGTTGTTTTTATTTCAAACCTAAACTGCGCCAGGGTACGCTTGATAAGAAACTGCAGCCCCAGTGTCTCTTGACATTAAAACACAGCTGCTGTGAGCTTTCTGCCTATCTTGCTTTTTCCCCCATCAGCAGGTAAGACCGAGATCTTAGTTCAGGTTGACCTGAATACGATGAAACAAAGGTATTTGATGTGAGCTGAGGCGTGTGTTACGTGGCTGACCTGCAGCGTTACTTAGACTTGTGCAATCAATTCAATAGAGCGAGTTGAGAGGGGCAGAGAAATGAAATGCTGGTCACCCAGGGAGACATTTACTTCTGGGGCTTCTTTCCAAACAAAGATGATTTTTTTTAAATATTTGTAATTGGGATGTAGGCCAAGAACTTTCCTCTTGGGTTGAGAATCACATGAATGACTAAGCAGCCTCACAGGCGCCAGCCAATTGGTACCTGATTAGCACTAATTTCAGCTCTCTTCAATTCCTTTCACAGCTGGAGGCAAGAATGTAAAGGCACCGGCATTTCTACAGATCATCAGTCTGTTCCAGAGTAAGCAATGAGTGATTTTAAACTTGATTAACATTCCAGTATTCTGCTGATGCATTGCACGGATGCCCGACTCTTTACAAAACAACGGAATTATCAACGGTTTGATATTTGATAGGCCCACCCCTAGATTAGCTCTCTTTTTTTTGCTTGCCTGAAACAAAAACCTTTAATTTATCCCTTAATTAGTTTCAGTTCTTCTAATTAGTTGGCATTTTGGGCTGGAACGTCAAATTCTCTGTTTTTGCTCACAACGGGTCCCGCCACCTATGATAGAGGAGAATCTTGCACCCCCTGACTTTCACAACAAACATTAATGCCCAGATTTACACCACAATGGAGAGGCTCTCTGTCGTGAAGATAACGGAAATGCCCCGAAATTAGAAGTCCTGCCCCCGAATGCAGCACTTCCTACTTTTAGGAAGGTGGGAATGGTGGTGGGGCATGTTTCGTACAAGCACGGTGTACTGATGCAGCTGATCAGTTAAGGCATCGGCTGCCCCCAAAGAAGTGGGATTTTGATACATTAGGAGTGTGAAACACAAAGGGCGGGATTCTCTGGCCGCGTCAGTCTGACGACTCGCCCGTGGCATTCTTGCGGTGGGCGGGGCGGAAGAATCCAGCCCTAAGTGTGCAGATTGGTACGAGTAGGTCTGAACTGTGTGGATTCATTTCTCCCCTTGGGAGGTGAAATACCCTTTTAGTGATTATGATGCGAGGGATTGAGCACTGTTCTATGTTTTAATCTCTAATTATCATTTTTTTTGGACACAGTGCCAGGGATCCATCTTGCCTCCACACCTTGCAGCTACCTCACTTCTTCCTGGGTCATCTGCTTCGACACCCAAGCCCACAAAGATCCCCACCTACCTATTTTGTCCAGTTTGTTCTTTAACTTAGCAATTAACTAAAAGTTACTCATTTGACTGAGTGAAGTTCAGTTGCAGCTTTAAAACAGGAATTTACAGGCTCTTAGCTGAAGCTAGTTATTTAGCCAACTGGTTTAATCAACTCTCAGCAGTCTTAAATTAGAGGCCATAAAAGGAGGCTCCTTCAGTGCTACATTCTTTGCACCCAATGCTGTTTTGCTGCATCAGAGTGTAGCCAGAGTTTGGTGAAACAGGAAGTTAGATTAAAGAGGGAGGAGTGGAGTCAGCAGGACCTACGAGGGACACTTTGACTCGCGTAGTGGGCTGTGTTTCAAAATCAATCCAGGAGTGATGTCAGAGGAAAATAGTAACTTCATTGGTTGGTAAATAAATGCTCATTTGCATTATGTATTCTAAATTGCTTTCAGCTAAAAAGGAGAAGTATTTTACAGATTAAAAAAACAAAACCAATTGGAAATTTAAAAAAATAATAATTAAATTAAATAGAGATGCAGGACAGAATCACAGAAAAATACAGTGCAGAAAAGTCCCTTCGGCCCATTGAGTCTGCACTGCCACATGAAAGGCACCTGATCTGCCAATCCTAATCCCATTTGCCAGCACTTGGCCCATAGCCTTGAACGTTAAGATGTGCCAAGTGCTCATCCAGGTACTTTTTAAAGGATGTGAGTCAACCCGCCTCTCCTCTACCACCCTCCTAGGCAGTGTCCCAGACTGTCATTACCCTCTTCATAAAACCTTTTTTCCTCAAACCTCCCTGAACCTTCCGCCCCTCACCTTGTATTTGTGTCCGCTTCATAACCGACACTTCAAGGGGAACAGCTGTTCCCTATCCACCCTGTCTATGCCCCTCGTAATCTTGTACACCTCGATCAGTCTTCTCTGCTCCAGTGAAAACAACCGAAGCCTATCCAACTTTTCTTCATAACTTAAATATTTCATTTCAGGCAACATCCTGGTGAATGCCTCTGCATCCGCTCTAGTGCAATCACATCCTTCCTATAATGTGGTGACCAGAACTGCACACAGTATTCCAGCTGTGGCCTCACCAATGTTCTATGTAACTCCAACATGACTTCCTTGCTTTTGTAATCTGTGCCACGATTGATAAAGGCAAGTGTACTATATGTCTTTTTCACCACCCTATTAACCTGCCCTTCTGTCTTCGGAGATCTATTTACAAACACGCCAAGGTCTCTTTGTTTCTCAGGACATCCCAGTGTGTGTTAGGAATGGGTTAACAGACCTTCCAATTAAATACTATTTTGATGCCAATTATCCAATAGAAGTCACTGATATATAAAGGGGTTGCAGGTGACACTATTTGTTTGTGGAGATTTGTGTGTGAAGTTGTGGAAAAGCAGAACTCTTGTCTCCCTTACTCTACAGCAACCCAGAAAGTTAAACCGTGTGGTGCCATTCATTAAATATTTCCTTGTCAAATTGTGCCTTCTGAAGTGTAACACCTCATAATTTTCAGGATTAAATTCCACCCACCACTTTTCTGCCCATTTGACCATCCCGTCGATATCTTCCTGTAACCCAAGACTCTCAGCCTCACTGTTAACCTATCTTTATGTCATCTGCAAACTTACTGACCCTACCTCCCACATAGTCATTTAAATCATAGGGGACCCAGCACAGATCCCTGTGGTCCACCATTGGACACTGGATTCCAGTCACTAAAGCAGCCATCTGTCATCACCCTCTGTATCCTACAGCTTTGAATCCACCTTAGCAAGTTCCCCTGTGGGACCTTGTCAAATGTTTTGCTGAAATCCACTACATCATTGCACTATCCTCATTTACACACTTCGTCACATGCTCAAAATTTTCAATCAGATGTGCTCGGCATGACCTCCCTCTGACAAAGGCATGCTGAGTATTCCTTATCAAACCTTATCTCCAAGTGGAGATAGATTCTCTCTTTCAGAATTTTCTCTATTAGTTTCCTCACCACTGACATGAGATTCATTGGCTTGTAGTTCCCTGGTTTATCCCTACAGCTTTCCTTAAATAATGGAACCACATTTGTCAATCTCCAGTCCTCTAACACCTCTCCTGTGGCCTGAGAAGAATTACAAATTTGTATCAGGGCCTGCGCAATCCCTTCCCTCGCCTCTCACATCAACCTGGGACACAATTCATCCAGGCCTGGAGATTTCTCCACTTTTAAGCCTGCCAACACCTCCAGTACCTTGTCCCTCCCTATGACCATCTGCTCAATAACCTCACAGTCTCTCTCCCCGAGTTGCATATCTGTTTCCTCGTTCTCTTTAGTGAAGACAGATGTGAAATATTCATTTAACACCCTATCAATGTCCTCTGGCTCCACCCACAGATTCCCCCCTTGGTCTGGAATGGGCCCTACATTTTCCCAAGTTATCCTCTTCCCATTGATATACTTATTGAATATATTGGGATTTTCCCTACTTTTACCAGCTAGAGATTTCTCATGCCCCCTCTTTGCTATCATAATTGCTTTTCTAAGCTCCTGCACTTTCTGTACTCTACTAATGACTCTGGTAATTTGCTCTCCTTGTACTTATTAAAAGCCTGTCTCCTCCTTCTCATTGTATCCTGAAATTTGCATATTGTGCTGGTACCCTCCCCATTTCCTCTCTGAACACCCCCACCCCCGGCCCCACTGTTCTTCTGTAGATCACTATCACTAAAATGCTCCCCACCATCACATCACATCAACCACCTGCCTGTCCAGACGATGCATTGTATCTGCATGATGTGGGAGCTGGCGGACCCCATTGTGGTTCCTAGTGAACATATCTGTAGCAAGTGTTTGTTACTCAAGGAACTTCAGCTCAGAGTCACAATATGCAAAATTCAGGATACAATAAGCTGGAATTTGAGCTTTGGATACTACAACATATCAGGTAGGGGGACAGTTACCTGGATGCTGTGTTTCACGAGACAGCCACATGCCTTATATTAACCACCTTAAATTCAGCCAGTGGTCAGGGACAGGAAGGTGTGACTATGAGTGAGGTGTGTCGAGGGATTCAAGAATTAGGAGCCAAAGCCCTTGTTCTTGTCCAACAGATTCCAGATTCTTGCTCCCTCTATGGATGAGAGTAGGGGGAATGACCAAACTGATTTCAGCATAATCGGGGATCGTATAGTTAGGAGCATAGACATTGTTCTCTGTAGCCAGGATCGAGAATCCCAAAGGTTGTGTTGCCGACCTGGTGTCAGGGTTTGGGATATCTCATCTGGGCTACGGAGGAACTTGGAGTGCGAGAGAAAAGATCCAGTTGTCATAGTCCACACAGGTACCAACAACATAGGTAGAACAAGGATAGAGGTTCTGCTGAAGGAATATGAGCAGCATGTGTTACAGCACCAGCAGGAAGCATTTTAGGGTATTTCTTTGTCAATTCATCTGGTTGCTCAGGTAGTAAGAAGTTTTTAGATATTATTGGACTAACAAGTACTATATCACCAGCGAAATAATTTCCTAAGCTAAAGGCCAAACCATCAACCGGAAATGTAGGCCGGACCCCAAGTACAGGACATCCTGACACTAACGCTGACCTCAAATCAATGACATGAAGAGGTACATTGACAAAAGCCATCTCAGACCCCTGAAGAAGGACACTAATTCCTGCAGAGCAGAGGTTCCCAACCAGTGTGTCGCTGGAGTGCTGGGATGTGTGCTGCAAAATAAAATTCAAATGACTAAACATGACTGAAAATATAGTAAATCTAATCTTTGTTTTCAGCTCTGTGGTTGGCAAATCACATGAACCCAGGCCTCCCACGTATGCGTTGACTGGGAATGGGCCACACATGAGCGGGTTCAGATTTTTAAAACATTGGTCAGGCACGAGCATATAGTCTAAACCGATGTTAAAAAATCAGAAGTGTGCAGGTGTGGCCCTTTCCTGTCGGTGCATACAGGGTTCGGATTACCATCATAAAATATTCCAAACAGCGCATGTGCAGCCCTTTCCTGGCTAAAGTCCTGCACATGAGATCCTGGGTTCTTTGGGAATTGGAGATACCGACCACAGAGTTGGAGACAAAGGCCCCGTGTGCCTGGGCAATCAAAACACAATAAGGGCACAAAAGCCTGGGGGAAGTGAGGGAGACCGGGAGAGGTTGTAAAATAAAACAGGAGAGAAGACGGGAAGATTTTTTTTTTTAAGTATCCAGTAAGGGAAGGAGACAGAGACAAGAAACAGGTACCCATAAATTTAAGAAAAGGAGAAACAGGCTCCAATATTGTATTTGACATGCAATTGATAAGGCTTTCATTGTAAACTTCTTAAACTAATGAAAATTGTATTAAACGGTGGCTTGGATTTGGATTTGTTTATTGTCACATGTACTGAGATACAGTGAAAAGTATTGTTCAGCCTACAGTCCAGATAGATCATTCCATCCATGAAAAAGAACATGGGGCATATATAAATGCGCAATGTAAATACATAGACACGGGCATCGGGTGAAATATACAGGAGTACAGTACAACTCAGTAGAGACGATGTGTGAAGAAATCAGATTAGTCCATAAGAGGGTCATTTAGGAGTCTGGTATCAGCAGGGAAGAAGTGTTGGCATGTTTTAGGAGGTTGTAGAGATAAACAACATTTGTGAGAGGGCAGTTCAGTTGGAGAAAATAGGAGCTGTGCCTCAAAATGTTTTAGAGTATAAAGGTGTGTCATGACGTAAAAAAAGTTGGGAACCACTGCTTGGAGAGTACTTCTCAGACAAAGGTGAAATCCATTCCAATATAAAAGACTGAGTTGCACCAGTATATCTCAGTATGGTAACTGGTTTGGAAACAATCCCACTTTCCTAAGACTAAGACACGCTTTTCTTAATAAACTGGCTCAGCCACCTTGAGAATTGGCTGCATAATGCCAGCATCCCATGCTTCCCAAAGTGAATTATCCAGCCCTCGTGACTGCATTTTCACCAGAGCCACCTTTTTGGAAGATTGTCTTTCTGCTGCAGGGTTTAACACTCAGGCAGTCTATGTCCCTTCTTTTTACAATAGAAGGAAGCAAGTTTCTGTTTCGCTCCCAAACCCTTCTCCTCATTAACAGGTGGTTCCACTGCTTTTCTCTTTTTTTCAACAGAACTGGAAGAAGACCTAATCTTTTTCCGGTGAGCTAAACTCTTAAATGTGTCTTTTGTCTCACACTATCCTGTGAAGAGTCTTTCTCCAGAGATTGCCCTTGTGGGTCAGCACACACTCATCAGCTGCAACAACTGCTTGAGTGGCCTCAAGAACCTTTTGAAATAAGTAATCGAGTCATCAGGTAGATTCCTTTTAAACTCCTTGTCAAGCATTGTCCCCCTCAGTTTTTTACAGTCAGAATTTATTTCCTGAGAGTCTCACCATCTGACAAAGGGGGTTTCTTTCTCTCAGGCAAATTCAACAGAGGTTTGGCCCTCCTGTTTGTTATAGTTTCTAAACCACTGTCTGTATGCTTCAGAAACAAGTTGGTAAGCTCTCAATATAGCCACTTTAATGTCTTCTTATCGCAAACTTTGTGTGGTGGTATGTATTAGGGGTAGTATGGTACCTGTGAAGCCGAGAGGCTATTGGCTGACAGGTCCCGGGTCCTGGTTGGATCTGCCGCCTGCTGGCTCCGCCCAGAAGGTGGAGTATAAGAGCTCGAGTTCTCCCAGCAGCCGCATTCTGTAACTGAGCTGCTGGGGAACAAGTCTTGCTTAATAAAGCCTCGATTGACTTCATCACCTCTCGACTTGAGTGAGTAATTGTTGCGCTACACTTTGCTCTGCAGTCAATGCTGAATAAGCTTACTGAGCTTTACCAGCCAGGACACATTAAAATAAAAAATGCCCGAACTTCCCTTGGCCACTTCAAATTTGTTGCCACATTTTCAAAGTGCAAAAAGTACTTATCCACTTTGCTTTCCACAAAAGGAGGCATGTTAACACCAAAACTGGATATCATAGATTCCCTATTATGCCGTAGGAGGCCATTCGGCCCATTGAATCTGCATCAACACTTTGAAAGAGCACACTACCCCTGTCCACTCCTCTGTTCACCCTGCCCTATCGCCTTATCCCCATAACCTAACCTGCACATCCCTGGACACTTAAGAGGCAAATTAGCATGGGCAATCCAACTAACCCGCACATCTTTGGACTGTGGGAGGAAACTGGAGCACCCAGAGGTGACCCACGCAAACACAAGGAGAACGTACAAACTCCGCACAGACAATGACCCAAGGCCACAATTGAACCTGCGTCCCTGGCACTATAAGGCAGCAGTGCTAACCACTGTACCACCATGTTGCCCAGTATTTTTTTTTGTGAGGTGAGCTACCCGACCACCTCCACCCAGTTCAATCTCCCTCATTCACATTGCTTTATCCATCTCTAGTTTCTTACTTTAAAGCTCCTTTTAAAACTCTAATTTCTGTCTCTCCGATTCCTTTTCTTGTTCGAATCACAATTTTTCCAACTCCAATTTCTTACTTACTATTTCTTTCTCTCTCATGTCCCTTTTTTGTTCATTGAACCTTCTTCAACTCAAGTTGTAGCTGAACATGTTTAAGACGACCATCTCCCAATCTCAGAACTTCTGCTGGTAAAATATTTAGTTCAACCAATGCTTGCACAGATTTTATCTTCTTTATCGAACCAGAACAATTTATTTTGACTTTATATTGTCAGCAACACCACAGAGCTGTGCTTCCATGCCCTCATTAAACTTCCACAACATTAGATTAATAAGGCAGCACAGTGGTGCAGTGGTTAGCATAGCTGCCTCATGGCATCGAAGGCCCGGGTTCGATCCCGGCTCTGTCTCACTGTCCATGTGGAGTTTGCACATTCTCCCCGTGTTTGCATAGGTTTCGCCCCCACAACCCAAAAGATGTGTAGGGTAGGGGATTGGCCACGCTAAATTGCCCCTTAATTGGAAAAAATTAATTGGGTGCTCAAGATTTTTTTTTAAAAAGCATTGGATTAATAATAAACTTGTCAAGTACAAAAATCATGTTCTTTTAATGCAAACTCATCAAATTGCCTGTCTTAGATAGAGTATAGCACTCAAACAGAGGAATAGGATATCACAGAAGAATATGAACAATCAACTGACTATTAACTGATGCAACTTGAATTCAAGTAAGCGTTCATGAACAACACGCATAATCGAGCGCAACCGATAGTTATAGCATTATCCTAAATGGTGTATTCAGGGACTTTTATGAGGAGCTGTATAGGTCTGAGCCCCCGACGGGAGGGGGGGATGCATCTATTTTTGGATCGGCTGAGGATCCCAAGGGTGGAGGAGGAGCAGGTGGTTGGTCTCGGGGCACCGATTGGGCTGGAGGAGCTGGTTAAGGGGTTGGGGAGCATGCAGGCAGGGAAGGCCCCGGGGCCGGATGGGTTCTCGGTGGAATTCTACCGGAAGTACATGGACCTGTTGGGCCCACTACTAATGAGAACTTTCAGTGAGGCGAGGGAGCGGGGGGGCCCTGCCCCCGACAATGTCCAGGGCGCTGATCACGCTGATCCTGAAGCGGGACAAGGACCCATTACAGTGTGGGTCGTACAGGCCGATCTCGCTCCTCAACGTTGACGCGAAGTTGTTGGCGAAGGTGCTGGCTACCAGAATTGAGGACTGTGTCCTGGGGGTGATTCACGAGGACCAGACGGGATTTGTGAAGGGTAGGCAGTTGAACACCAATGTGCGGAGGCTCCTCAATGTAATTAAGATGCCTGCAGTGGAGGGGGAAGCGGAGGTAGTGGCGGCTATGGACGCGGAGAAGGCCTTTGATAGGGTGGAGTGGGAGTATCTTTGGGAAGTGCTGAGGAGGTTTGGGTTCAAGGAGGGGTTCATCAGTTGGGTTAGGCTACTTTTATGAAGCCCCGGTGGCGGGTGTGGCCACGAACCGGCGGAGGTCGGAATACTTTCGGCTGTACCGGGGGACGAGGCAGGGGTGTCCCCTATCCCCCTTGTTGTTTGCATTGGCAATTGAGCCTTTGGCCATGGCACTGAGGGAGTCCAGGAACTGGAGGGGACTGGTTTGGGGGGGGGGGGGGGGGAGAGGAACACCGGGTGTCGCTGTATGCCGATGACCTGTTATTGTATGTGGCGGACCCGTTGGAGGGGATGCCGGAGGTTGTGCGGATCCTCAGGGAGTTCGGGGACTTTTCCGGATATAAGCTTAATGTAGGGAAGAGTGAGCACTTTGTGATACACCCAGGGGACCAGGGAAGGGAGATAGACGAGCTGCCGCTGAAGAGGGCGGAAAGGAGCTTTCTGTACCTGGGGATCCAGGTGGCTAGGAGTTGGGGGCCCTGCACAAGCTCAATTTGATGCGGTTGGTGGAGTAGATGGAGGAGGAGTTTAAAAGGTGGGACATGTTGCCACTGTCATTAGCGAGTAGGGTGCAGTCGGTGAAAATGACGGTCCTTCCGAGGTTCCTCTTTGTGTTCCAGTGCCTTCCCATCCTGATCCCTAAGGCCTTTTTTAAACGGGTCAGCAGGAGCATCATGGAATTCGTGTGGGCGAATAAGACCTCAAGGGTAAAAAGGGTGTTTCTGGAGCGTAGCAGGGACAGTGGAGGGCTAGCGTTTCCCAATCTATGTGGGTACTACTGGCCTGCCAATGTGGCGACGATCCGTAAGTGGATAATGGAGGGGGAGGGGGCGGTGTGGAAGAGGCTGGAGATGGCGTCCTGTGTGGGCACAAGTCTTGAGAGCACTGGTGACGGCGCTCCCGCCAACAAGGTACACCACTAGTCCGGTGGTGGCGACGACTCTGATAATTTGGGGGCAGTGGAGGCGCCACAGGGGTGAGGTAGAGGCCTCGGTTTGGTCCCCGATCCGAGAGAACCATCGGTTCGTCCCGGGAAGAATGTATGGAGGGTTTCTGAGCTGGCATCGGGCAGGAATTAAAAGAATGAGGGACCTGTTTACAGATGGGACAATTGTGAGCCTTGGGGCGCTGGAGGAGAAATTTGGGCTGCCCCCGGAAACGCCTTCAGGTACATGCAGGTGAGGGCGTTCGTGAGACGGCAGTTGAGGGAATTTCCGCTGCTTCCAGCACGTAAGATTCAAGATAGGGTGCTCTCGGAGGTGTGGGTTGGAGAAGGCAAGGTCTCGGTGGTCTATCAGGAGATGCAGGATGAGGAGGAGACCTCGGTGGAGGAGCTAAAGGGTAAATAGGAGGAGGAGCTTGGGGAGGAGATAGATGAGGGTCTGTGGGCTGATGCCCTGGGTAGGGATAATTCTTTCTCCTCTTGCGCCAGACTGAGCCTGATACAATTTAAGGTTCTTCTCAGAGCGCATATGACAGGGGCGAGGTTGAGTAGGTTTTTTGGGGTAGAGGACAAGTGTGTGAGGTGCTCGGGGAGCCCAGCAAACCACGCCCATAAGTTCTGGATGTGTCCGGTGCTGGATGGGTTTTGGAGGGGCTTTGTGAGGACTGTGTCTAAGTTGGTGAACACCCGGGTCAAGCCGAGCTGGGGGGGTTAGCATTTTCTGGGGTATCGGACGAGCCGGGAGTGCAGGAGGCGAAAGAAGCTGGTATTCTGGCCTTTGCGTCCCTGGTAGCCCGGCGGGGAGGGGTGGGGGAGGGGTGGGGAGGGGGGAGGGGTGGGGGGAGGGGGGAGAGGGAGGGGTGGGGGGTGGGAGGGGGGGAGAGGGAGAGGGGGGGAGGGGAAGAGGAGGGGAGGGGGTGGGGAGGGGGAGGGGGAGGGGGTGGGGGAGGGGGGAGGGGGTGGGGAGGGTGTGGGGAGGGGGTGGGGAGGGGGCGGGGAGGGGGTGGGGGGGGGAGGGGAGGGGAGGGGGAGGAGGGGAGGGGTAGGGGAAGGGTGGGGGTGGTGGGAGGGAGGGGTGGGGGTGGTGGAAGTGGGGGGAGGGGAGGGGGAGGGGAGGGGGGGGAGGGGGGAGGGGGGAGGGGGTGAGGGGTGGAGGGGAGGGGGGAGGGGGGAGGGGAGGGGGGAGGGGGAGGGGGAGGAGAGGAGGGGGGGGAGGGGAGGGGGGAGGGGAGGGGAGGAGAGGGGGAGGAGAGGAGAGGGAGGAGGGGAGGGGAGGAGAGGGGGGAGGAGAGGAGAGGGAGGAGGGGAGGGGAGGAGGGGAGGGAGGAAAGGGGGGAGGGGGAGGAGGGGTGGGGAGGAGAGGAGAGGAGGGGGAGGAGAGGAGAGAGGGGGGAGGAGAGAGAGGAGGGGGGAGGAGAGGAGAGGGGGGGAGGGGAGGAGGGGAGGGGAGGAGGGGAGGGGAGGAGGGGAGGGGAGGAGAGGGAGGAGGGGAGGGGGGGAGGGGAGGGGGGGGGGAGGGGAGGGGGAGGGAGGGGAGGAGGGGAGGAGGGGGAGGGAGGAGGAGGGGAGGGGAGGAGGGGAGGGAGGGGGAGGAGGGGGAGGGAGGGAGGAGGGGAGGAGGGGGGAGGGGAGGGGGGAGGAGGGGAGGAGGGGGGAGGGGAGGAGGGGGGAGGGGAGGGGAGGGGGGAGGAGGGGAGGGGGGAGGGGGAGGAGAGGGGGAGGGCAGGGGAGGGGACGGGGGGAGGGCAGGGGAGGGGGCGGGCAGGAGAGGGGAGGGGGAGGGAGGGGGGGAGGAGGGAGGGGAGGAGAGAGGGGAGAAGGGGAGGGGAGGGGAGGAGAGGGAGGAGGGGAGGAGGGAGGGGAGGAGAGAGGGGAGAAGGGGAGGGGAGGGGAGGAGAGGGAGGAGGGGAGGGGAGGGGAGGAGAGGGAGGAGGGGAGGGGAGGAGAGGGGAGAGGGGGGGAGGGGAGGAGAGGAGAGGGGGAGGGGAGGAGAGGGGGAGAGGAGAGGGGGAGGGGAGGGGGGAGGGGAGGGGGGAGGGGAGGGGAGGAGAGGGGAGGGGAGGAGAGGGGGAGGGGGAGGAGAGGTGGGAGGGGAGGAGAGGGGGGAGGGGAGAGGGAGGGGGGGAGGAGAGGGGGAGGGGAGAGGGAGAGGAGGGGAGGAGGCGAGGGGGGGAGGGGGAGGGGGGGTTGGGGGTGGGGGAGGGGGTTGGGGAGGAGGAGGGGGAGGGGAAGGAGGGTGTGGGGGAGTGGAGGAGGGCGTGGGGGTGGGGGAGGGGGGGAAGGGGAAGGAGGGGGGGAAGGAGGGGGGGAAGGAGAAGGAGGGGGAAGGAGAAGGAGGGGGGAGGGGAAGGAGGGGGGAAGGGGAAGGAGGGGGAAGGGGAAGGAGGGGGGAAGGGGAAGGAGGGGGAAGGGGAAGGAGGGGGGGAGGGAAGGAGGGGGGGGAGGGAAGGAGAGGGAGGAGGGGAGGGAGGAGGGGAGGGGAGGGGAGGAGGGGAGGGAGGAGGGGAGGGGAGGGAGGGGAGGGGAGGGGGGAGGGGAAGAGGAGGGGGAGGGGAGAGGAGGGGGGAGGAGGGGGAGGGGGGAGGAGGGGGGAGGGGAGAGGAGGGGGAGGGGAGTGAGGGGGGAGGGGGGGGGGAGGGAGGGGGGAGGGGGGGGGTGTGGGGGAGAGGTGGGGGGAAGGGGGGGAGGGGAGAGGAGGGGGGAGGGGGAGGGGGGAGAGGAGGGAGGAGGGTGTGGGGGAGTGGGAGAGGAGGGCGTGGGGGTGGGGGAGGGGGGAAGGGAAGGAGGGGGAAGGAGGGGGGAAGGAGAAGGAGGCGGAAGGAGAAGGAGGGGGGAGGGGGGAAGGGGAAGGAGGGGGAAGGGGAAGGAGGGGGGAAGGGGAAGGAGGGGGAAGGGGAAGGAGGGGGGGAGGGAAGGAGGGGGGAGGGAAGGAGGGGGGGAGGGAAGGAGAGGGAGGAGGGGTGGGGTGGAGGGGAGGGGAGGAGGGGAGGGGAGGGGAGGAGGGGTGGGGAGGAGGGGAGGGGAGGGGGGGAGGGGAGGGGAGGGGGAGGGGGAGGAGGGGGGAGGAGGGGGAGGGGGGGAGGAGGGGGTGGGGTGAGGAGGGGGGAGGGGAGAGGAGGGGGGAGGGGTGAGGGGTGAGGAGGGGGGAGGGGGAGGGGAGAGGGGAGAGGAGGGGGGAGGGGGGGGGAGAGGAGGGGGAGGGGGAGGGGGTGGAGGGAGGAGTGGTGTGGGGGGAGTGGGAGGAGGGCGTGGGGGTGGGGGAGGGGGGAAGGGGAAGGAGGGGGGAGGAGGGGGGAGGAGAAGGAGGGGGGATGGAGAAGGAGGGGGAGGGGAAGGGGGGGGGAAGGGGAAGGAGGGGGAAGGGGAAGGAGGGGGGGGGATGGGGAAGGGGAAGGAGGGGGGGAGGGAAGGAGGGGGGAGGGAAGGAGGGGGGAGGGAAGGAGTGGGAGGAGGGGAGGGGAGGGGAGGAGGGAGGGGAGGAGGGGAGGGGAGGGGAGGAGGGGAGGGGAGGGGAGGGGAGGGGAGGGGGGGAGGGGGAGGGGAGGGGGGAGGGGAGGAGGGTGGGGAGGGGAGGAGGGGGAGGGGAGAGGAGGGGGAGGGGAGATGGTGGGGGGAGGGGAGGGGTGAGGAGGGGGGAGGGGAGGGGAGTGGGGGAGAGGAGGGGGAGGGGGAGGGGAGAGGAGGGGGTGGGGGAGGGGAGAGGAGGGAGGAGGGGGGTGGGGTGAGGAGGGGGGGAGGGGGAGGGGAGAGGAGGGTGGAGGGGGGGGGGTGGGAGAGGAGGGGGAGGGGAGGGGGGAGGGGGTGGGGGTGAGGGGAGGGGGGGGGGGGGGGGGAGGGGGGAGGGGGTGGGGAGGGGGAGGGGGGAGGGGGGGGGGTGGGGGAGGGGACGAGGGGGAGGGGGTGGGGGAGGGGGACGATGGGGAGGGGGGTGGGGGTGGGGGGGGGGGGGTTGGGGGTGGGGTTGGGGAGGAGGGGGGAGGGGTGGTGAGGGAGGAGGAGAGAGGGGAGGGGGGAGGGGGAGGGGAGGAGGGGGGAGGAGAGGAGGGGGGGAGGGGAGGAGTGGGGGAGGGGGTGGGGAGGGGGAGGGGGAGGAGGGTGTGGGGATGGGGAAGGAGGGGGAGGGGTGGGGGAAGGGGAGGAGGGGGAGGGGGAGGGGAAGGAGGGGTGGGGAGGGGGAGGGGAGGGGAAGGGAAGGGGAGGGGGAGAGGAGGGGAAGGGATGGGGAGGGGGAGGTGGGGGAGGGGGTGGGGGAGGGAGGGGAGGGGGATGGGGGTGGGGGGAGGGGAGATGTGAGGTGGGAGGGGGGTTGGGAGGAGGGAGGTGGGGGGGAGGGGAGGGGTGGCGTGAGGAGGGGAGGGGGTGGTTGGTAGGGAGGGGGGGGAGGGGGGGAGGGGAGGGAGGGGAGGGTGGGGGGGAGGGAAGGGGGTGGGGGGGGAGGGGGAGGAAGGGGGTGGGGAGGGGGGGGTGGGGGGGGTTGGGGGAGGGGAGGGGTTGGGGAGGGGGAGGGGGGGTTGGAGGAGGAGGAGGGGGAGGGGGAGGAGGGGGTGTGGGTGGGGGTGGGGGTGGGGAGGGGGAGGAGGGCGTGGGGGAGGGGGGAAGGGGAAGGAGGGAGAGGGGAGGGGGGAGGGGTGGAGGAGGGGAGGGGGAGGGGTGGAGGAGGGGAGCGGGGAGGGGAGGGGGAGGCGTGAGGAGGGAGGGGGGTTGGGGAGGGA
The DNA here is from genome assembly GCF_047496885.1 of Scyliorhinus torazame. Lineage (NCBI taxonomy): Eukaryota > Metazoa > Chordata > Chondrichthyes > Carcharhiniformes > Scyliorhinidae > Scyliorhinus > Scyliorhinus torazame. Next base: position 101,379,134 of record NC_092724.1, read on the forward strand.
GGGGAGGTGGGAGGAGGGGGGTGGGGGGGAGGGGGGTGTAGGGGGGTGGGGGGTGGGGGAGGGGGAGGGGGAGGAGGGGTTGGGGGTATGGGGGAGGGTAGGGGGGGTGTTTTCGGGTATGTGATTATTATTGTTTCATGGTGGGGGTTGTAGGGGGAGGAGGGGGGAGGGAGGGAGGGGGGAGGTGGAGGAGAGGGGGAGGGAGGAGAGGGGGAGGGGAGGAGAGGAGGGGAGTGGAGGAGAGGGGGGGAGGGGAGGGGAGGAGAGGGAGGGAGGGAGGGGGGAGGGGAGGGAGAGGGAGGAGGGGGAGGGGGAGGGGAGAGGGGGAGGGGGGAGGGGAGGGGGAGGGGAGAGGGGGAGGGGGAGGGGAGAGGAGGAGGGGGAGGGGGAGGAGAGGGGGTGAGGGGAGGGGGAGGGAGGAGGAGAGGGGGGAGGGGTGAGGAGAGGGGGAGGGGAGGGAGAGGGGGAGAGGGGAGGAGAGGGGGGAGGGGAGGAGAGGGGGAGGGGAGGGGAGGGGAGAGGGAGGGGAGGAGGGCGAGGGGAGGGGGACGAGGGGGGGGTGGGGGGAGGGGGAGGGGGGTTGGGGGTTGGGGGAGGAGGAGGGGGGGAGGGGAGGGAGGGTGTGGGGGGAGTGGGAGGAGGGCGTGGGGGTGGGGAGAGGGGGGAAGGGGAAGGAGGGGGAGGGGAGGGGGGAGAGGAGGGGGGGGGAAGGGGGAGGGGAGGGGGGAAGGAGGGGAAGGGGAGGGGAGGGTAGGGGAGGGGTGGAGGAGGGGAGGGGTGGAGGAGGGGAGGGGGAGGGGAGGGGAGGCGTGAGGAGGGAGGGGGGTTGGGAGGGAGGGGGGGGGAGGGGGGGAGGGGGTGGGGGGGTGGTGGAGGGGGGTGGGGTGGTGGGGGAGGGGGAGGGGGGGTTTGGGGGAGGGGCGGAGGGAAGGGGGGTGTTTTCGGGTATGTGTTTATTATTGTTTCATGGGGGGGTTGTAGGGGGAGGTGGGGGAGGAGGGGGGTGGGGAGCGGGAGGAGGAGGGGGGAGGGGGGAGGAAGGGGGGAGGGGGGTGGGGGGGAGGGGGTGGGGAGGGGGGGGTGGGGGAGGGGGGTGGGGAGGGGCGGGTGGGGGGGTGAGGGGGGGGAGTGGAGGGGGAGGAGTGGGGGAGGGGGGAGGGGGGAGGGAGGGGGAAGGGGAGGGAAGGGGGAGGGGAGGGGAGGGAGGGGGAGGAGAGAGGAGGGGGAGGGGGTGGGGGTGGGGGAGGTGGGGGGAGGGGAGGGGAGGGGGGGTGGGGGAGGAGGGGGAGGAGGGGGTGGGG